>NC_071402.1:25483625-25798902 GCF_017976375.1 Cuculus canorus
TCTGAGTCGCCCAACGGTCAGTGACACTATATATATATTTATACGTGAGGCAGACCTAGAAGAGCTGTGAAAGCTGGCTGCTTCTCTGGCCTGCTCCTATTCTTTGCCACCTACGCTGATGGATGATGACAGTGCACTTATTGCACAAGCGTACAGACTGACTGCAGCTGCAGGAAAGCAATGTAAAGAGCTTTGCTTAGCATGTCTGGCTCAATAAAAACAATGTGGTTTTCTAACACCAAAATGGCTTAACAGTTCCAAGCCTTGAGCCAGCTCCCCTGTCACACTTCTGTAGATTCCATAGTAAATGGTCTCTACAGGACAAACATGTTATACAAGTTATCAACTTCTTATTCAGTGGAGTCTATTGGAAAGTATGCCCGCATGGCTCATCATGATTTCAAGGGGTTCAGTATAGAAAAGTGTTTATCCAATCTGTGCTGATGTCCAGGATTTGATTCTCAACTAAAAGCTCCTTTGAAAGCTTGTGTTACTCGCCAGTCCCATGACAAGGCAGTAGCTGTTTATGTATCTTTTCAATCTGTTCCTGTACCATAATACCGGGGGAGAAAATGCTATTAGCTTCACAACCCTGTAATATCATATACCCTTTAATTATCACTGTGCTATCTTTATCATTTAATGCAATAGATGTTTACGTATATTCACAGAGCTGTATGTATACATCTACATATGTGTATATACATATATGCATGTTTATATTTTCACCAGAAAAAAAACCACACAAAGTTCATATGAGTTAGCAGGTTAAATTCCATCTTGTTAGAATTTGACTTTTTTGGAGGAAGAAAAGTAGCATGTGTAACAATCGTCCAAATATTACCTAGAGTCCAATGGAAAAAGCTAACATTACAAAGGGACTTTGAAAAAGTCTTTGCAGTCTGTTCCCTTGGAAGACAGGGTTTGAAGAGCCTTTGTTATAGGTAATGTGCAACCATTCCAAGCTGCACACAGTGTATAACTTAATTCATTAATTTCTGGAGGGTAAGGCAGATGCATCGTAAGCTACATGTTGCTGATGAAGAGACTTAAACCCAAAGCAACATCACATTCAGGTCAAATAGCAGCAGCAAAAATCAAAACATAAGCATTTGAACTAATACGTTAAGCAGTTACAATCTGAATACAGTTCACTGGCAGTAATCCAATGAAATGTAGAAACACCATCTTCCTTTTCCTCTCATTTTGCTCCTCTTGTTTCTCGGTTTGTACATTGTTAGAGACAGCATCAAAATGTTTCGTCCTCCTACTTATTGTAGATTCCTTCTTATTTTACTTCAGCCTCTCCGATACTAAATGCATGCAGGAATTCAAAGCAGCTCAGCATCTTACGAAATCCCAGCAATCTTGTGCATGGATGGAAAACTAAGAAATATCTAGAAAGAGATGAGGTTTCAATTACTTTTGCCTACATCACAGTTTGTCTTTATTCTTAGGTTGTTAGCAGCCTCATAAGTGATGAGCAAGCTGCTGAATGGTGCAATAACAGAAATGCCTTGTAGCAGGAACAAGTTTTTTTTCCAAGAAAGGGAAAGAGCACTGTTGCCTGACTGGTGGTGCCAAACAGTAGAAAGAGCCGATCAGCTGTTCCCAAAGAGAAGTGCTGGGGCCTTTTGCTGTGTTCTTTGTTCTCTTCTTGTGCATCCTTTGCAAACCTCCCACTGACTTGGGCACTGCTAGACTATCTCTGTCTTTGGATCCCATCATGATGGTCAGTTAACTTCTCATTAGAGAGCCCTCTCAGAACTATTTGCACTGCAGGTTGCACAGAAGTCTTGAAGGTGATCGCAGCTCGAAGAAAGACAACATTGCTTCTGATGAAGCACTGTTTTTCTTACCTAAGTGGCTGGATCCTAACCATCTCATTCCATAAAGTAAAATGTCACGTTTATTTTCTTTTTAGAATAGGAATTTTTCAAGCCAAGTGACTAGACAGAGACTTTTACCTTCAGTGCAGTCAGCTAGACAAGGGTCCGGTGTTCAGCGGGGTTATGTACTGGGCATCTCATTCCTGGCAGCTGTTGCTTTGGACCCATGGGTAGTTGCAACCTGCAGTGAAGGGACTGGTGAAGCCTTTAGGTGTACAAGATGTAGGTGTGAGAAATTGAGGTTGTGGTTAATACTGTTGTATCCAAGAGACGTGTTCAGCTCTCAGAATTGCCATTTAACATCATTTGATCTCTGCCTTGCACGTTGCAACCTTTTTCCTATTCACCCATCTCGCCTATTTAGTCTACGTCAGGAATTGCTGTTGCTAGTCCCATGCCCAGTGCTATTCCACTGTTGCCTAGGGCCTCTAATAACAGAAAATAATAACAATCATAATCTTAGAAACCAGAGTTTGAAAAACAAATAGATTTCCAGAGATGCTTTGGTCAGCTTTTTACCTTCTCTGTACGTGCAGGTCTCTCAGTGCTGGCACCAATTCCACATTTGCCCCAGTTAGCAGGAGACATAAGTTTGTGTATAAAAAAGGGAAGCTTTTGCTTAACTTTCTTTTTTGTGTGTCAGTGAAGTGTAAAAGACTTTAAAAGCCATCAGAGGGAGGGAAAAAAAGGAAAGAAGAAGAAGAACTTAGTCACCAGGATATGAAAAACTGCTTTTTCTAGACAACCTGGTTGAGTTCCAAGCTGCATCTGACAGCTAGAGAAGTGCAGTCCATCATGGCTCTCTTTTCATTTCCAATCCTTTCCCTGAAGCCCTTCATTTCTGTAAACGTTCCCTCTCAGTGTCCCCCACACTTTGCAGAATCATAGAATAGTTAGGGTTGGAAGGGACCTTAAAGATTATCCGGTTCCAATCCCCCTGCCATGAGCAGGGACACCTCCCACTGGATCAGACTGCCCAAGGCCCCATCCCACCTGGCCTTGGACATCCCCAGGGGTGGGGCAGCCACAGCCTCCCTGTGCAACCTGTGCCAGTGCCTCACCACTCTCATGGTGAAGAAATTCTTCCTAATGTCTAGTCTAAACTAGACTCATCCCATTCATGACTCTCTTAAGTGATGCATCTGAAAGATCTGAGCTGTGTGAAACACAGCTTTGTACAAGGCTGACGCCAGGGATGGATGGAGGGACTCAAACAACTCTTTTTTTCCTGCAGGTATGGTAATTTGGGAAACTCACAGATGCTGATTCTGTCACACTGGACCCGTTAGTCTCTGCGAAGAGTACCGAGTATGTTTGTGTGTGCACATGGTCGTATAGAAACATTCACCTTTGGAGATAATTCAGGAAAAAACATACAGTTTTCCTTTCCATTAACGTGATCTTTTAGCTATACTTTATGAGCCCGAGAGGAATGGGTATCCTACAGCTTACAGAAATGCCAGCTTTGAGTGGAGGATTCATTTTCCTCTTAAAAACAACATACATATTTTTTTAATAATTCATGCTGTATGTTCTAGCTTTAGCAATCTCCTGTTCCATGTCAGGTTTAACTGAGGGCCTCCAATTGGTATAAGTATTGCTATGCTCCATCAAGCCAGTCTGCTTAGTCTAATATCTTTCAAGACTTGCCAAGATGTTTCAAAGGAAATTTCTGAAAATCTCAGTGGTACTTAAATTATGGAATAATCTATTTCTAAGGTGCCATCTTTTTAGCAGTTGGCTTATATCCTGATTCTTTCTGCTCTCCATTTTCAATATTTACGTCAGTAAACAAGGTCAAATCCTTCCTAGCTATCTAAAGAGACGGTTGCTCACCAATTCCAGTTGAGATGCATTGGTTCACACCAGATGAATATTGTTTCCCTCTCCTTATTGTGCCCATCATTGCTGTGTTATCAAAGCATTCTCTTTTGAAACAATTAAGAATTTTTGGTAGGGTTTGGACACTGCTAGTAAAGGATTTCATAGATCTGTCTGCTGGGCTCTAATTTGTGAATTATCAAAGTTAATTTTAAACGCACCATAAGTTTTGTAAGTGGTTTGTGTATCCCTTCTCAAGAGCTGCATTGCATGCAGCCTGGTCGGCAGTATAACCCTGCTTATTATGGAGACCTCTCCTCACTGCTCACCTCTTTCTGCAGGATCATTAGTGAGGATATTCTACAGCATGGGTTGCACCTGTTTCTCTTTCAGCCTGTCTAAAATCAGTCATTTTTTCTTCCATTTCTTGACCCATTTCTAATCATTGAAAGCACTTTTCTTCTTGTCCCATGACTGTTTAATTTCTTTAATAGCCTCTTGAGAGGGATTTTGTTAAAGGCTTTTTGAAAGTTTTGATAATCTTCTCCTGAACGGAGGGTATGACATAATTTTAGAGTCCACCCATTACCTTCCCCCATCTCCCTGCAAAATCTGCTAAGGTGAGAAGGGTGGAGGGTACTGAACAGCCGCTCTGTACATGTTGGCTGGCACAGCATCCTCCCTCTAATGGTGCTTTCCATGGAAATTGTGGCTGCATTCACTTTGGCTGAGTTTAGAAGGCTATTTTTGGAATGTTTAAAAATCTCAAGGGACTGACTTCTATTCATGCAAAGGGTCTTGACTTTAATTTATTAAAGAAATAAAAACATGCCTCCTCTGTCTAACTTTAGTTGGTTTTCACACAGTATGAAGAACGGGGGTGGCTGGAGCAGAAGCCATGTGGGTATGGAACCCTGGTTTGCTGGAATGGCTTCTCTGAACCAGGACAGGATCAAAGAGCCTGAGCAATGATGAGTGGGTGAGAGAAGAGCTGATGCTACCTGTGACAAAAGGATAGTCAACCAATGGTGACAGCCTGGGGCAATGAACAAAAGCCCTTTAGATATTCCACAGTACTCCCCAAGGGTTAAGGAAGAGATCAGGAGAAAAAGTTTAAGGGAGAGGTGGACAGAAGACAAGAGAGGGGAGTTGTGGAGTGTCACCAAGCACACAAATACACAGGGACTACAGAAGACAAGCCTCAGGGACATTTAGACAGTGGAAGGACTATAATGTGCCAATACTCTATAGCACAGAAAACAGACTACTCTGCTGCTACTGTGTCATTCAGAGTGGATAGGTTGTCCAGTGCTTTAAGTGTCCTCTATTCAGGTATACTACCTTATGCAGACACATGAACAGGGAGAGAACTTAAGGCATAATTCTGGAGAAAATCCAGTCTTGTTAGCTTTTGGCAAGTGAGCAAATTGTATATTCAAAAAGCGGGCATTTGAGATCATGTTAAGCTTTGTTTTGATTCAGTGAGGTGTAAAGTGCACAAGTTGGAAGCCTCATAATCTGCAATATGGTTGTATTTAAGCAATCATTAGTGAACAGACTTCAAAACCAGATATACCTTCTCCAAGCCATCCTTTCCTTCTCTTCTTATCTTGAAGTTCACCCTCACTTGAAAGTTTCTTCTGTGGAGATCCAGGGATTTTCATCTACTGCTCCAGCTTCTTGCAGCAGAAGCCTTTGATCACAGACGGTGCCATATCTTTCTCAGTAAGCTCAAGTGTTGATATGTAGGAACTAATGCTGCCTTAGGAGGCTTGGGAAACTTCTGAGGAATTAGAACTAAACATCTTTTGGCCACAGATGCGAAGGCAGTGTGCTGTAATGGTCTAGCTAGATGAAGTGAGATTGCTTGGGTGTTACCCAGCAGGTCCATGTCTGAGTATAATATTAACGAGACAATTAAGAAATGCTAATGCCACTGTTTTCTAAGTTAACAGATATGAGTGGAGAGGAAAATCTCAGAAAAAATATGGGAACGATGGACTGAGAGAGTCAACTGTCGTTTTACTGCTGTTGATGACGTTTCTATAGTAAACCTAAGCCGTATTAGCAGTGAGATTATCTTTGACCTGCTCTTTGAACAGCAGGATTGCTGCAGGCCCAGGAATGGCCATGTTTAAATGCTGGGATATGTGCAATGATGTATCTGCACAAGAGTGCCTAAAGTCTCTCACCTGAAGAAGCTGACAATCAACTGCTTTGCAGAGACATCCTTGTCTTGCAGGTCAGTTTCTGTTGGCTCAGGAGATGAGCAAACATCCTTTATCTGATTCACCTAATAGACTAGAGTTAGAACACATTATTCCCTACCTCTACATATAATATCAATAAATCTTTACTTATGCCAGAATAAAAAAATATCTGGTAGATTGATGTACGAAGACACTGTTTTAATTTTGTTTGATGAGTTCTTAAGCTAAAAATAACTGACTGCTCTCTCGATTGGCATGCGGATGCTATTCCCAAGGGTACAATGGTGACCAGCTCAGAGCCAGCCAGCTTCATTAAGCCACTCCTTAGTAGCTCTAATCCTGGTGTTATATATTCCCTCTGGGACCAGCAGGCACAACCTGTCCTTTTCCCAGAAGGCCAATATTTTCTCTCAATTGTTTTCATTCCCATATTTTAAAGCCCACATGCGGAAAGGTGAGATTAGTGTGGCCTAATTCTGTGGCGTTCAACCATATGCAGTCTTTGCTAAAGCTAATGAGAATTGCTCGGGGCTGCAAATACAGCAGTCCATGAGCAAACCTGAACATGGGCTAAAAAACAAGTATCCTGGGTCTTCTGTGCATGCCTGACCACAGAAGTTCCCTCTGGTCTATGGCCTTACCTAAGATCATAATTTCTCACAAGAAGTTTGCAGAAGTAAATTTTTATAATATCTAAAACTCTGCCTTAGTATAATTCTGCCATTAATGTCATTGGTATTTTTTCCACCTGTCAGGCACCTGTTTAAACTCCTCTGTGCCGTGCTGCAGGTTTGTGTGTGTGCAATGTGGATAAGTATTGGGAAAAGGCATTCTGGAGTTTCTAAGAACTGGAGCCCTTGGTCGCCTGAGATGATAGAGGACTAAGAGACCTTTGTTGTAACTCGTTATCTGCATTCAGCGTGCACCAACATTACAACCCATGTGCTCAGGACACAACCTCCTCTTTCAGGCCTGCTGCTGGATCATTTACAGTTCAGATCCTAAGAAGCCACTCTACTTTAGAAATACACTTTCAGAAATACATCACACCATACAAACAGTAACTTTTTTTAATGACTTGGAAGTTTTCATAGCCTACAAAAAGACCTGGTGAGTTGGTATAGCACTCTCTAGGGTGAAGAAAAGCTATGCTTTGCGCACTGCAATAGGTTGCAAACCAATTAAGAAAATTCAGCTTCAGGAATGCAATTTGTTAACCTCTTTTCAGGTTATTGTCTTGAAAACTTCCACGTGAGACCTTGCTTGACCTAGATTTAGGTCAACAAAGAAGCAATTGCTTAAAAAAAATACAGTGTCATTAGTATTTTTGATCAGGTTGTCAACAACTGGAGAACCCTTACTAGACAGTCAAGCCTGAGTGTGTGCTGTGAACAACAGTGCTGCAGTAAAAGCCGGGAGCATCTATTGTGGGTATAGTGAATACTGTAAATCCATACCACATCAACACCCCAAACTAGACTTTGCACTGTCTGCAAAAATGGCTGTCAGAATAGGTGTTGCAGGGGAAACCTGGAAAGGAGGCAGCCTGAGCATGGATACATCACCATCACCTTTCCAGGCTGGTCCAAAACTGATCCTTCGGGTGTACTGTCTTCTTCCAACATCCCCCACCCAGCTGTGGGAAGGACATGAACAGGTCCCAGAAAAATACAGCACAAGGACAACCTCCCAGATGACCAGCAAAGTTTGGAAAGGGGAGGGAGGAGTGCAGTGTCCTGCATATTTTTCCTTCAAACATTGTAAAATTAACACAAGTCCACATGACATACATGTCTCGGTATACGTTTGTTTTTTTAACGAGGTGTTCCAGATAGTTCTAACACTCTGTGCACACTTGGGGTGGGGTTGTCGGGGCAAATAGTGGGGGATGGAGTTGAAAAACAGGGCAAATCAGTGGCAAAAGTGCTCTTCACTCTCTCCACATATCTCCATTTCTGAGCCAGCTTCAACTGGCTTATATTTCTTTGGCTCAATATGTCATTACTAAGGCAAGAGTGAGCATATGCAGCATTTTTAATCTTTTCTGAGTGGAAGTAATACTATGGTTTGTGACAACATATTGGAGTTCATCTTCTTAAATAAATTTACCTTTCAGCAGAGATTCCTTGGAAGGAGGCTTCCTACAGGTGCCTTATTTGCTGCAAATGCCGCGCAATGTTTCATTTCCTCTGAATTTTTCTGCAGTGTTTTTTGTCTCTGTAATGAAATTCTCCATAGCAGACTGATGAGGGTCTCTTTCTTGCTTGCTGCTTTTAACCAGCAATTTCATTCTAGTTGAAACTAGTTTGAACAGCCAAGCAGAAATCTGGATTTTAGCGGACTGGTATTTGCGTGCAAAACCCAATCGTGTTATGCAACCTGCACTGCCTTGCACCTGCTGAGGATCTAGCCCATTTTTTGTGCTAGAACTGTTGAACCTGCATTAGGAGAGGTTAAACTATTGACACTCAAGAGCCAGGATCACACATTCCATTTTATAGACAAGGAAATGAAGCACAAAGAAGAAAAAATAAGTTATTTGCCCCAGTACAGGAAGACAGACTCAGAGGGAAATTTTTAAACATTATTTTGTTTGTCTGTCACAAGGGATTATTTTATCAGCTTGATCTTCACGTAGGGATGGAAGATGGAAAGATGGAGGTGAAAGGTTTGAGGACTTATCTTCTCAAAAAAAACCACAAAAATATACATCCTCTAACTGTTAAAAGAAGGCCTATGATTTCCTTTACTTGTGGTTGTTTAAGAACCAGAGTTTTTGCAGAGAAATACACAATATTTTCAAGACATTTAAATGACCTTATTGGTGTCAACTGGAGTTAACTGGGACATGTAATGGTAATATGGGTCATATAAGAAAGCTGGGAGGGAATTTTACAAAGGCGTGTAGTGGTAGGACGAGGGGCAATGGTTATAAATTGGAGAGAGGAAGATTTAGACTAGACATAAGGAAGAAATTCTTCATGATGAGAGTGGTGAGGCACTGGCATGTGTTGCCCAGGGAAGTCGTGGCTGCCCCATCCCTGGAGGTGTCCAAGGCCAGGTTGGATGGGGCCTTGGGCAGCCTGATCTGGCAGGAGGTGTCCCCACCCATGGCAGGGAACAGGTTGGAAGTGGATGATCTTTGATGTCTTTTCTGACCCAAACCATTCTATGATTCTTTGAATATTTTTTTCTCACAAAATTCTGATTTTCCAGAATTCAAGAATTATATAGGAAAATCTGCATACAAACAGATTATTTTTTTTTCTGGCATTTGCAATAGCATTTTATAAAGTTTTGAAACTATTGAAACAAAAAGTTTTAGGAGTTTTGATGTTTAAACTTCTGGTTCTCCAGCTCAGTGCTACTTTGTGTCAAAAATATAGCCAAATTAAATTCAAAGTCTTTATTCAGGGTGGAAAAAAATGCTGCCACATTTGAAAACCTATTCTACACAGTTTTCCTGAACATCAGTTATACTATAAAGCAACGATAGGGCCTGTAAGCAAAATTCAACACTTTTCTGTGTCTTGTATAGTCAGTTAAAAGGGAGCAAAGTGGGCCTCAATTGTTATTATTTGTTTATTAGTACCATTGTTCAGCAGAACACCATTATTTAAGTAAAAATCTGTTTTAAGGAACAGCTGTAGAGAGCTGTTTTTCTGCCATCTGGAAAAAATAAAGAAGCCTGATTCTAAGAAATGTTTGTGACATTTGTAATGTAGATATGATGCTGTACGCATGCAGAAAATGCGCAGGTAATGATTTTTCCTTGCAAGCATTTGAGGCATTTTTTTGTGATTTATTGAATTGATTTTCTGCAAAGGTAAGGTAAAAAAAAATATGATGGTCTAAGTAGGGGCATAAATCTCCCAAAGGTGCTCTCTGCCTCTTAGTGCAGCTCTGCTTCAGTGTCCCAGGAAGATGGCTTTTAACCCTGCAGCAGAGTCAGATACCGCTAATTCCCTGCTCATGGCAGTCCCACTGTGCTGGTCACCCCACTCCACACCAAGCAGGACGGAGGTGAGGCTGCAGAAAGGGGTACAAGGAAATCAGACCCTTTTTCTGGCCTTGCTGTTGTCACTCTGAGTGAACAATGGTTCAAAACTGAAAATAAGCACACCAAGGGGAATGTAGGGTTGCTGTGAGTGACAAGCTGGGGTAAGACCTGGGCAAGTTTATGAAGAACCCATTTTTTCCCTGAATAATCCCCAAATCAACTTGTATCTTTGCCTGCCAGGCAGCTTTAGCAGGTATTTTTTGTTTCTGCTCTGGAGGCTGCTGACTAAAGTTGTGGCCCTGCTCTCCCTTCCTTCCCAGTCTCATTTCACCCTAGTTTCTGCAGTGAAACACCTGGCTGCAAGGGAAGGCACCTGGGGTGTGCATGTATGCATGAGTGCGTGCTTTCCAGCAGTTACAGCTCACTTTGGTGGCTACCTGGCACCTCCAGCCAGTGTGAGCAAAGCCACAGGAACAGGCAACCTGGGACAGAGGTTATGTCCAAAACTGACCAAATCTTGGTTTTCTTCTTGGTCCACTCAGCACAAAGACCCAAGGAGGAAGCTCTCTCTCCTTTTCCCTCCTGCAGACCAAGCCTGAACCAGAGTGGAGAAGGAAAAGCACATGCTGTGCTCACCAGAGCCAGTGTGCACCGAAAGACAAGGGAAGAGTGGTGGGAACAGTGTTGATGTGACTTTTGCCATTGTTTCTGCCCACCCATTCCCCTGCATGCAGCACCGATATGACCTCTGCCAGGCTGCAGGAGATCACAGCCTCCCTAAAGACACCATGCTGAGCATCTTGGTACCTGGCAGGTGGGATATATGCCTATGGTTGTAGGCACATTTGGGCAAATGCACTACTTGACATGTTCAGCGCATTTAGTGTAAACTCATTTCTGTCCCTAACCAGCAGTAAATTTTGCCAACAACATGCTCAAGTCAAGGATCTGTCCCTTGTTCTAAGCACTAAGTGTGGACTTCATCATGCCTATACATCTGTGAGCACATTTTCAAGTGCTTACGCACCTATGTGCCATACAGTGTCATAAAAAAGCAAAACACTCATGCGTTCTGTGAGAGTAAACAGACACGGGCATTATCAAATAATCTGGCTGCAGTTATAAATGTATAATAATATTTAAATTTGCAAATCCAACAGCTTATATCTAAAAGCCATTATTTACTTTGTACCTAAAAGCGCTTTACATCATGCACACATAATAAAGAAATGGAAAGTCTGAATTGCTCTGCAAACATGGGACCTCATCACCTTCTAAGATGTAAGAAAGAAAAAGCTCACATGGAAAATTTAAACTTGGGCTACCAGGCTAGATTATCAAGAAGATCTGGTGATATTTATCAGAAAACTGAACTCTTTTTCTTTAAAAGTACTCTTTGTATAATGTGCTTTAATTCAACAAAATTAAATTATACTTACCACTGTATTCTCTCAAGTGCAATTCAGAAGCTTCTTGCAATGGTGATTCTCAGTGTGAAAATATTCCCTCTAATTTACTGCAGGCTTTGTGTTTCAGAGATACAATATACAAATGATACAAGTCAAAATGTAATGTAGATAATCCATTTCTACACCTAGTGATTAATACTTTTTAGCTTCAAGCATCATCAGCTATTTTTCAAGTCAGTTATTTCTAAATTTCAGTATTTGAGTTAGTACTCCTCTCATCTCCAAGGTGGATTTTATTAAGATATTTTTTTAAATGACCAGATATTATCGTGGACCAGATATTATCGTACACCCTCATATAACAGTAACCAGTTTAAGACACCATGAGCAAAAGAAAGGCCAGAGAAAGAAGTATTTCCGTAGAAACTGCATTCATTGATGCTGTGGCCTCATGTGGATTTCTTCCTCTTCATCACCTCTGCTCATGAAATGTAGAAGGACATTCCACACTTGAAACCTTCACCTCTGTTTGATTTGGTTGCTCTACATTTATGAGGGCTTACAGATAAAGAGCTACATTCCCCTCAGTACCTAAAGAAAACTAGATTAAAACTGGGATGAATGAGGAAAAAAACAAAAGAACCAAACCCTTTACATTACCTCTCACATGTTTATAATGACCTCTCCTCCTCTCCAGCAAGAAGCATGTTGTTTCAGATAAAGCATGTGACCAGCAGATGAGGACACTGAGCTTCTGGTTTCAGCTCTGGCATATTTGTTCTTTTGTTCCATTGGGAAAACTGGGTCATTCCTAGATACTATGATTTTCACAAATGTCAGACAGGTTAATAACCTTGGGAAGGAGTGTGGGTATCCACTTCAGCTCCTGAGAGGAGCAGCCCAAGTCCTCTGCAGCCGGTCAGTCAGTGGGACACTCCATCGTCCTTACAAGCAAACTGGGAGAAGAAGTCCATCTTCAGAGCCACTAATTGTCCTCCCCTCTCTCTACCCTATGACTACAGAGAAACTGCAGACCCTTACAGAGGCATCTGGCTTTAGACGCCCAAGGAAGACACCATGCCCATCCTCCTGTGTTCACGGGCAGGGCAACATGCTTTCACATGAAATTGGGAAGAGGTTTATGCCTTGAGATTAATCATAGACACTCGTTTTGAAATTTTTCAGATAAATATGCTAATGCAAGGTACTCTTAGTATCTAGCAATCAATCGTAATCACTCTCATAATAACCATTTTTCCCTCATCAGTAAACCAATTTTGTATATTTATGAGTTTTAGTGCAAAGATGTAATAAGTGACATGCATATTGTAACAGTTATGTAAGAAAAAGATCTGATTTCTATATTACATGTTTTCGCATACACTGTTGTCCATTAGCTTGCAAACTGGATGCAATTTTATACCTGGGTTTATACATTACAATGCCCAGTCCCTTTACAAAGCCTTTACTCGGCGCTTAGAAAATCCACTGAAGCCTTGGGTGTTTTACTTAAAAAAAAAGTTGAACTTAAACCTATCCCTTGCTTAGAACATCCTGTATGTCTCAGCAGCACTGAGCCTTTTTGTATCATATCACCTATGAGATATCAGCTCTTTGGACATGCTGAGGAATGTTGATTTAGTTATTTCCCTTTTGCAAGCTTGCATGCTCAGCATTTTGGTGGATTGAGCTGGTCTTCAACAAAGTATACATGCAAATTTGAAACAGGTGCAAAGGGTAAAACTTGAAAAATTATGGGGACAAGTGAGATAGTATGGATTTCAACTTGTAATTGCTTTGTTTAACTTTTCGCAGTCCTGCAACTTGTCCCCCATATTCAAAAACATGATGTATTTCCTCCTATTAATTACTTGCACCGGGCTACTGAAGAAAAAAACCCAGTGAAGTATGCCTCTGAGTCAAAGCGGTCTCTGCCAGGAATAACAGTAAAGCTCTTGCGCCAGTCCCTCATTAGTTTATGGAAAACAGGTCCCTAAGGAAATGGTGGGGTGTAAATAAATTTAAAATGGGTTAGTCTTGCAAGTAAAGGGGATGCCAGATTTTTAGAACAGTGGTAGCTCAATGATGCCTTAACACTGTGTTGCACTTGTTATAAATTTCAGCTCGGTTCTCCAGGGTGTTTATAAGCAGCGTTAGAGTGATACCATTACAGATGCATATTTTTAAACTGTAAAGTGGGTGTAATTGTCATCTCTAAGTGGTATTTTTACTAGTGGCAACAATCCCTGTTAGATATATTCAATAGAGGTGCAACAGGATCTCTCTGCCCCTTGGCACTCCACCCCTACTCTGTTCTGCCAAACAGACTTGCTTCATTTTCATGTGACATCTGCAGACACTGCAGGGTCAGTGCAGAGCATGCTGAATAAACATCTCTCTGGCTGTGCAATGAAGTTCAAACTGTTGGACAAAATCCTGCTCTTGATAGGGACTCACGTGCAGATACCTTGTCTAGGTTTCTGAAGATCCCATACCTGTAATGAGCCTAGTAACAACATCCCGTTCCTTCCTGCTAGCTCTATGGATCTTAACAGCTGATCTAGTGTTTTTTGCATTTGGAAAGCCTCCAGACTTGAATGTCCCTCTTGGTAAGGGTACCAAGATGTCTCGCAGTGTCTCATAAAGACAGGTGCCAACTCCAGACTTGAGATATTGAGTATATTGAGACTTATATATCCAGGGATCCTTACACGATTTGAGCATGTCATCTTCAGCCAACAGATGTCTGAAGACAGATGTAAAGGATTTGTTAGTAAATCTTTAACCTGGGGCTACACTTAGTAAAACATTGTCTAAAATCAGATCAAGATTATATGAAATGTTTATATTTGTTTAGAAAAGTTATTTTACAAAAGATAAGCAAAATTAGCGCCCAGAAGTTCAGATGTGAAAATGTCCAACAGCATAAAAAGACTAAATGTATCACCAACACCAGATCATTCAATGTTTTTATGTCCAGTGGCAAATAAAGGTCCTCTGTGGCAAACCTCAGCCGGGTCAAAGGTAATAAGGGAGAATACACCTTCATAATGTTTCAGATCACTGCAAAAAGGCGTCATGCAGCATCGCTTACATGAGCTACCTGAGGCCAAAACAAGTCAAACCTCAGAGGCCATCACTGCAGCAACTACATTCATGGATTCATGTGAAGCAATAATAACCCTGTATTGTGCTATATGATACAGGCAGGAGGCAGTACCTTATTCAAAGGTGACATTCAGGCACGTTTTAAATTCTAAGTCTCAGAATCCACAGCGAGTGTACTTCTGTTTCCCTTAACAAGATATCCCTTATTGCTCAAGGCTTCAGTGTAGCAGTCTGACAGCAATAGGCCCTGTTTCTACTTAACACATAGGAGAAAGATTACATCCCTCCTGAGCTGCCAAAAATTTATGAAGCAAAAATTCTCCAGGGAAAGGCATAGCTTTATATAACATTACTGAATAGTTTACATTTACACTGGGACATGGGACTTCTCCATTAGCAGATATGTGTGAGAAAATATGTGAATCCAGCCATCCTCCCCATGCCTGTACATCTGGGAAAGCTACTGCGTATCAGTTATTTCATCTGAAGGCTACAATAACTGTTTTTACTGGCTCTGGTCTTCATCTAAGCCAGTATCAGCTTTGGAAATTAGATTTTACAATATATTTCCCTATTTTGGAGATGGGAATGGGGTTAATCCCCACCACCTCCACCAGGAATGAACTAAATAATATAGATGTGAATATCAGGAGTAAACAACCATTCAGAGAATCACTTAGACTTTCCATGTTTTGTTTTTGACACTCAAAGATGCTCAACACAAAAATTCCCCAAGAGACTACATGGAGCTGTAAAATAATGATACCTTTGGAAAAGCCACAGTATTACAGGTGCCAATTTGAGCAGGACAGTTTCATAGTGGAATTTTTGGCTGTGACCATGGGCAAGTTTCTCCTTGCCTTTGCTTGATAGGATGCAGAGCAGAGAAATATCATGCTCCAGGATAGGGTGTCATGCCATCCCCCAAAGGAAACTATATAGGTTGTCCAACATCACCTGGACCCCAGGCAGGGCAAGGAGGAGGGCTGGGAATGTAGGCTGCCAGACTGGGCAAAGTGTGCCCTTGTCAGCTCAAAGGCTTACAAATGAGTTTTTGAGAAATTGCTGGAATAGGCACAGATGGCTCAAATGCTGCTGAACAACAAAAAGAAAAAAAACTCACACGTTTGGGAATCCTGTGTCCACAGACACAGCTCTGCAGGATAAGTGATCTTCTTTTCTCACTAGGATACATTAGTTCTGGCAGACTGTATTACTGAACATGCCCAGCAACTTCTGTGTAGGACTCCAGCCATCCTCAGAAAGGGGCAGAAGAGACTGCTGTGTCTGTGCTGCTTTCCAGAACGCCCTTAACTCCAAGGCTGGGCATTACCACAAAAGTTGTATCTGCTCAACTAGACTAGCCAACGTTGAAGAAGAGTCCCCCCAGGTCTGTGACTGTCCATGTAATCCAGCTGTATCTTCTCTGCCCAGACCCATATACAAGCCTGAGAAGCATCTTCACATCCCAGGCTAAATATTCCACTAGCCCAAATGCAGTTCCCAGAGACTGAATATTGTGCCCGTTCTCTCTTATCTGCTAGTCCTGGTGGTGAACTGGTTGGCACTGGCATAGCAAGCACTGCGCTGGCATGCTCCAGACACAGAGCCATGCATCAGGCAGGAGAGCATCCCTGCTGAGCCAGCCCAAAGCCATGAAGTGCCCTAAGCACCCCTCCTATGCAATGCTTTTAGGCAGGCTAGCCACAGCAGATATATCTCCAGCACCCTACCTAACATTTCTTCACGGTTCCTCGTGGAGAGTGGGTACATCTGAAAAGTCCTCTTGGCTCATCCAGTGCTGTTTGCGGTGACAGTGAGGGCAGGGACTGTGTATCAGACCTTGTACTGCTTCACTTCCTACTACTCCACCTTGTAGATCTAGGGAAAAAGTTGCACAGGCTTGTGGGAGACAGATCTATCACACACGCAAAGGAATAAGCCCACTGCTATGTTACTAGCATGATCCCAGGAGCCTGCTTCACTCTCACTGACAACTTGTGCACAAACTGATCCCACTAACAGTGTCGGGGTCTCCTGGTACACTTGAATGTGGGCACAAGAGGACACCACAACAGCAAGCCAGCCATTCTTTCCAGTGTTCTCAGGTCTTCAAACAGGCTTAAACTGGATTACGCAACTTCGAAAGCAAGAAGAAACCCTTTTAGTCAATTGATGTTTCTACAGGCTTTATCGAGACATTAAGACTAGGAAATTGCCAGAAAACTCACCAAAGCAGGCCAGGATCCTTTTAATGAAGTTCAGGGTGTTACTGAGGAAGAGGAGGTTCCTTAACAAGAGAAATGCTACACTGCAGGTATCTCAAATGAGGTTTGTTTCCCCCACCCTGAAATGTGTTTTATTTCTGACTCTGCTGAAAGACAACAGCCAAGTCTGATTCCAAACCCCAGACCTAAGATCACAGGCAAGTTAATTCAGCTCCACTTCATGTCTAAACAATAGTTTGAACCTTCATTTAACAGAACTAGAATAGCTTAACTTATTCCAAGCCTCAGTGGGTTTCCAGGGACTAAATTGTACAATAAAATTGAATGAAAACATTAAAGAGGTAGAACACACTCTATATTTGTCCCTCTGTGTTTGCTTTTGTGTGTAACTTGGGTTTAGCTGTAACAACACTACATAAAACACTGTTGCATGTTCAGCAGTGCTTCTGGAACAGAAAAGGATGATGATAGGAGATCTCGCTACAGCTTCTGCTATTAAGTCTTTGGGAGAGCTGGGAAGAGATTGCTCATTAAATAAGTGTTACAAAGCATTCAGCACTGAGAGACTTGTTCAGAAGTAGAAAGTGAAAGGTCAATTGTTCTCACCAGAAAAGTATCCATCACAGCCAAGCAGTTATTACTGCCTATTGTCACAGCGCCCTTCCCAGAAACGTGGGAGAGGTCTTGGAGAAGTTACAGGAACTAAAATAACAGCGGTTAAGCAGGACAGCAGTACATCAAGAAGTCAAGATGACAAGGCAATCAAGACAAGAGAGCACAGAGAGGGAAGTATCTGGAAGCTGCTTCCACTGTATGTTTGTGTCATTCACTAGTGAGCATATATATATATGTGGACTGAGAAAGAAAATGGGATCTGGGTCTCTGTCAGCTGATGAAACAAAGAGTAATTTTTATTTGCTTCTTGAAGGTAACTGAAAAAAAAAGCACTTTTCCTACATTTTCACCTGTGTTTAAAGTATCTAATATGCTCTACATCAGAGCACACTGTAAATATTACTGGAAAGCAGAATCTAACTCATAAATTACTGGCATTCTGTGCCAGACAACTTGTACTAATGTTTAGAGAAGCAGATCACCTGGGAGAAATATGCTTTGCAAGTTGCAGGAAAAACTAAAAGAGACAATTAATGGGCATTGGCTGTGCTGCACATATTGTTCCCATGTTGTTCAGGCCAAAGTTGACGGCCTGCCAATAGATCTAGAAGTAACTGTCAACAAGATTTACAGTTACTTTTTCATTTGCACAGTTAAAGTAGAAAGGTTGAAAGAGTTACGTGATTTGTTGAAGGTCTGTGCTAACAACTGATAGACCATAGCATCCTGCACCAGTGATCGGTAAAGAACGCAGAACACAGACTTCACATTTTTCTTGATTCTGGAAGCTAAAGCTATTCTTCATGGCAGAAAGCTGAAGTGTCTTGCTATCATCAGCAACTATCTTTTATTTCACACATCCATCCAAAAAGCCATCCTTCCTACTGCCAAACTAGGCACCAGGCAAGTTATAATCTTACCAGTGGCAGAAAAAAAGTGTTTTTTAGCGAGTTGCCCTGTAATGTAATGAAATGAAGGATGTGGTGTTCCAGCCTACGGCAGAACTGCTAGCCAGTCCCAAATTGGACACTCTTATGTGTGAATGTGGATGACATTGTTTAACTGGCCATGTTAGACTGCAGCCTGATGGTATGCATCATTACTCTGCAAAAATATGAAATAGGAAAGTAAACACCTTCTCGATGTCCAGGAAATTGGTAAAAATAATCAGGTAATGTCAGAAGGTTAGAAGGATCCCCACAGTTTTTAGGAGGCCCTGTTGCTGATAATGTTACATGAGTATCACTGTGTTTATCATTCAAACACAGAAAAGAGAAGACACAAATTACTTTGAAGGAACAGCCTGATCCAGAAAGCCTGACTTTCTTCCAGGCTGCAAAAGAGATCAACAACAATTCGGGATCAATTGGAGATCCAGGCTGTCAGTATGCAGATGTATTCAGGACATGCTGGGTTGAAGAAGGTTTCATAAGTTCTTCTCTTTGGTACCTTTCTGGAATCTCTTTAGAGCCTTGAGTAAATTCCTTCCTGCATTACTATATGGAAGACAATGAAGTGCAACCGTCCCACCAGGGTTAAAGGATGTCCACTACTAGACTGCCTTCAGCAAAATGACTGTACTTCTTTACCGGTTCCTTCAGAGCTCACTCCTGGTCAGCCCCAAGGGCTTCTCCTCTTGGCAAATCCTCCCATCCAGGCTCACAGGCAGGGCAGAGGCAGTGCCTGTGATTTCCTTATTCCCAGCTAACACAGCATGGAACAGGCTTTGGCTGCTTTGTAGCTGCAGCCGCTGGCTAGTGTTTGCCTTGTGCTCCGACAGTGTGAACTATGACACAAGTGGCTCTTTGAGTCTCCAGTCCCTGAAGGAGAACACAGTTTGTAAATGTGTTTCTGACACAGTTTGGTGCTATCCGCACAGGTTTGTGAAAACATTTCATAAGCCACCTCAGCTGGAAGGCTTAACTGTGCCCTCTAGCAGAGGGGAAGTCCTTTGTCATGGCCAGTGTAAACAGGGCTTAAGCTCAGCAGAAATTAATTGAGCTAATTAAGACGTAACCTTAGAGTTGTAGGATGAGTCTACAAGGACTCATATTCCCATCAGCATTAAAGACTGTGCCAAATGTTACTCGTTAGAGTAATTGCTGTGTGATTGTCACAGAAATACTGCAGGCCAGAATCAATAGGCTGCAGCCACTCAGCGATGCCAGATTCAGAAAGGATGGAAAATGTGATTTATCAAATTAGGGGCAATAAGTGATGATGCTGAATAAATGTGATAATGGTGGATTTGGAAATATTTGAAGAAACTTTTCAGTCTTCCACCCCCACGGAAAGGAAATGTGAAAATGCTAATATAACCTTCCATGTTATTTTGACTAGCCATGGGGCTAAGGGATCCCCAGGGCTGGGATTCCTTGGTTTATAACTAAATAAGTCCTGGACTTCAAGAAGCTTTTCATTATCCTTGCATTTTCTGGTGCACTTCATTAAAATGAGTAACAGAAGAAAGAGGGATTCGATCTTCAAGTACAAAAATCAGGAGAACATAGAACAACTCCTGGTTGTTCAGGCTAGAGGAGACTCAAGCTAACTCTGGACTCTTTGGGTCACGGCTTCCTCCAGAAACACCACTGGCATGAAGTCAGAGACAGAAAATACTTTTCTACTCCATGGGAGAGAAAGCTTTCCCTCTAGCAATGCAAACATCAGTTCTTAGTTCAGATCACCAGCGCCAATGTTCCATGACTCCACTACACCCATCCTCCAGGGTCTTCCAAGAAGGGTGCCACCTGATCTCCCTTTTTAAAGAGGGATTCGTGGAGATGAGTCTCTTAGAAACCATGAAATGTGTGGACTTCTCAATCAACCTGTCATCTGATTGCTATATCTATACAATTTAGCACACATTAGCACACATTACCCCTATACTACCCCTACTCACTAATACTTCCTTACCTTTCTGCTTTCATTTTCCACACAATGGTCACAAAGTCTGACAATAGATAATATGAGACTTTCAGCCTAGCATTAACTCCAAGGTGGGTACCACTCTCTCTAGGAAGGAAGAAACTATCTCACAGCAGGGACCCACTATGGCCAAACACTGGGGAAATAAAAAAAAAAAAAAACAATCAAAAACATTAGAAAGTTAAGAGGTTTAGCAAACATGACCTATGAGAGAAAAGCTGAAGGAACTGGGTTTGTTTAGTCTAGAAAAGAGAAAACTGAAGGGGCACATGATAACAGTCTTCCAACACGAAGAAGGCTGTTGGAGGCAGAGATGAAGAATTGTTTTCTCTCGTGTGGCCACAGAGGAAAGGATGAAAAATAAATTTGCAGTAAAGAAGATTTCAGACTGATACAGGGAAAGATGGAAAGAGTTATCAGCCTATGAGGTGATCAGAGTGAGCAGTGGACCAGAACTTCAACCTATTGGGGAAGACAGTGGGGAACTTTAAGTACAATCTAGACATACGTGTCTACCATGGAATTCTGTTGTGGTAGGAGGTTTGAAACACTTTGTGACCCCCTTCTAGCCCTATAGCTTTCTGACTGAGCCCTGCTATAGACAGGCCTCACACTCAAGCCAATGGATTTGTCTGTCAAATGACTGAGCAAATACTTCAGGCATTAGCCTCATAAAGTCAAAATCAAAATATAAGGTTGCAAAGCACAACTGGATGCCATTTAGAACCAATTTTTTGTTCTTAGCTGTGACTAAATAAGGAATATTCATTAAAGGAAGGGGGAAATGGACATGCTTTATCTTCAGTAGATAAACCACTTGTTGGGTGGCAACACAGAGAGAAATCTCCTGAGTGTGCTTTGGTGGGAAAATACAATTCATTGGCACCAGCAGACCCAAAAAGACTTTAAGTCTGGAAACAATGCCGTAAATCCAAGGTAACACAGAAGAAACCAGTAGATTTATAACAGCATAATTGTGATCAGCGTAGAAGTCATTGTATTTTCACTCAGGAAACAGTAGCTAAGCATTCAGCAAAGACTCTATTTCCTCACTTTGAGACTCTCACGTGATTCTGTGACACATTATTGGCTTTTTCCGTGCTCAGGCATCACTTATTTTACTCACAGACTTCAATCAAGCTTTAGATTGTCAAAGAAAAGACCATGAGAGTAAACCATGCATCGGATTGTTCAAGTGTTTTTAGAATTTTATTGTGATGTGTTCTTTCTCAAACCCACTTGCAAAAGTGATAGCTTGCCAAAAAACTGCCAGTGCCAGAATACCTAGAGCAAGCCTGAAGGACGTGAAAGGAAATAAATATGCCGACCACTTGGTCATCTGAATTATTTTGCACATGTTCTTAATTTATGGCTGTCTCCAGATCTATTTTAATCTCTCTGCTGAATTAGTCCTATAGAGCTCGTCTAATTGGTGGGGTTTTGAACAATGCCTGGACTCCCTCTTTGGAAAGACCCATCTCAACTCATCTGTTAGTGTTTACCATAAAGTACTGCCATTCCCCTGAACATGCCTGCAACATCAATAAATGGAAGAGACAGAAACACAAGATGGGAGCTTGAAAAAAAAGGATTGTGATTTCTTGACTTTAACATGTCTTTACCCCTCAAATATTCTCCAAAGGCAGAGTCAATGGGCTTAGGACAAGGCTTCTGGAAAGGCTGTTGAAAAAAAAGGACTCCAGATCCCAAGGAAATTAGTAGTTGAAGCAACCCTAGATGATATTTCCTCAGGTAGACTTAAATAATATCTGCCTCAAGCAGTATTGTTACCAGGTCTAAATGAATGTGGACTTGTTTGTTCCATCCTGCCTTTCCCTTTGCCCTGTTCACAAAGCTCAACTGAATGGCCTGTTCGTTTTATGGCTAAGAAGCCATTTCTTTTAGTTATCTGTGATCTTCCTGCTTTTATCCAAAATGAATATTCAACATCTCCTTTCAGTGTAACTCTGGCAACTTAGGAAAAATTTATAAGTCTTTCTTGCATCAACAGTATGTTGTACTTAGGGTTCTCTTTCTCGTATTCCCACTGAAGTCACGGGAGTTATCCATTGCAACAGGCTAGACATAACAGTAGTTAAAATAAGAGTTTTGGAAAATAGCATAGAATAGTAGCTTGATTGCTGGAAAGAAATTTCCCTTATCTGTCCAATAAGGATTTGATATCTGCATTTTTTTCCCCATCTCAGTCCTCTCTTTCTGCTATCACCCTGTACCTCTTTTACCTTTCTACGCCTTCATAGCCATTTTCCTATTGCACCTACCCACAAGAGAGTCCCAAATTTCTCCCATAACTCCTAGAGGAGTTCAGATAACAGAACAAAACAAGGAAAGTATAACTTGCACAGAGATGCCAATAACATTTTTCAGCATATCAATAAGAATGTTGAAACTGTGTTTGGAAGAGACTTGGTAATAATATATGGCAGTCCATGCATCAGGTTTTTAATCATACTTCAATCTTACATTTATTATTTTAATCACTCTAAATCAGAAAGATTTGATTTTCTTTTAATTTCAAAGGAGACCTTCAGCAATACAAAAATATATCTAATTTTTCATACACATAAATAGATAAGTATGACCCATCACTGCTTAACTTCTTAATCATTAACCAATTTATTTCATGTGTTGTCACTGATACATCACGTGATGGTAGCTGTAGTGTAAAAATAACCAGAAGAAAAAAGAGATGGTAACATTTGGATATTCTGATTACACCTGGATACAACTTCAGAGTTGGCTAATTTCAGATTCATTACATTCAGATCCTATTGGTTGCAAGGTGCATGGCTTTTGCAAAGAGACAGAGTTCTGTAAAGCAGTTATGAAAATAATTTATTTGCAAAGGGCTGAGGCAATGCGTGGACCAGCATGTGAAGTTTCACACTCTTATAGGAAAGACAGAGTAAAAACATGGGGTTTCCAATCTTAGATGTTATGATCATTCCCAGATGGTGTCACACAATGTTTGTGCAGTGATACCAAACAGGGAACTGATTGCCCTTCTGTATATTGAAGAAAGAAATAATGTGTGCTTTGAATTAATATAAAATGAATCACAAACTTCTCCATGTGTTTGTGCAGTCAGATACATACCCTTTATGTACACATGGAAGTATATGTTGGGAAAAGATAGACAGGAGGAATTTCTTCAGTTATGAAGCTTGCCATTAAATAAATCACATTTGACCCCATGAATATGATAATAAACAAGTGGGTGTGCTCCAAGAAAATGAAAATTTGAATGTACATTCAACATGGTCTGTTCTGGAAGGACCAAAAGAAGAAAAACACTTTTAAGTTACCTAAAATACTTCAAGTGTTTTTGTCAGAACATCCCTGTGCCCTTCAGCTTTGCTGAGGTATAGACAATCATGAGCAAACCTGGTGCAACTCAGTCAAGTTTTAGACAAACAATAAATTTATCAAACAACTGAACTTCAGAAAGAGTATAAACTTATAATTAGTTTTAATCACATTTGGGAAAGTAATTTTGGCTGAGATTAAAAAAGGAGGAACTCTTTTTTATGTTGGAACTTTTCATTTAGCAAAAGAAATATTTGGTTTGGGAAATGTTGAAACATTGTTTTTTAATATTCCCAAAATGAAACTCATCCACTCTTGGTTTTGAACTGATGTTTCTCTTCTTAAAAGTTAACTTGTAAAACTGTGTGGGTGACAAAAGGGAGTGGAGGTAAAGACCACTTGATTTGCATCCACCAGGAAAAGAACTGTGGTGTGAAGATATGGCTAGGGAGCTGTAAGTTGAGATCTGCCCCGTAAAGGAGAAAATGTGCTCATTTTGGCCAGAGAGCTCTACAAAGCCCTCTTTTCGGTATACACACATGTCCTGAGATCCAGTCTGGATTCCAAAGACTCCTTAGTTTTTTAATGGTCTCAAAAGTGTGTTAAAAGTTTAACAAAGATGACAAATGTTGCCTTTAAGGTTTTACAGGCCTTAATCACACAGCCTGTTATACAGAAATGGGCCTTTCTGTGCTAGTCAGAAGTAGTGCATATTTATACAGTATTAAGTACAAAAGTGGTCTTAGTAATTTCATACCTATGGGTGAACACGGGTGAAATTCTTTATTTCTAGGAATGCAGGAGTTCATATTAGCTTATCATAATTGGCTTTTTGACATCTGTGGATTTCTGATATTTTCCCAGCTATTCCATTTTGAGAGTTACAGGTTTTTCACCAAATTGTTGTTCGTATGCATTTTTATTATGCATAGAAGCAGGAAAGAGTGGCCTTGGAGAATGCCACAAACGCGCTTGAATGGGTCATATTAGTAGATTAGGTCCAATCCTATAGTCTCCTAGTACCCCAGGAAAGGTCTCTGGATTTCAGTGGCATTTCTCACGCCTGCCAATGTTCTCCTGTGTTACTAAAACTACAGGATCAGGGCCTTGGTCAAAGGAAAGGGTCATGGTCATGGAAAAGGTCATCTGCACCAAAATTATTGTCATACTTTCTATGTCTCCTATGCAAGCGCAGTTAAATAACCCATGGACTACAGCCACTGAACATTTCACTTAGATATCCAGGGTGAATATTACCATCTATTTGGGGACTTGTCAAAGCAGTATTTTCATTACACTAATAAATACTGTAAAAGTCAAAATAAAAAATGTTATAAGTTCTGGAACATGTCTTATCTAAATCTGTATGATCTGGAAATATTTAGCAAGGGAGTTTAGTAATACAAAACAGAAACAGAAAGGGTCCTGGGTAAAGCCTTAGGGAAATGCCAAACTATTAATTACACATTAAGTGGATGGTTTTTATTTTTCTGTTGAAACAGCAAATATTCAAAGTCTATGCTACAGTGCAACAAAAATTATTCTGTGGTATAACTTAGCATAGAAGTCCAAGCTATTTTGATCCCTGGAGTCAAAGATGAAATAAAATTGTACTGGGATTTTTTTAAATTAGTAAGTAGGAGAGACAAATTCTGACCCATTAGCACAGAACTTGGCAAACATTAATGATAAATCAAAGCTATGCTCTGCAAATATTCTTGCAGCTTTAACTGTATACTAGCAAATTCTTTTTCTCATTTAAATGACTTTCTCAACTTGAATTTAATATTGGCAAATATCATCAATACTGCTAATAGTTCTCATGAAGTCAAAAGGACTGTTGACATGTGCCAAACTGCCCATACATAAGAACTTGGGCCCAGGAAAGCCCAACAGCTTTTACATGTTGCTGGTCACAGTGCTGGCCATCCTGTTATATCAATTATAAATAACGAAGACTATCTAAAACAGGATACACAAAGCATGTCCATAGCCTGTTCACACTCTGTACAAGCATGGGAATCTTCCTTTTGTGTCCAAAGCCCCTTGCGATAACCAAGCCCTTGCGTGTGTGCCTACACAAATGCACAAGCTCCATCATCAACATGCAGGCACTTCCAGGATGGAGGAGAGCCTCTAATCAGAGTATGGTATTATATTTTGGTCCAGACATGGGGGCAAATCCTCCCCTAGTATGTAAAGCACCAAAGGATCTTTAATGTCTAGGCAGAGCAGACATGACCTAGGTTTTCTAAGGTTTCCTTAATTCCACAGCTCCATCCTGTGAAAGGTCACAGAGCATTTCCAGTGTTACTAAATTTGTGTTTTGCTTTGGATTTTGAGGAGGACTATTTGAGGTTTTAGGGGTTGAGTTTTGTTTATCATTTGACCAGCCTGTTTTCTCCCAAAATTTGTCTGGTCCTCAGAAGCATGAAGTCAATATACATGAGTGCCTCAGATTCACGGTGAGAGAGAAGAGGTAATCTGAAATCTGAAACCAGACAGGACACATCATTCCATGAATCTGTGCTCATCTATGTCCTTGTCAGATTTTTACTGAAGCAGCCTGGAAGCTGCAAAGGTAAAATAACATAAGCATGTATCAATTCGGACAGTATGGAGGGGAAATGGAGAACTCAATGCTGAAGTTTAATGGCCTCAAGCCCCACCAGGGGAGGCTCAGGCTGGACATCAGAAAAAAATTTTTCACAGAAAGGGTAATTGGGCACTGGAACAGCTGCCCAGAGAGGTGGTGGAGTCACAATCCCTGGAGGTATTGAAAAGATGGGTAGATGAGGTGCTCAGGGACATGGTTTAGTGGTTGATAGGAATCGTTGGACTCGATGATCCAAGATGTCTTTTCCAACCGAGTGATTCTAAGATTCTATGGTTCTATGACTCTAAGTTACCAACAAAATCAAGTGAAAATGAAGACACCAATCTCTCTTACAGCAAAAAGACTCCCTCTACTAGCGACAGTCCTTCGTGTATCCCGAATGAAACCCTGTGCGTTGAACTCACTATCCAGTACTGAAGCCAAGTCAGGAGCCTTTGAATGACCAGGAAAGCGAACCAAGGAGAAATTTACAAAAGTCCTCAAAGATTCTTGTTTAGTGCAGACCCTTCTTCTGAGGGTTCCCACCCAAGAAAGATGTACCTGTCTCTTTGTTTACAGTGCTTTCCTCAGCTGTTACAAGTAGAAAATGCCTTCTTCTAAATAGGATTAGTAACCTACCTAAGAACCTAGGACTCTGAGCACTATTCAGGCTGCTTGACAGAAGATGCATCTAAGATTAGCAAAAGTGTATGAAGTTTATATGACTAAAAATTAATAAAGCTCCCATTTCAAAGGACTGCAATTTTCAGGACAAACCTATGACCCCTTACCAGATATATTCTGAAATCCATAAAGTTCCTTCATGTGAAAGAACTGAAAAGCATGACATCTGCTCAGCAGAGGATGCATTGTAATTCATTGACTTGGATTTGAATGCAGGCTACAGTGACTCCAAGACCCCACAATTCTTCCATCAGAAGGTAACATGCCAGTGATGAACACTCCTTCCTAATGCACAATCTTAGTCTTTTATGTGTATTTTATCCTCTTTGCCATCTCTCAGAATCCCTGAGAGAAGATTTTCATTATCCACAAGGTCCTCCATCCTCACCAGGATATTATCCACTTGACTCACTAGTTAAGGTCAACATAACCTTGAGGAAGTTACCACAGTATCACAGTAAAGCTATATGCATTTGTCTACAGCAGGAGGAATAGGCCAGCACTCTGCAGAAGCAGGGGTTTGCTTTGAGGAACTTCACAGACCTGTATCGGGTGAGACCTCATGAAGTGCCAGGGCCAGTTTAAACCCACAGCTGATTTGTGTCCACTGACACAGAGGGCTACCAAGGGAAAACAGGGTGGAAATTATTGCATAATGGTGTAAGGGAAGGACTGCCCATGGTATTTCACCCTTCCAGTTTAAAAAGTCAAAATAAGCTTGCCAAAAAATGTTTTATCTTTTTGCACTCTGTCTCACGTTGACTTTCCTCTGTCTGCTTCCTCCCCCGAGTTCCACTGGTTACATCCTTTTCTTATTACACTAAAGTAATAAAAAAAATCGTAAAATACCTTCGTCTCACCTATTGACCACTCTTAGATCTCACAGTCCACAGCTCCTTTAATGAAGTCCTCAGGCAGCCTTTCCCTGTATCCTTATCTGAGTTTGGTAATAAAGCATATCTTAAGCCAGTCTCCTTTTACAGTATATGAACTAGAGCTGGGCAAGCTTTTCATAGCAAATGTTTTATTTAGTGGATTAAGCCTTTTGTTCTCTTTGTGAATTATTATGGACAAACTTTGACATTAATTCATCTGGTTGTTATTCACAATTGTTCAAATAACTGTGTCAGTGAACACATTTCAGCTGTTTAGATTGTTCTGAAGTGATTCACTTCAGTTCTTTCTTTTGCTATTTGTTATATGCTATTTACTATTCAAGGGCTTTATTTGGCTTTACCCACCCCACCAGGTGACAACATCACCTGATCTTTACATGACTGAAAAGACTATACGAAGAAGCAAAATCGAAGAGTTTCAGTGATGTTCTCTCTTCCTACTGCTCTCTGTTCACAAAGCACATTTCTTACAAAATTTTGTACAAATATATAATAAGTATCTGTGATGAGGCCTATTTTCCATAAACAGCCTTTCAGTAAAAGTAATTAGGTATCCCCATACTAATGGAAACCACTAAAAGGCCTGAGAATACCATCTAACTGGACTGGCAGCTTCAGTCAAATATCTAAGATTCCACCTAGAAGTAACAAGCCAACGGAATACCAGACTTCATTAGTTCTGCACTCCACTGAGCTCCTTCTTTTGTTGAAATGAGCACTTGTAAATATTTTTATACAGTATTTACCTGGATTTAATGTGAACTAAGTAGCATACGTATCTTCAGATTTCTAATAGTGCCCACAAGAGTAAACCAGCAGTACTCCAGTATAACTGCAGAAATACACAGTATGTTCCTGCAAGTATAAGTCAGAGAATCATAGTATGGTTTGAGTTGCCAGAGACCTTAAAGATCATCTAATTCTAACCCACCTGCCATATAGGCAGGGACACCTCCCACTAGGCTAGATCCAGAGGCAGAACACATCCCATTAAATTTATTTCAAATATTTCATATAATAATATAACATCCACATAATAATGAATTGTGCATCTCTTTTTTTTGCATTTAAAGAGATTTCCAGAAGCTGCAAAACTTCTGTCTAAACCTCAATTTGACTTGCACTAAAATTAGAGCGTACAGTTCAAGATTTAGTTCTGGTTGATATCATAGGTAGTACGTGTCTCATTGCTCCGAAAATACAGTTTCTAGAATGTTTTTCACCACACATGCACAAAGAAACAAGAGCAATAGAAATTTATCAACAAGTAAATAGGCTGAAAGAACTACAATGGGCCAGATTCTGTCCTGAAGTCAGAAACTTCTCTGTAGGGAGACTCCAGCCTCTCAGTTCTCACATTTGATCGGAATATTTGATAAACTGTTTCTAGGATTCAAAGCTTTTGTTTTAAACACTAATGAACTGTGGTTCAGTGAACCCAGTAAAAATAAATTGCCAAAATCACTTCAGGTGTGGCAAATATTTGAACCTGTATCCTCTATCAGAAGCTTTCACTTACTGACTGTGTTATGTGTCCATGTGTTTTCTTTTCAATCTGTTAAAGTTATCAGCCATGAGAATGTGTTCTTCAGATTTCTGCTGAAAAAAAAATTAGCTTTAACCATTACTGCTTTTTTGCTATTTATCACCCTTTCTACCCTAGTATAGCATGAGCTCTTCAATTTGCTTAAGCAAATATTGGCAATGAATCAAAGAAAGTACTGTAAGTCCATGGAACACAACTTTAAACTAACTGTGGAAAGTCTGCCAGGGATAGCCATGATGTTAAATGTGTTAGGCTCACTAACTTTCCTATGTGGCATATTCTTCCCTGACTATATGCACACAAAGGGGAAAACACAACCTATTAAATGTTATATTACCTAGGTCATGCAATGTCTTCAGAAATACTCTAGTAATTTTCTTTCAAGGGTCATTGCAACACTACTTAGACAGAGCTGGCAACATGACTAATGCCATTTGTTAATTTTAGCTAATATTTTCATCAGTTACATTTTTCTCTTGGGTCTATGTTTTCTAGAGTTTTACTATAGCTTTGTATTATGTTGTTTTGGTTACCAGGAACTCCAGCAGGGCACTAGAAAATACTACTATAAAAGACAATTGGGATCTTTCTTGTGAACTTGTCTGGGCTTGCATACATCCACGAAAGGATAATTCCACCAAAGGGTGACTTGCAACATGCTAGACACAAGCTGTGTTTAATTCAGCAGCAGTGTGGTCAGGACCTTACTAGGCAACCTGTGGAGTTACTCTGGATTTATACCAGCGTGACTGTGTTAAGATTTAACTCAGACTGTGAGATCTAGCTGTAAAAATTTCTTTCCCGCCAGTGCCTGTAGAGTTCAGTCTTCCCAAACACTTATCTTCTTTTCCATAAATTGCATGTAAACTACATGCAGGTACCCCAGAGCATACGAACACATTTAGTACTCAAAGACTCCCGTATTGTCCTAAAGGAACTGTAATAAATAATGGAAAACCTATGACTTACCAAAAAAAACAAGAAACCCACAACCGTAATAGTCCATGATTCATATTTTCCATCAGAACTATATAGAAAATACAGCCTTGATACAGGTGCAGTTTCACAGTTATTATCATCTCTTGCCTGGAAAACAATCACAATTCATCATAATGATTATAAAATGCATTATTATGTAATATTCCATTTTACATTCACTAGACAACTCTGCTTTTGCAGCTCAGCTTTTGTTTGGTAGTCTTGGTTGTTTCATACTGGATGTTTGTAAAAACAAGTAGTAGAAGAGAAATTAAAACTATACTAAAACTAATAATCTGCCTTCAGAATCATACAGGAGCTTGGTGTTTGGGTGGCATAGACAAATGCTCCAAATCCAGATCTCAAAGCCAGGAGGTGACACATAAGGATACGTGGTGGACATTAGAAAGTGCCCTGAGCAAGTCCCAGGGTGAGTGAAGAAGACAACTGGATGAACAACCAGTGTGTGCAGGAAGGGGACAGGAGCTCAGTGGTGCCAGGGACCTCTGACTAAGTAGGTACAAAGCCTTCGGTGGTGAGGTCCTGTGCCCAAAAGGTGCAAGGTGGGGACACTGCAGGCTAGGGGCAAAGCTCCGGATCCAGGCCACTGTTTGACTGATGGAGTGGCAAGGGACACAAAAACAAGGAGTAATTCAGCACCTATGGTCAGCAAGGTACTTAGGAAAAGGAAGAAAAGGAAAGAAGGAAGAAATTGGTGGGGAATAAAAAAAAAGACAAGAAAGTCAAAATCACAGACACACAGATACACAGATATCCTGGAAGTATTTTAGCTTCCTAGAAACTTACAAATTAAGGACACCACTCTTGAACCTGGTCAATGCCCAACTCAGAATATTTTACCTTCTTAAAATTAGTATCTCTTGAGGGATATTATTTTCTTTCCTGGACAGCTGTTGAGCTGACTGCACTTTGATTCAGTGGCTCTGCCCAGTATTTGCCAAAGTGCTGATTGAAAGATCATCACACTTCATAGAATCCTTGATCCATACAAAGGAGCTGTAGTTAAAAATACTTTACTAAACTAACGATTCAAAGGCATTCTTTTCCTCAGTCTCGGGCTATGTTGCGTCTATTTATCCCTTTGCCAACTCCCATCTAGATTCTTATCAGACGTTGTGCTGGAGTCACACTGGAGAGGCCTCACAGAAGCCTGGGTGAAGAAGATGGATGCTTGTTTCAGAGTTGATTTCATCAGTACCCACAGAATTAATGGATGGTTATGCCTTGCAGGTAACCAATAGTTACAGCTTAGATTGTCTACAAATAAAAGTACTATGGAGCTGTGCCTTCTCTCAGATGTATTCCCCAGATAAACTGTAGGAAGAAAAGAGATTCATTAACCCCAACCCATTGAGATAGGTATCAATAGCCACATATCTGAACTCTAGTCTTGGATAAGTAAGATTCATTAAGCCAAGCAGCTTTGTGGTTAAAAGTTTTGATGACACAAGAAGCAATGATTGAATGCCAAAAGCCCCAGTGCCTGAACTTTAGGTGCTGAAATAGAAACCAAACCTTCCACAGCTAGGCTTCCCATGTGTGCATTTGGAATCAGAAATCCCAAGAAGAGATACCAAAATCCCCATGAGAGGACAAATATGTAGAGCCAGCTAACATGAAACATAAGCAGCAACAGGGTGTCAGGCATTCCCTTTCCCATGCAGCTGAAGGTCCTTTGTTTGTGCTGCAGAGTACCCTTCTTGAGATCAAGAGCTCCAGAGCTGCTCCTGAAGCCCTTCCTTCAGAAACTAGCTACAAATCATTATAGTCTTTAAAAAGCAGCTGTACAGAGAACCTACCACCAGTGTTTTACACAGTACTTTACTGGAAAGAGCACTTCAGCAGTTCTTTCCTCTGCCTGAAAGGTTCAAGCTTCCTGCCCTAACAACAAGACATCCCTCCAGGGTCTCAGGTGAAAATCATATAAGCATGACTGCATATCCAGCTGGGACACTTACCTGGAAAATGTGGGAACTCGGGTTCCAGTCTGTGACCTGAAGCCTACAGAGATGTTTTCCTATGCATTTTCTATCTTTTGGAGGTAGGGAGTGGTGAAAGAAGATACAGCCACAACCTTTGAAACGAAGGAGGCACTTACACCTTTTTTGGGATTTATTCATATTGTCCCTGAGAGATTGGCTCTGAAAACATCTAGAAGATCTTTCCCATTTGGAGACCTAGTTCTAGATCTCTACCTGGTTTAGCTGCTAAGACTCAGATGTCTATGAACATTCCCATCAGCAGAACCGCAGGCAACTGCAGAAATATGAGACCAAAAAAAGAATTGGGCACCACTTGCAAAATCCCTAAAAAATACTGCTCTGACGCCTAAATCTAACTGGAGTGTGACCTTCAGCTGCAGATGTCCTGATTGGTTTATGTTATTGAAAAACGCTGACATTTGGTTGAGTGGAGGTGATGAGCTCTGTCATGCTCACAGTACGATAATTCACATCAGTGCTCACAGTCAGCCATTATGTAAAGACTGGGTGGGTGACTTTACCCAACAACAGGTAAATACATACTACCTCATCCTAGCTACCAGCAAGTGCTTGGGAGACCTGTCTAGTTTCCATGTTTCATAGAATTATCGTTGGGATTGCTGTAACAGAGACAGGTAATGCGCTTGCAATTCCCCTTAACCAGAAGAGAGAAAATGAGATTAGTACCATGAGAGTTACTACTGTTTATTTCTCTTCATGTTGCTTTTCTGGGTCATAATTTAGATGAAATTTCAGTAAATTTGTGTTCTTTTTGTCCTGTAGACTTTTTCAGACTACTGGTTCACCTACAGAATCATAGAAGAAAATAGAAAGCCCATAAAAATATATACTCTAGAGAAAATAGAACTATCATCAATAAACAATGAAAAAAGAGAAAAACATTAGTTCATTTGGAATCAGAATAATTGTTTAAATAGTTTCAAAACAACAGCCTGCTCAGTCCCAGACACAGTTTCCAAAATGTAAAACAGGTTTGGAAGGTGTCATTCACTTTCAGTGGCATTAAACAGGGAGAGCAAGAAGCAATGCGGTAAAATCAAAACTGACATAGATCAGGAGCACTTAGAACTTTCTTTCTATAGAAATATGTGCTTTATTTCCACCACAGATTAATGAAACACCTTGCAAAGGTTGTGCATTTGTAGAAAGCACACAGGTCTGTAGGCAGCATACATATAACACAGTGCACACTACTCCTGTGCATTGCTTTTGAGCATCATCACTAGAGTCTTTTTAAGACTCTGCAGCATGGAATTAGCTGTGGTATTGCCAGCCAGCTGTGTATCCTCCATGGACTTTGGAACAAGCTATAAAAGTAAAAAGAAAAACATACTTTGCCAGTTCCTCACAAAACAGAGCCAGCACTTTAAAACCAAGTGGGTCCTTTTCCGCCTGGCAAATCTTGAGGTCGGCCTCACAGGTCACCGTTCGGGATTACGTCAGGGACCAACTGGTTGGGTTCAGGCAGGCTTGGGTTGGTCTGGCAGGCTGCGTGAGGCAAACAAAAGCCAGACCAAGACAAAAAGCTGAGGGAGTGGGATAGGAGGAAATGAAGAAGACTGTTCCAAAGACTTTTAAATTACGATGGCCATGTTGTTGCAATACTATTCGAAAACTAAATTAATCGCTCCCTTCCTTAGCCCCCTCCTGCTGTGACTATATTTTTCTTAGCTAAGGGCCTCAGTCAGTAAAGATGCATCCAATTTTCATGCTGTCCAAATGCTTGTAATCACTGCAGAAGGCAGATAGAGATTTCAGTAAACTGAGCTTTCATGATAAACAAAGTTGTTCATTAGGTGGCTCTTGGCCTTCAAAGTTTTCAAGACAATGGAACCACTGGGAGAAAGTCACAAATTTACCCTAGGAAGGGATTTTCCCTAATTTTCACAAAATTCTGCTCACCTATTTTCTTAAAACACAGGATTTTAAAGAGTTTCTGCTCAGAAACCCAAAACTGAGGCACCTTACTTACTACTGAAAAAAAGCAGACTATCTTTATTATGTTTTAGTTCACAGTTGCATTACTGGGGAGCCAAAGGTTTTCTAGGAACTGTAAAACCACATAATAAAAACAGTGCACATTTTCTGTAGAAGCCAGGGGCTCTGTAATTTCACAATCCATAATACAATCTGCAAGGATGCAGCTACATGGAAACCAGTATTTTTAGTACACCACAGTAAAAATTATCTACATTTTGCATAACATTTGAGCGTCAGCTGGCACATGTTGCCAGAATCTTATCAGTACTGTTGCAAGAAAACACTTCTCATTATATATGAGATGTATCGCTCTTTCTTGAGTTGTTTTGTAGCCATTAAATACCCCATGAGTGCTATGACAGCCGTGTAAGCTAGCAAGTTCTCTGCACAGCACAAACAGCTGTGTTAAAAGAAATTGAAGTTGTAGAGCATGAGAAGCTGTGAATTTCATGGTAGATCCCCCTTCCCTTTGTTTGCCCTTCTTCTCCCCTAAACACCCAGTCTGCTTGTTTAAAAAGTGAGGGTTGCTTTCTCTTTTGTATTTTGTCTTCTCTCACTTTACTCAGGACAGTAACTCCTGTAGAATTTGCTAGTGGCCCACAGAGCTAGCATAAAATAAAAAGTTACAAGTCCACATAACCTTAATTTTATGGTTATAAGCTATATTTCCTGCTATATCATAAGTCTGAAAAGACTGCTAAGTGTTCGGTGTGGGAATGCAGGGAATTTCTCTTAAGTTAGTTTTATGGAGAAATTTGTTGTTAAACTGTAGGAAAGGTTATGGTCCTTTCAAGTCCTCCAGAGCAGAATGCCTATGTTTTTAGGGTATTTATAAAATAACCGATCCACTACCTCAGCATCGTTCATTGAAATTCAAATTCAGGACCTTTGCTCTGTTCAAGGCCCTTTGGTTTTAACACTGTAAACTAACCTGAGTGAGAACGCTATCAAAAATCAAGGTGGGAGAATTTTCTTTTTAACTCTTGCCCACCTGCAGTTTTTTAACTTTGCAAGCATTTCTCACTGCAGCAAATAAACACAGTACAGCCCAGGCAGTGCACAATGTACTTGGCTGGGACTTCAGCAGCAAGGAGAGATGGGAGCACCCTTAGTATTTCTGTCCTGATTTTACCTGATAAGCCCAGGCATGTGCCTCAGTTTCCTCACCTTTAAAACTACAGTTACAGTACTGTCTTCCAAACATGCTGAATCCTGTTGCGACCTCCCGAAGAACAAATGGAAAGAGAAAGCACTGTTGCTCCACGCATATCTTGGTCCCTCCATCTCCCTTCTGTCCCTCACTTCCCTCTTTGAAGACATGTGCCCATTCGGTTTGCTGGGTGGCCACACAATAAGTTGGACTAAATGCTGCCTGTAGACAGAGCCCTAACAGGATGCCTGTTGTGGAGTCAACCTGATCATGAACAGTAAATCCAGACAGCGGATTGGCACTACTGTTATGGGATAGGACAGGCCAGGATGTGGGAACAGGGTCAGAGGACACTTCATCTGCCCTGCATGGTAGCTACATCCCTGTCTGTCCCTGAGATGTGCTCCTGACAAGTGATGTTGAAGCCTGCAGGGGTTGGGGCATATGAAACCTGGCATTGAAGGCTATGCATTGCCCATGGGCACCTATGTACCCTGTTGCTTCTTGGTTCAATATACAGCACACCTCTGTCTTTTGAAAAATGTCCTTTGTTATATCTACTTTTGGAAATTATGTTTGACATTCACATCTACAGCAAATTCTGAAGTTTCTCTTTTCTCCTTGTTGCTCACATAAATTTTACTTTAATTCTGCATTTCATTTTTATAGGGAACAGTTTATTTTTTTTTTTACAGAATGTCAAGAGGATCTCAGCCTGAAACAAGCCTTTTCAATCCAGCCTAAAGTGTCATTTAAAACAGGAAAATAATTTGTGTGATAGAGGCACTGAAGAACAAATGCTCCATGGTGTTCATTTTCTCTTCCAAGCACTAGGGCTTTTTAGAGTGCAAGGAAAATTTCCTTTTATCTTTCAACTACAGAGTTTTCTAGAAGCATCTTTTGGTTTTAAATAACTGATAATCTAATCATCTCCCAGTGGAGGTAATTAAAATAAATTTTAGACAGGCCAAACAACCTCTTGAATTTCAATTTACCTTCTGCCAGATTGTCCAAAAAAACAGTAATGTCACCCTGCAATGCCCTCTGCTGGGAAACACAGCTGGGAGCTGAAGGAAAGCTACCAGTTCGTGTCCTGAAGCAAGGAACATACTTTCAATGAGATTGACTGCATTTTCACCATCTACATGAAATCCTGACTACACTGAAACCAACGGAGTTATAACTCTTAATTTCCACTATGCCCTTAATCATTTCCCCTAACTAAAACCGCACTGTTAATAACTACTTTGGGGGGAAAAAAACTGTTTATTTCAAGCTCAAATGAAAACTCCACTACTGACCTACAGACATGAAGATCTCCTTTTAGCATTTATTGAGCTCCTAGAGAGAGGTTTTATAAGGAATCTTTCAGCTCCAAAAGACATTGCTCCTCCTGACATTGTCCTAAGTAATTTTAACTGTAAAAGCCTGTTCAAAATCACACACGCAAATAGCATTCATGTTACACAAGTGTGATTCTGCCTAACATATATTTTCCCTGAACAGGATTCTTGTACTGGGATAAGGGAGAGAGGGAGACACCATGCAGTGGAACAGAGGAATATATCTGGAAACTCATGCGTGAGAACATCAACCCTGTCCACTGCCATCTCCAACAGATGCAGCATCCTGGGACCTGAGAAAGAAAAGTCTGTATTGGACCTGCAAAGGTGGAATCCTAGCGTGGGGTTCACACAAACAGGAACCTTGCTCCTCACATGCATTCTGGTGCCACAACCCTGTGGCTTACAGGCTAATTCTTCCCAGCTCACAATTCATCTGAAGAGTTATACCTAAAAAAATACTTTCCAGCCTTGGCAAGGGTGGACTAACACTATCACTACTTTGGTTTCATCTCCTGTATCCCTCAACTAGGATGGTCTTGCATGTTGTTTGTCTCTAACCACAGACATGCAATGGGCAGCATGTGGAAGGATTTTTCCACAAAACCCCCAGTCCTCCCTGTTGGATGCTTGCTCCTCAGTATTCATGTTTTGCAACTTAGGTCCTTCCTGGAAGACCAATAATTTTATATTTACTGGTAATTATTATTTCTATCTTTAAATGGAAACATTTTTTCCTTGTGATATTTCCTCCACATTAACCTGCTTTATCAGCATGTGCCTCCTCCTGCCCTGCTTTACAGGGGCAGACACCCTTGTTGCCAGAGAATGCAGGCGCAGTAAAGCCACACAGTGCCTGGAAACACCATTTTTATTTGAAGTTACACATAATTATCATTGATTTGGAAGCGTGACCTCCTTGATACGCAGCCTTGCAAGCTAGTATTTTTTCCAAAAAAAGGTATTACAGTGTTTGTTGTGACCTCATGGAGATTGAAATGTCAAGGCTATAAGCAGTTTTCAGGGCTACACAAGGTTCATTAAGAGGCCCCCAGACAAGTATTTTATTGCATTGTATACTGTCTTTAAAAACTTCTGCTTCCCTTGGTAAGCATCACACTGTGGCACACAGTTGAAAATGGGCATGTGTGGCTACAATCATCCAGAAGTAGGCAGCAAGGGCTCAGATCGTCACTCTGAACAGTTACCTGCTCTTCTCATGAACATCTTTCTTTGCAAGAGAACTGGGCAGCCCAGAGACTAAGTGGTGGGCAATACATACCCTACTCCTGAAATTATTAACTTCAGAAGAGATTGGAAGTAACTGAAAGTTCTTCCAGTCCTGATGCCAGCCTGGTCCCTCACGGGTGAGGCAGCTGTGCCAGAAAACTAGCTGAAAATCTACCCTCTGAGATGGCATCTTAGATGGAAGGATCAGTAGTGAAGTCCAAGGCTGAACTGGCCTCCAGCTGAAACTGTCCTCTCCAAGGCTGTCTCTGAATGTCACAAACAAATAACATTACATGAGGAATCTTGCACACACTGCTATTTTTGCTGCCAAGTGCTCTTTCAAGAAGTTGTCTCCCAATCTGATATCTTTATACAGACTAATTTCATCCACAGAAATGCTTGCTAGTGGTTAAGTTATGGCCAAGAATCTACATCCAGACTCAATTTGCTCATGTGATGCATTGTACCATTACTGGAAAAAAAGCATGGTGTCATTCAAAATGGTATTATACTGGACTGTGACCAGGAACAGGATTACAGCAATATCTTGTGACTGGAAGCAAGGAGTTGAACTGGTTCTACATTGGCTGGAGGCAGTGGAACACCTTGGTGAGAAGCAGTCACTGTGCTATCTTCACCTCAGCTTCTGGGGCAAGAGACAAGAAGGCAGAAAGGGATGAAATGTGCCATTTCCACATTGAAAAGAAAACTGCCTCCCTGTAATCATTTTCTTCCTGACTGGCAGCAGGTAGCATGGAGGAAATGACAACCATTCCCTTTGCTGACCTCAATCATCACCCAGTGCCTGCAGAGTTCATCATTCGGAGAAGAGGGCTGAGGAAAGGTCTTTTCAACCTCAGTTAAGGCTCTCTTTGGTTCCCAGTGAAAACAGAGGAGGCACATTAACATCCTGCTCTAAGAAGTTTTTCCGTCCTCATTGCTGTGGTAGTAAAATCCAGCTTTATCAGCACTACTGAGAAAAATTGCATTGGCTTGAGGATTAGAGAACATGATGGCTTCCAACCAGGACAGCCTTCCAGCTTTCTGTCCTCTCTTCCTAAGGATGCACTGAGAAAGTATTAAAAAAAAAAAAAAAAGCATCATCATCAGACAAAGTGGTCATTTTGTACTTTCCCAGCCCTCAGCAGTCAGTAACCTTTCTGTTTGCACCAATATAAACCCCAAGCAGTCAATGGGACACATGATTTGCACAAGCAAATTCACTCATTTCCTAAGAGAGGGAAAATTTCAGGGTGTGACCTCAACCCCTTTCTCCTGACCACAGCTTAGCTGAAGGCCCAGTATGTCGAATTCACCTCAGTGTGATTCCGGGGACTGGTCTGGAATCAATTTGACCCAGTAAGTCTCTGTGATTGCATCAGGCCTCTCAGAAGTTTTGAACAACAAGGATCTAAACAGCAGGCAACAATCTGCACAAGAATAAGCTTTGCAGTTTAAGGTATTTTTAGAGGTCTGTGTCTTTTTTCTTTCTAGTTTCAAATGCTTTCCAACTGAGCAAATGCTGCAGCAGGTTCATGGGAGAAGGCCTTGAGGCACCCCTTACTTTGGCACCATTATCCCATAGACACTCAATACATTTTTGGCACCTTGCAGCAGACACATTGACAGCCGCACGATTGATGGAAACGGAAAGAAGCTGTTTTGCAGTCAAAAGAGAATGTTCTCAGATTTCTAAGGCCATTTGAAAGAATGCCAGAATGATACTGGATTCTGGCACTCTTAAGCTCCTTTAAAATGATGCAGCAAGTGGTCTTTTCCACATGTGATGATGTATTTCAGGACAAGAGTTTCTTCAAATTTTTCCAAGCCTGTGGGCTCCCGATCCTTTTTCAAATTACAGAGATGATAGCATACCGGGGAGAATTGTGATTACTTTAAACTCTCCACAGCTGCAAGAGATGAATGTAAAAATTCCACCAAAAAATCGACTTCTTCTGGATTGAATTTACCTACACGACATCGAGTCCTGGCCAAGGGACCACTTAAAAGATCTGGAGCAGCATCAACACTATTTAGTTTCTTCCATCACATCAACCCAGGAGACTCACAATTGTTCTACCCAACACATCTCCCCCAGCAGCACTGCCATGATACAGGCTGGGGCATTAACGAAACCTTGAGATGCACGGGGAGGAAAATGGAATGCTTAAGCTTAAGTATGAGGGAATTCAAACAGGGCTTGCAACTCATTATTTGTAATACCAGGAGGATCGTAAAACACCTTGTAACTGAGATGCTTTGCTTGGAGCTGCTAAGGCCCACTTCATCAAGGGCTGACAAATTTTGAACAAACAACCTTGGCAAGGAGGGGACGGGTGTGCAAGCACAGAGCTTTCTGCCTCAGCTGACCTGAGGAGACAGCAATGCTTCGTTTTGCTTAATGGGACCTCTCTCTATATTACTTCCTTGGGCATCTATTCAAATATAGTAATATGCAGCATTCACTTCCCCTGTATGTCTGCAAGTGTCAGCACTGACAACACTGGCAGTGTGCCCACCTTGAGACGTTTGACTTTCCATTTGTGTGTGAAGACAGCAGAGGCCAGAGCACATGTTGGAAGACCAATGACTGAAACCTCCTACATTTGCCTGGATTCATTAGTAGAGCAATAGGACCATAGAATGTCCTGAGCTGGAACGGACTCACAAGGATCATCAAGTCCAACTTCTGTCCCTGCACAGGGCAGCCCTAACATTCACAACATGTGCCTGAGGGTATTGTTCAAATGCTTCTTGAATATTATTAGGCTTGATGTTATTACTACTTCCCCAGGAAGCCTGTTCCAGTGCTCCATCACCCTCTGAGTGAAGAACCTTTTCATAATATCCAACCTAAACCTCCCCTGGCACATCTTGCAACCATTCCCTTGGGTCCTGTCATTGGTTGCCACAGATAAGATATCAGTACCTTCTCCTCCTTCTTCCCTTGCAAGGAAGCAGTAAACTGTGATGAGGTCTCCTTTCAGTTTCCTCCAGGCTGAACAAACCAAGTGACTTTAGATACTTCTTATACAGCTTCCCCTCTAAACCTTTCCCCATCTTTGTGGCCTCCTCTGGACATTCTACAGTAGCTTGATATCCTTTTCATACTGTGGCACCCAAAACTGCACACAGTACTCAAGGTGGGGCCCCACCAGTGTATAGTAGAGTGGGACAATCACCAACCTTAACCAGTGCAACACAGTGCTTGATGCACCCCTAGCAAGACCCTGGGTTTTTTCCTCAAAAATCCTAAATAAAGTCCTTCCCCTTCCAAAAAAATAAGAATTCCCAGTTGTTTAAGCTGTTTCTTTGTGAAGGACAGGGCAGCCTGTGGCCCTGCTGCAGGACACCCCAGAAGCCCCACAGCCAAGCAGGAGGCAGCAGGAGCCACAGTCACTTCCCTCCGTGCCCTGTCTGAACCCAGCCGGCACCACTTGAACCCGGCTGGCACTGCTGCTCCCCATCCAGTCCCGCTGGCATCTTCTGGTCACACTGCACCCCTGACCTTCCCCAGATGCGGTCAGGGACTGGTTTTCAGGGCACTAGAGCCAGTCTCTCAACAACTGTTCCTAACCTAGTTAAAAAAAACAGGCATCTCACAGTATTGAGCTTGAGAAACTTGCTGCCACTGGCCTGGACAGGCAGACCCTCTTCTGGGTATAAAACTGTTTGGATGTCTGGGACCAAAGAGTGATGGTAAATGGAGTTAAATCCAGTTGGAGGCTGGTCACAAGTGGTGTCCCCCGGGGCTCAGTGCTGGGTCCAGTCCTGTTCAATGTCTTTATCGATGATATGGATGAGGGGATTGAGTGAACCCTTAGTAAGTTCACAGAGGACACTAAACTGGGAGGCAGTGTTGACCTGCTTGAGGGTAGGGAGGCTCTCCAAAGGGATCTGAACAGGCTGGGTTGATGGGCTGAGATGGGATGAGGTTCAACAAGGCCAAGTGCAGATTCCGGTACTTGGGACACAAAAACCCGGTGTAGCACTGCAGGCTTGGGGAAGGGTGGCTGGAAAGATGCCTGGAAGATAAAGACGTGGGGATGTTGGTTGTCAGCCAGCTAAATATGAGCCAGCAGTGTGCCCAGGTGGCCAAGAAGGCCAATGGCATCCTGGTCTGTATCAGGAACAATGTGGCCAGCAGGACCAGGGATGTGATTCTGTCCCTGTACTTGGCACTGGTGGGGCTGCACTTCAAATCCTGTGTTCAGTTTAGGAGCCCTCACTACAAGAAAGACATTGAGGTCCTGGACCATGTCCGGAAGGCAACAAAGCTGGCAAAGGGACTGGAAAACTGCTCCTTATGAGAAACTGTGACAAAGGCTTTACTTAAGTCCAGGTACACTATATCCACAGCCTTTCCCTCATCCACTAAGCAGGTCACTTTGTCTTTATGAGGAGCAAATGGCTGAGGGAATCGGGTTTGTTTAGCCTGGAGAAAAGGAGGTTGAGAAGAGACCTTACTGCTCTCTACAACTGCGTGACAGGAGGTTGTACCGAGGTGGGTGCGGGCCTGTTCTCCCATGTGACAGGCGACAGGATGAGAGGGAATGGCCTCAAGTTGCACCAGGGCAGGTTCAAATCAGACATCGTGAAAAATTTCTTCACCAAAAGGCTTCTTAGGCACTGGAACAGCTGCCCAGGGAGGTGGTGGAGTCACCATCCCTGGAGATGTTTAAAAGCCGGGTAGGTGAGTTGTTCAGGGCTATGGTTAAATAGTGGACAGGTGCAGTTGAACTCAATGATCTCAGAGGTCTTTTCCAACCAAGGAAATCTGATTCTAAGCACCAAACCATAACTCTCACAGTTGTATCAGGTCACGTTTCCTTGAAACACTCCTGACAGCAGCTTGTGCTGAGGCGGCGGGCCATGCAGAGCCAAGCAGAGCAGGGTGGTTTGGCTCAGCTTGGTCCGATTCGGGTCAGCTCAGCACCACTCAGCTCGGCTCAGCATGGCCTGGCTTGTCTCGGCCCAGCTCGGCTCACCTGGGCTCAGCATGGCTCAGCCCAGCTCGGCTCAGCCCGGCTCGGTTCAGCCAGGCTTGGCCCAGCTCCTTCTGGTTCGGCTCGGCCCAGCGTCGCCCTGTTGTAGAGGTCTAGTATGATGGAGATAAAACGATCAGCATGCGTAGTCGTGGCCGAGTGGTTAAGGCGATGGACTAGAAATCCATTGGGGTCTCCCCGCGCAGGTTCGAATCCTGCCGACTACGTTTCACAAGTGTGTCTTTTTTTTCCCCTCCGTGGGGGCGGGGCAGGGCAGGGGAGGCCCTTCACTCCGCCTCCGCGGCCGCGACGCCAACATGGCGGACGATTTGGACCAGCTGCTGGAGGAAGCGGAGCGGCTGATCCGCGGGGAGGTGAAGAAAGAGCCGGCTGAGGAGGGCAGGTGAGCGGCGGGGAGGGCCCTGCGTGGAGCGGAGAGACCCCGGGGGCCGGGAACGGCGACTCGAAGAATGGGTTGGATCAGAATGGACCGTAAAGATCATCAAGTTCCAACCCCCTGCCATGGGCAGAGACGCCTCCAAACTAGACCAGGCTGCCCAAGGCCCCATCCAACCTGGCCTTGAACAGCTCCAGGGGCAGCCACGGCTTCCCTGGGCAACCTGTGCCAGTGTCTCACCACTCTTGTTGTGAAGAAATTCCTCCTTATGTCTAGTCTGAATCTGCCCCTCTACGGTTTATACCCACTGCCCCTCCTATCGTTACAAGCCTTTGTGAGCAGTCCCTCCCCAGCATTCTTGTAGCCCCTTCAAGTACTGGAAGGCCATTGTAAGGCCTTCCCAGAGCCCTCTCTTCTCCAGGCTGAACAACCCCAACTCTCTCAGCCTGTCAAATAAGAAGTTATTTTTCATCATCGGTCATCGAGTGTCCTCTGCAAGCCCTCCTCTGGGGTGATTCAGAGGAGGACACTCCTGAGACACAGCCTTTCTGAGGGACCTGTCCCAGCTGAAAGCAGAACCAACCAGCGTGTGAGCTGGGACTGAGGTCACTTGGCTCCGTAACCCATGCCGTGGTGCACAAAGCGTCCTGCAGTTTGTAAATCTTGCAGGATACAGGGCTACAAGGATGATCAGAGGGCTGGAGCACTTCTCCTATGAGGACAGGCTGAGAGAGTTGGCGTTTTTCAGCCTGGAAAAGAGAAGGCTCCGAGGAGATATTATAGCAACCTTACAGTACCTGAAGGGGGTACCTCACAGAGGTCTCAGACTCCGCTTGGAAGGAAGGTCTGTGAACCAGAAGGGCTTGGACTGATGTCTCTGCAGGTGGACTGATGTCTCTGCAGGTGGGCTGCTGAGCACTTACCCAACAGGTATTTCAGAGTCCCAGACAAATATCTTGAAGAGCCAAATGACTCCTACAAGACCAACAGGACCCACCACCTTTGGTCACATTACTGGACTTTCCCATTGTTTGCATGATGGTTAGGCAACTACCTAAATTTAGTCAATCTAATTACCATATGTTTAAAAGATCGCAGTTTTCTTCTTTCTCGGGAGCAGATTTTCTCTGTGATTGATGCAGCAGTAATACAGGCCTCCCTTTCTTTGACAAAGAGGTAGCAAACACCAAACTTCAGTGTCAAAACTCTTGACTTGAGTGAAGGCAAAGTGCATGTGATCTTTCTAAATAGATATGTTTTGGCAGGAATTCTTTCTGAACTCCTGCAGTTGTATAGCGTGAGGAGAGAACTCCCTCTGACCTTTTTCTATTCCTGCTGCTGAAGATTAATGTGGAAAATTGGGGCTGTCCAATGTTTTGCTCAGTACGTGCAGCATGGGTTATATGATTGTCGTTGTTTAACCGCAACCCAGCTCATTTCAGCAGCTAAAACTGAGCTGTTGGACTCCAAAATCCCTCCCCCTGCATCCCCAGGGAAAGGAATATGACAGGAAAACCACTTGCCAGTTGGAAACTAAAACTCCAGCTTTAATGAAATAATAATAATAATAATTAATAAAATAATTAGAAAGCAATAATATATATATAAAAATACATTAAATGATGCCTTCCCCCATCAGTGACTATATGTCACCACAAATACTGCAGAGCAGACAGGGGGAAAGGGTCCGTGACTAGGAGGGAGCTGGACTCAGAAATTGGATTCACGAACACACAGATCCAGAATCAGGAGCAACCAGGCAGACAAGGTCCTCACTGAACGTCAGCCATCACAGAAGGGAGCGAGACACTTGTGATTGCTCAGTTTTATGTCGAGTATGATGTATATGGGATGAAACACTCTGTTGGTCAGTTTGGGATCACCTGTCCTGTCTGCCCCTCCCAGCAGATATGGCATTTTTTTCACCAGCTCAAGGATGGCCTTGGTTACTATAGGATTAAGTATAAGCATTGAACTTCCTGCATAACAATGCTCCATGTTATCACTTCTAGAGAGAAACTGTCTGAAAAACATGCAGTTTGCATTCAGAAAATGAAGTTACTTAAACGAGACTTAGCTGAACTTAGAGACTGATCCTATTTTACCAGAACAGCAATCATAGTTTCATTTAGGATTGGAAGTGGTTGGAAATGAAAGAAGCAAGTGAAAATAAGACCTGTGATGGGACACTTCAACAAGGACTGAAAGGCATCATCCTGCAGTTTACATCTATCCAGTCATGATTTGAATGGCCTGCCTCAGATTACTATAGAAATATTAGAGAAAAAAGGTTATAGCTAATTATATATTTTAATTTACAATTCTTAGAACTGCTCTGGTCGTGATACAAAATGAAGGCCAACTTATTTGTTTTTCAGATCAGCTAAACTGTTAATGAGTGCTGGCAGCAGTGAAGAAGATATAGACAGCATTATTGATGAAATCTGTAATGACAGCAGCTTTACCAAGACACCTCCGGTGAGTACAAATCTGGAGAAATGCAGGATGGATGAGGTTCGGTGGTGGAAAGAAAAGCACCATAAATTAAAACTGTTTTAAAGCAAGAAATTAACTAAAACAAGCTGGAGGATAAACTTGGAAAACAAAGCGGAAAGGAAAATGCAACAATCCTATAGTGAGGAACAGCAGAGATCTAAAGAGCTGGTCTTACCCAGGCACAGTAACAGGAAAGTAAAGGAAATGCTAGTTCAAAACAGAACATAGTGTCAAATGTCACAGAATCACAGAATGGTTGAGGTTGGCAGGGATCTCTGGACGTCATTGGGTCCAACTGCTCAGGCAGGGCTACCTAGAGCTGATTGCCCAGGACCACGTCCAAATGCCTTTTTAATATCTCTAAGGATGGAGAATCTACAGCCTCTCTAAGTACTGTTTGACCACCCTCACAAGAATTAAAGGAGATTTTCAAAAACCAGCTGGACACAGTCCTGGATAAGCTACTGAAGCTGACCCTGCTTTGAGCAGGGGAGTTGACCTAGATAATCTCAAGGGGTCCCTTCCAACTGAAGTGATTCTGTGATTCTGTCTCACCAGTGCTAAGTAGAGAGGAAGGACGGACCATCTCCCTCATAATGTAACCCAGGATACTGTTGACCTCATAAGCTGCAAGGGCACGCTACTGGCTCATGGTCGACTTACTATTGACTGAATTTCCTATGGCCTTTTCTGCAAAGCTGATTTCCAGCTGGTCAGCCCTCAGCATGTTCTGATGCATGAGGATTATTCCTATCTGGGGGCAGGAGTTTGCATTTTCCCTTAGGTGAGCTTCAAGTGATTCCTCTCAGCCCACTTGTGCAGTTTGTTGAGGTCCCTCCTGAATGGCAGCATGGTCATCTGGTAAACCAGCCACTGCTCCACATTTTCTATCATCTGCAAATTACTTCTGTAATTTGATAGCAGGAGGTAAAGATGAACACACAAATTTACATTGTCAAGACAATCAGAGTTATAGAAGACATTGAAAATAGATATTCATTTAGGTGTCATCAGCAGAAAATTGTGTTATTTATACTTCATAACCCCCTGTGCAGATTCTCTTAGTTTCACGGGTAGCATTAGTTTAGCTTTGTTTGTCTTTGATTTATTACAGAGTGGCTAAATCTGAACCAACAAAACCCATTTGTATGCCACAAGATGTATTTCTGAGTCAGAGAGAGGAGAATTATGTCAATAAATCTGCATAGTTTTATCATTTGATATTCCTAGGACTTCGCATTTAGGATCTGGAATTGTAGTAGTCTAAATTTCAAATAACCTTTATGTGAGCAGCAGATAAAAAAACTTTACAAAGATACTTTATCATTTTGAATAATCTAAGTCCTTGATATGTTTTCAGTAAAATAAAAGCTCAAAAGCTGAGGGAGAAGGCTCCTAAATTGAAACTGTTTCTTTTATTAAAAAGAGAGCATGAAATACTAAGTCTTGATTTTAAAGTCAAAGTGATCGTGTCGTGTTAGAATCATAGAATCACTAGGTTGGAAAAGACAGGATCATCGAGTCCAACCATCCCTATCAACCACTAAACCATGTCCCTGAGCACCTCATCTACCCATCTTTTAAATATTTCCAGGGATGGTGACTCAACCACCTCCCTGGGAAGCCTGTTCCAGCGTCCAATGACCCTTTCTGTGAAAGGTTTTTTTTCTGATGTCCAGCCTGAACCTCCCCTGGAAGAGCTTGAGGCCATGTCCTCTTGTCCTGTTCCCTGTCACTTGGGAGAAGAGGCCAGCACCGTCCTCTCTACAACTTCCTTTCAGGTTGTTGTAGAGAGCAATAAGGTCTTCCCTCAGCCTCCCCTTCTCAAAGCTAAACAACCCCAGTTCCCTCAGCTGCTCCTTGTAAGACTTGTTTTCCCGCCCCTTCACCAGCTTCATTGCTTTTCTCTAAACGTGCTCCAGAGCCTCAACATCCTTCTTGTGGTGAGGGGCCCAGAACTGAACACAGTATTCGAGGTACGATTTCACCAGTGCCGAGTACAGAGGCAGAATAATCTCCCTGGACCTGCTGGCCACGCCATTTCTGATACAAGCCAAGATGCCATTGGCCTTCTTGGCCACCTGGGCACACTGCTGGCTCATGTTCAGTCACTATCAATCAACACCCCCAGGTCCTTCTCCTCGGTGCAGCTTTCTAGCTACTCTTAGCTTACTCTAGCTACAGCTAGTCTGTAGCTGCACAGGGTTGTTGTGCACCAAGTGCAGGACCCGGCATTTGGTCTTGTTAAACCGCATGCCACTGGTCTCAGCCCATTGGTCCAACCTGTTCAGATCCCTTTGGAGAGCCTCCCTACCCTCTAGCAGATCAACACTGCCTCACAGCTTAATGTCGTGCGCAAACTTACTTAGGATGCATTCAATACCCTCATCCAGTTCACTGATAAAGACATTGAACAAGGCTGGACCCAGCACTGAGCCCTGGGGACACCACTTGTGATGGGCCTCCAGCTGGATTTAACTCCATTTACCACCACTCTTTGGGCCCAGACATCCAACCAGTTTTCTACCCAGGACAGCGTGAGCCTGTCCAGGCCAGAGGCAGCCAATTTCCTAAGCAGAATGCTGTGAGAAACTATGTCAAAGGCTTTACTGAAGTCTAAGAAGACTACATCCACAATTCTCTCTCCCAGTAGGTGGGTCACTTTGTCATAGAAGGCGATCATGTTAGTTTGGCAGGACCTGCCTTTCGTGAACCCATGTTGACTGAGCCTGATCACCCAGTCCTCTTGCATGTGCTTTATGATAGCACTCAAGATCACCTGTTCCATGACTTTCCCCAGCACTGAGGTCAGACTGACAGGCCTGTAGTTTCCTCCCTCCGACCCTTCTTGTAGATGGGTATAACATCAGCCATCCTCCAGTCAAGTGCAACTTCCCCAGTCAGCCAGGACTGCTGGAAGATGATGGAAAGGGGTTTGGCAAGCACGTCCACCAGCTCCCTCAATACTCTTGGGTGAATCCCATCCGGCCCCATAGACTTGAGAGTGTCTAACTGGCCAAGCAAGTCTCTAACCACTTCCTCTTGGATCATGGGAGCTTTATTCTGCTCCTCTAGCTCCTGGGTATGTACACACAGGGAACAACTTTCCTTACTAAGACTGAGGCAAAGAAGGCATTAAGTACCTCAGCCTTGTCCTCATCCTTTGTCATAGTTGTTCCCTTTGCATCCAATAAGGACTGAATATTCTCCCTGGTCCTCCTTTTACTAATAATGTATTTATAGAAAGATTTTTTATTATCTTTCACTGATTTGGCCAATATGAGCTCTTTGGCTTTAGCCCTCCTGATTTTTCCTCTGCATGATATGACTTCCTCCCTGCAGTCCACCCAAGATGCCTGTCTCTTCTTCCAAAGTTCATAGATATTCCTCTTCTTTTTGATGTTCACCCATATCTCCCTGCTCAACCAGGCTGGTATTTTTTCCCTGCCGGCTCATTTTCCAGCACATCAGGACAGCTTTCTCCTATGCTGCTACGATTTCCTTCTTGAAGAGCACCCAGCCCTCTTGGGCTCCCGTGCCCTTAAGGACTGTCTCCGATGGGACTTTATCAACCAGCCTTCTGAACAGTCCAAAGTCTGCCCTCTGGAAGTTCAGTGTGGCCGCTCTGCTACCCCCCCCCTCCTCACCTAGAACTGAGATTTCTACCATCTCATGATCACTTTGCTCCAGGTGTCCTCCAACCGTCACATCCCCCACAAGTCCTTCTCTGTTTACAAACAGCAGGTCCAGGAGGGCTCCTTCCAGTTGTGTGAGGAAGTTGTCATCCACACATTCCAGGAACCTCTTAGATTGCTTCCTCTCCACTGTATTGTACCTCCAACAGACATCAGGAAGATTAAAGTCTACGAAAAGTGTTGAATTCCTTCAGGCAGAGTGGGGAATTCAGTATGGAAAGAGATGCCTCATTTATCTGTAACTTCAGCAGCTTTTGTTTCAAAGAGCCTCACAAAAACCCAAGCAAGACAATTCCCAAATTCTTAGTCCTCTTCTTCTGTGACTGAGATTTTCTGGCTCCTGCTTATTAAGTGAAACAGAAGATTCTTACCTTGCTGTAATGTTGCCTTTTATTCTCTGATTGCTTTTTAAATAGAAATTGAAGTCTAACTCCACAAGTCTCACACCTAAAAGCAGCAGTAGTGTTGTACAAGCTCATAGCAAAAGGTGAGTGAAAAATATTTTGGCTAGTTGAGCATAGCTTCATTATAGCTTGTTGTCAGCCAAATAATATTTCTACTGGTTAATCTGTGTTTACTTTGACTAAGAAAGAAACTGAGTATTAGAAAAACATCCTATTAAAGAAAAAAAAAGATAAAGATAATTTTGAAGAATTAATGTTGTGATTTCATGTGGTCAAAATTATTTATTATAAATTTATTTTTTATTTAAGTTAATGAACAGCTTCCTTTGCCTTATGGACACAAGCCTTTATCAAATGCTGCAATGTATAGTCTGCATGTATTTGGTAGAGAGAGACGTTGTCATACAGTTTTTCTTTGAACTCTTCGGTAATGGAAATTTTAAAATTCTGTCATTGGTAAGCCTTTGGATGCTTTGCCTATATTTAATAAATAATGTTTTATAAATGCCATGCTGCTAAACTAGGAGAAACATTGTACTACTTTCTCAAAATGTTTTGTTATAATTTAATATTTTGTAATGAAATTCATATAGATGCTGTCCAGTGTACCTGGGTGGAAGCTCTTCACCATCTGGCATAGGAACAAATATTTCAAAAAGGTAGGAAATGTGAAAAAAAAAAAGTTCTACTGGCTGTATCATTATTTTTAATCACAACTGTGGTTTTCTGGTGGTAGAGAGTTCTGTGTTTGAACTGGACAGAATAGCCTTATATTCATCTAAATGTGTGGCTGCCTGGAACTGCAGCTGAAGTCAGCTGGTCCCTTCCAGTTCACTGTTGTTGACCACTAGATCTTTTGTCTGTTTGAGAAATTAAAAGATGCATGCCGATGAGACACGAGACTCCAAAAATAAAAAACAGATAGTTAAGGAAATTGCTGCTCTAGCATATTGTTATTTGTCCCCACCTCTCTTCAGCTTTCAGTGTGATGCCATGTATGTCACTTAAATCAGTGGGCTGGTTTAAGTCGTCCCAGAGCCTGAACTGAAAATAGCCAGAGTGCTTTGCAACTGCAAATCAGCTTAGTAGGAGTATTTTAAAGATCTATCCGCAACATTCTGTAGAACGTTACTACGTTTTCGTGTGGGATTTTTGGACAGAGTAGTTACACACTTGATGCATATTTGGATGCTGGTCAGGTGCCATAGCAAGTGAGGAGGGCTAAAGAGAATACATCAAGAGAGTATCAGTTTATTTTATGTGTCCAGTGAGGTTCACAACCTGTAAAAATAATACATGGTCATATAGTTGAAATACATAATGAATGGGCCAGAGATATAAAAAATTAAGGTTACAGGGTAACCTCACTTCTAGTATTTCTGAGTGAGCGCTGTACTTTGAAACCATTATGATCTGTGTAGTTTCTCTGATGGTAATAAGATCTTGGAGCTTTCTGTTCTCTTTTGACCAGAACATGTGATCAACTGCGTTGTACTGCTTGTGACTTCCATGTGTCACTTTTCAATGACTACATCTGGGATCAGTCCTGTGATTATCTTTTTTTCAGGTATGTCTGAGGTGGATTTGATATTAGTATTGTTTCGCTGGGCTTTGTGGCATGATAAGAACAGAAAACATGAAAAATCCACAGCAGATCTTTCCTCCTAAAAAAGAGAATATGTGCAATCTGTAAGGTTATTATATAGCTATTTATTTTAGCTAACCTGAATTTTAAAAAGCAAACTTGAAGATGAAACGTTTGCCTTCCAGTAGATGTCTGACCTCTTTCTAGAAAGTCTTCCTTTGGTGTTTGTTTTGGGTTTTCTTTATTAAGCTGGGTTTGTTGTTGGGGGTTTTTTGCGTAATTCAGTGGCCAGTAATTGATGGCCAGGAGGAGGTCATGAGAACAGTAATAGTTAAAATGCTAACTTTTCACTTGGTTTTGGAAACAACTTGGTTTTGTAACAGCCATGCTGATTTTTCATTTGTTGTGGTTGATGCTTGCACAGGAATTATTTGTGATTTGATGTACATTCTTTTTATGGCTATTTCATTTCTGTCACTTCAACGATTATCCTGAGTAACAGTTTCTGATGAAAAGTTTAACTCTCTCTTTGCACCCATTCTGCATAGGGACTTCAACAAATAGTCTGATAAGACTAGTGCATTTTTCGATAATTTCTTAACACAAGAATTAACTCTATCCAGTTTTCTTCCCAACTCTTCCTCTGGAGGCTGACACTGGGCCTCTAAACCCAGCAGAGATCATTGCTTACGAAAAACATCAATCTCCAGTTGATCTGAGATTACAGCAACTGTGCACTGAGACTGCTCTCAGGAAAGGATTGTGTTCAAAACAGAATTTAAACATATCCTTAAATTCCTTCGTAACAGTAGTGCTCAGAAATTTTAAGAGCTTCTCTGAATTGAAATGGATTTGTGACTAATGGATTTTCTCTAAAAAAAAAAAAAAAAAAAGCATGATCCTAAACTAAATTTACTTGATTGGCAGGAATAACATGCCTGAGTTCAGTAAACTAAGAGTGAAGATGATAAAGAAGAAAGGAGCACGAGCGTATGCTTGTCAGTGCAGCTGGAGATCTATTGATGAATTAACTGACCTCCAAACAGACCGGCAGCTTCGGTGGGTTTGTGGTAAACATGCAGAATGAAATCCTTTTGTGTGTGGTACCTACTATTGTAGAAACAGGTCATAAACTCAGTTTTTCCCACACAGTTTTCTGAGAACATGGAAGCCTGAGTACTTACATCTAGAAACAGCTTATAACACCCAGACTTCAACCTGAAAGCTTTTTTTTCAGTTTAACTGTGTTGCAAGCAATATGGGGAGTGAAATTATTAGAATAAACAACCAAATTTGGAAGCTTTCTGGAAGCTAAATAAGGTTAATACTCAGTCGTGTTAAAGAGAGGAAGAGGAAATGGACAGATCTAGGCATGGAGCAAAGCACCTTCAGACTGTTCATCATATCTAGCAGAGAGCCTTGTTTCCCATGTCTGCAAAATCTTGGACTCAAAATGATGTGTTGGGATGCAGCCATGACACACAAGCGTATGAATTTCTGTACAGAAATTAATACTGCTTTTCTGCTTTGCTCATAGCTGTTAATGAGCAAGTGGTTGGAGACCTCTTAAAAAATTACTGCAAGATCAACTCTCACCTCGAAGGTTTCAGCACACCCCAAAACTTTACTTTCTTTTACCCACCAGCAGCCAAAAACTGCAGGTGCTGGAAATTTCCTTCCAGTTCCTACTGCTTTCTTCAAAGCACATTCTGCTGACTAGAGACTTTAATCACAGTGAATTTCTTGGACTTCCCGTCAGCCTTGACTGCAAGAAGTGAACAAGGTATTGTGCAATTATTAAATATTGTGCAATTTTAAAGAGATTTTGAAGAGTATAGAACTCTCTATCAATATTTTCAAGGGGAAGAAAGGCTCAAGCTTTTAAGAGTAAGAAAATATATATCCCCACTGATGTTCAAATCTGGATTTTTTTCAGTTTCACTTAGCTTTCACTTCAGCTTCACTTCAAAATACTACGTATTCAGAAAGTGTAACTGTCCTGTTTCAACACACTCCCAAGCCCCAGTAACATCATAAAACTACTTCCAGTATCATTTTACTTGGTGAATTGTCTTCATTAGAGTTAATGTCACTCTAGTTTATGAGCTCCTTCTTTTCATTATGTGTAACTAACACAGGAGATGGATTTGGGGTTTGGGCGGGCAGAGAGGAAGGAAGGGATTACCAATCCTGGCAATTATTACATTGAAAAGTGTCTCAAAATGGGAAATCTGTCAGTATTTTTGCTGTGCAGTATGTGTATGGATAAATTAAAAATTACTTACTTTGTGCAATTCTATACAGCACCATTTGTTTTTTTTGTGAGGTTTTGCTTATTGCCCTGCTCCATACCTTGTCAATCTGGTCTTTTTCTGAGCTTTGCCAAAACTATTGCATAGTCTTTCTTGTATAGGTCATCTCTCGAATCCATTCCTTTGCCTGTACCCCTCTGAAAGAGCAGATAGCAGTAGTGATCGGAGACATAATGTGCTCAGCATCCTGCTCACCTTCCTCCTCCATGAGTGGTTTTTTAGGACTTGCAGAGGACCAGCAGTGCACCTATGAGGCCTGACAGCACTTATATATGCAATGCTTCAGTGCCCGAGGGTGCGTGTTCCAGTCCCACATGCAGCCTTGCTGGTAGGTTCAGAGGTGAGTTTGCTTTAGAGAAGTACTACTTAGCTGAATGGTATAGCCATGGTTAGGGTCACGTATTGTTTTCAGTGCAGTTGATGTTTCAGGCTGAAGTTTTGACTACTAGAGTCTAAAACTGCAGGTTCAGGAGACAGAGAGACCCAGAGACCAGCTGATTAATGCTCAGTCAGCTACTGGAAGAGGTCTGCTTGCCTTTCTGTCCTTTGTAAAGAGATAGTCCCCATGTGGACTGTACACAGTAGGTGTTCCTGGGTTTTCTTGAGGCGGACCTGAATGATTTCCATTCCCAGAGAACATCAGTGCTAATGGCAAGAGAAGAACCCAGCAGTAGTACATGATTTATTAACAAGCTCTAGAGAAGAATAAACCTACTTTCTGTTCTTCTCAAAGGAGAAGAATGTGTTTCAAAAAGTGCTGAGTTGCCTTGGCTTGCTTGTTCCAAGGCAACTGATGACCAGGTAGCCCCACAGGAGGCTCTTTTGGCCTGGTTTTGCACTGGAACTTGTGCCACACTATAGGGAACAAGTTAGGCTTGCAACGTGCAGGAAACAGGGAAAATCCTAGCACCCATCTCAGTTCATGAGACCACATCTAATTTGACTTGGAAAAGGAGCATATCTTCTGTACCCTGTTTCAAGAAAAACAACAGAAATAGTCAACCTCTCTGGAACAGTTTGCACTAGCAAGTGTGGGAAGCATAACATGTGGAAGCAAAAGTTCAAGACGTTGTTCTAGTGATTTTTATGACGAGAAGGTAGCCTGCAGCACTTTAAAAGTCTAGGAAGGAATTGAGACAAAAGGACTGAGAGTGTAGGAGAAGTAAAAAGGATTAACACCAACATCTATTGACAACATGAGTCAGTGTTTGTCTGAGATCAGCTCATCCCTCAGTCTTCTGTTAGCCCAGGCAGTCGTAGAGAGTTCTCTTTCTGGATAGAGATTGTTGTCAGGCAATTGTATTACTAATGCCAGTAAGACCGCACCCGAGCCCTAAAAATGTTAGAAGATAATCTTAACAGGCAAATGGATGTGGAAACCTCTGCATTACTGTGAAATCATCTAGTGTAGTTACTTGGTTTTGCCCTTGGTAAGAATGGTGGGATATGACAGCTCTTTGTCCAAGTGATATTTTAACTGTGCAGAAATAGTGCTTATTGTATTGGTTTTCATTACAGAAGTTAGCATATTTCTAGATTGGAGAATATTTACTGTTTCATGAAATGTAATTCTTTTGTTGGAAAGAGAAGTGGTATTAAGTATGTGATTTGCCTTCCTTTGCTTTCGTCAGTTACATGTTACAAACCATTCCAAAGTCCTCCATTGAAGAGAATTTAAAGAAAGTTGGAGCTTGAATGTTCTTTTGATGAAGGCATTGTAAGATTGCACAAGGTTTTCAAGCTACAGCCCAGACCCCAAGTCAAACTTCGTGTGTCGGTTATCTGAGATAGCAGGGATTACGCAAAGAATTTTAAGAATGATGTTCAGCTGTTGTCAAACAGAAGTACTGGAGAATAGTTTTGCTAAATATATTGTCCCTGGTGACTGGAAGAAGGGTAACAATTCATTTTTAAAAAGGGTAGAAAAGACTACTTTGTCAGCCTCACCTCTGTGCCCAGGAAGATCATGGAACAGATCCTCCTAGAAGCTATGCTAAAGCACACGGAGGACATGGAGGTGATTAGTGGCAGCCAGCATGGCTTCATCAGGGCAAGTCCTGTATGACCAACTTAGTGGCTTTCTATGATGTGGTAACTGCAGCAGCGGACACGGGTAAACTGACGGATGTGATCTATCTAGACTTCTGTAAAGCCTTTGACATGGTCCCCCACAACATCTTTCTCTCTAAATTGGAGAGATATGGATTTGATGGATGGACAGTACGCTGGATGAGAAATTGGTCGTAAGGTCGTATTCAAAGAGTAGTAGTCAATGGCTCAAAGTCGAGATGGAGATCCGTGGCGAGTGGTGTCCCTCAGAGGTCTGAACTGGGACCAGTGCTGTTTAATATCTTTATCAATGATATTGACAGCAAGATTGAGTGCACCCTCAGCAAGTTTGCGGATGGCGTGAAGCTGAGCGGTGTAGTTGCTGCACTGGAAGGACGGGATATCATCCAGAGGGACCTGGACAGACTGGTGAAGTGGGCCTCTGAGAACCTCATGAGGTTCAACTGTTCTACGAAATCACAACAAGGCCAAGTGCAAGGTCCTGCAAATGTGTCAGGACAATCTCCGATTTCAATACAGGATGGGGGATGACATGATTGAAAGCATCCCTGCACAGAAGGACTTGGGAATGCTGGTTGATGAGAAGCTCGACATGAGCCGGCAGAGTGCACTCGCAGCCCAGAAGACCAACCATATTCTGGGCTGCATCAAAAAAAGCATGGCCAGCAGATCATGGGAGGGGATTCTGCTCCTCTATTCCTCTGTTGCGAGAGCTCTCCTGGAGTATTGTGTCTAGTTCTGGAATCTTCAGTGTAAGAAGGATATGGAGCTGTTGGAACGGGTCCAGAGGAGGGCTACAAAGATGATCAGAGGGCTGGAGCACCTCCTATACGAGGACAGGCTGAGAGACTATTAATAAAGTCTTGTGGTGATAGGACGAGGGGGAACAGGGATAATCTAGAGTGGGGCAGATTTAGACTAGACATTAGGAATAATTTCTTCACCATGAGAGTGGTGAGGCACTGGCACAGGTTGCCCAGGGAAGTTGTGGCTGCCCCATCCCTGGAGGTGTTCAAGGCCAGGTTGGATGGGGCCTTGGGCAGCCTGATCTAGTGGGATGTCCCTGCCCATACAGGGGAGTTGGAACTGGATGATCCCTTCCAACCCTAACTAGTCTATGATTTTATAATTCTATAAACGTGACCGTTGTTTTCCTCCAGGTTTTTTCTTTTTGCTTTGGAAGTAATAATACTATTTCTGTTTGTGAAACAGGCAAGGTGAAAACTTGAGACTTTCATTTGAGTATCCCTGGCAATTTTCTAGCCTGCAGTCTGTAGCAGATCCCTCAACAAAACAAAAGTAATGGAGGATGACAAAATGAGAATCTAAACAAAAGCATTCCCTTGGAAATGTAATCAGTGGCTTAATGTCATAGCAACTTTTATAAATCTATGTTCGTGCAGTACTTCTGGATAGGAATTATATACATAGTATGATTTGAGAGCTCTTCTTTATGAAATTTTAATGTGCTGTTCCAAGTATCTTGCTTATTTTACCTTCAAACTATGGAGAGTGCCCAGTCCAGCCACCAAATATAGTTCAGAAGTGGATTTGTAGAAGATGGCATAAAATTTAACTTGCGCAAGTATAATACCATTACATACTGCAAGCTCTGCACTGTATAAAGCTGATTATAGATTTTCTGAACACCCATTTCAGTTTTGTACCAAAGGTATTCTGCAAAATGCTAGGCACTGGAAGCTGACACTTGTTGAAAGACTCACTTCTCTTGTTTCCTGACGTGCATCTTTGGGTCATGTAACCAGCACATGTGAACAGTCACACAGTAGGAGAGGGACTGTATTGGAACCTGCGTAGGCGAATTTTCCTTCCTGCTGGGCTCTTTTTGCACAAGACCTGAGCAGTTTTATCTGTTGTGTGACACCCAATGACCACAGAAAGGCCAGCCTGGAAGAGGATGGAGTAAAGGAGTATCAGGTGCTGCACATTTGTGAGGGCCACTTAGGATGCCTGGGACTGGGCATGTGTGCTTTGAGGAAAGTATTTTTCAAAAGTAGACACTTTAATAAAGTGAAAAGTTGGAAGAAATCTGAGTTGTGTGTTGTGTATATTCTGTTGTGTTATTCCTATCCGAGAGAAGCCTTATGAAAATTATGCAGGACCATGTTTTCTCTGTCAGAACGGTTATGAAGTGCCTTTAATACAAAAACGGTGCCCGGCTCATAAGAAACAATACATACTGTTGTGTGTGTTTTCTCCATTCTGAATTTGGACTCCAGGTTTTGGTGCTGTTCAGACAGTCATTACTTCACTGACTTAGGGCGGACTCAGTAAGAATACACAGAAAACAACCACTGCATCAGAAATGCTCCTGACCTACCTTACTTACAACTGGCAGTGTCAGAGCGCTCATGTACGTTTCATTCACATTGACAGCTTCAATTCTGTTGTGTGGATGTGCTTTAAAAATATATAATTTGTGGTAAAATGTCATTATACAATCTTGTCTGCAGAGGGCAGAGCAACACCACTTAGTGCTACAGTTCAGACTTTTGCTTCACTAATACAAGCTCATACTTCTTTCCTGCAATAATTAAGGTTTACATTCAACCGACCTAAGTTTCTTGCATTTATTTTCTAATGGTGTAATTATAAGGGGGGTAGCCAGATCTGTGGCAACTCCACTTGATTTTTTGTGACTTCATCCAAGGCATCCTCAGGTGGTCCTTGACCAATACTGAAGCAGATTAACTTTTTTAGCTAACAGCTACAGTGTATATATAAAAAGTGTATGTGTTTATCCCTTAACAATATCAGTGAAAGAATTAAATTGCCTTTGGGGTTTACCTTTCACCCTGCCCAAATTAATTTTCCCTGAAAATGTTGTTAAGCACTTTTGGCAAGTGGAGGTTGTGTACTGTAGGGTCTCATCATGTCCTAAATATACATCACCCAAGAAGCTAAAAGGTGGCAGATCTTAAAAAGAAAATGGTAAAAGCTCAAGATTTAGAAATAGAAGCAATTTTTTTGTGTATGTGAAAGCCACACAGAAGCCTGGAGATGCTGCAGAGCAATCTGAGTAATGGCAGTGACAGTCGTCCAAAGACATGCATCCTGCAGTTCCGTCAGCTGTGAGTCCTGGCTAAGGTTTTGGTGAAGAGTAGGTTTTAAAAGGTCGTATCAGCTGCACATTTGCGACCACCCTGCCTCCCATGGACGTGCACACACACACACAGAGTTGTTTTTTTCCATTTAAACTCTCTTCTGGTTCTTTGGGAATCCAGTAAGTGTGAATGTCCTAAGCAGATTTAGAGTAGATGGGAGAAAATGTGATCTCTCATAACTGGTGAAGCTGTCTTTCCATAGAAGTGTTGAGGTACTTTTAAATAGAAGCACAAACATATATCTAAACCATGAAACTAGAGTTTGCTTATTTTATTTATAAAATAGGAAGTATCATCTAATTTGGCCTGGTTACACCATAGGTGAGTGATAACACTTCATTTTTTACTTCCTTCCCTGTAATAGGAGAAACAGTTGAACAAAATTTTTAGTAGAGCAAATAGGAACAAGGGAGGGTAAGAAGCACACTGTGAAAGGCTTCATATAGGAAAGTTTTTTGAAAACCTTTTGTTTTCAGGCAAGAAATAAGCCATTTTATTTGTTTGCTTCCAAGCTAAAGAAGACACACTTAAGTGAAAGAAACAAAACCGGTGTGCTGTAGGGAGAAGTTCAAATGCCCACAATTTGCCGAAAGTAAGGACAAAACTTCATATGGGAGGTCTCCTTTCCAGGAGTCTTTCAAGACTGCAGTTGTAGGGTCTGGCTTAGAAGATGGGGGTGCATCCACTCCCCCATCCACGTCCCTTTGGTCACTTCCATCCCAGGAACCTGAGCTGCGTAGGGAAAAAAAGTGCAGGAGGGTCTTCATCCTCAGAGGGCACCTGCTTGCTTCCCCGTGAGGATGCTGTGGAACATAGAAGCTGAGTGTTGTTCATTTGGGTTTAGGGTTTTTTTCCTCTAAAATTTGTGAGAAGGGTTTCCTGCAGTATTTTGAAAGCTGTTTCCTGGCGATAAGTTTTAGATGCAAGAGCTGAGATAGTCAGTTACTATACTTAGATATTATATTTAGATATAAGAGCAAAGATATTCAGGGCTGCTAAAATCCTCTTTGCTAGTGGTTTATAACTTATTCAAATATAAGCAGATGATCTTCACGTTTTTCATGAGAGTTTAGTGAAACTGAAACCCTTACATCCTCAGAGCTTATACTGAAGCACTGGGAGACAGAGGGAGGAAGACGTTTTCATGCTGGTCAAACAAATGCGTGATATTCTAACTCCAAGTACCTTAAATACATCTATTTTCAAATGCGTTTGTTTACAGCAGGAGCGGGGGGGAATTTATCTAGCTGTTTAACAGTGGTAAGATGTGTATTAAGTAGACATAAAATGTTTCAATCTCTATTTAAAGGCAAGCAATATGGCCTTATTCCAAGACAACGCAATATATGTGATAGTAATCAAACACAACCAGCGTATGTCTTTTAGATACTGCAAAGAAGCTTTGGAATCCTCAGCAATTTGAGTGTGCTCAGAAGCCCGTGTCCGGACTGCCCAGATGTAAACAGCATTCACAGGAAGGGGGGAAGCAGCTACCAGAGACAGGAAGGTTGAATTTAGCATCAAACTCCTTATTGAGGCAGAGCAGGCTGCCCAGGATGCTGGAAAGAAAAAGTGTACAAATTAGCACAGCAGTGATAGCTGCTGGGCCCTTCCTGGGAAGACCATTCACGTCACTGTAATCAGGGTACAATCTTCTGCATTCAGATGGGTTTAGGAAGAGATTATACCCTGGGGCCGTTATCCAAAATAATGCTTACCATGGTGCATTATGGTCGCGTTCAGTCTCAGTTACTGTCACTTGCAGGGAGCGATTGATCTGCATGGGTGAAGTAGGAGGGTGTGTACCTTTTAAATATAAAAGCTTTATTGTTCTAAGAGTTATTGTTAAATTTATTATCCCTAAAGAAATATAAGCCTTTCTTGAATCCTAATGTGCATTGCAATATCTGGCTTAATTTTTAGATGACAGGTTTATATCAGAGCTGGCACAGCTCAGGTTCCAGCACTTCCGAGATAAAAGCTCTTGCAGCATTGTTTTGCGTATTTTGGATCAGTGAGACATCTTGTTTACAAGTGGAAGATAAGCGGATTCAAAACATCCTTTGCAGTTTAATTGGTTGCTTATTAGCATACAATGCCCACCCAGTTCCATTTTGATTTCCGTGTGTATCTTGGGAAATCCATCTGCTCTGGGCCTACAGCACAGCAAGGCACCATTCAATCAATACATGCTCCTCTGGCTGAAACAAAGAGTCAACACAAAATTGTAGTATCCCTACATTGATTTTTCTAGCAATAATGACTCTTGTATCTCCTGTCTTCCCCAAAGTATACCACGAAATTATTTCAGATATTCTCAAAACTTTGTTGAATTTAAGATTGAGACCTGGAAACACTTTTAAGCAGGCTTTTATTTGCATCTTCACACATATGTCTAAAACACCTCTTTTCACTTATTTTTCCATGCTAGGTATGTATTTAGTTCAATTCCAGTAAGGAAGGCTGGAAACAATTAAACTTTGAAGAAGGAGAGTACTATAAATGAGTCTACCCATGTCCTAAACAGCAATAAAATATATCCTGTCCTGGGTAATTGCAAAGAGAACATTGAAGATGATTGAAAGAGGTTTGAATTGCTGAAACAAGTTAGGCCAAGAAGATACTGGGTTCCATCTGTTGTGCCTGCTGAATGTGGGTATCGCACATCACCAATCTCCTGGGCATAGCAGGATACAGTGACACAGCTGTCAGCAGTCTTAGCACCCAGAGAATCCAACCAGGTGCTTCACGCCAGGGTTGCTAGTGTAAGCTAAAATCCTTAATTGCTCTGTTTTTGCGAAAGACTTTTCCCCCTGTGGTATATTGGAAATCTCTCCTAAAACCTGGAGAGTGTTACTTCTTTGTAAAGAATATGTTTGTAAAGTGGATAATTTCCAGATGTCAAATGGTTTCTCAAACCTTGCAATAACAATTCATTACTCAGGGTTCTGGGCCCTGGGTATGTGGTTACCTTGAGTATTTTCAGGATCCATCATGGGGCAAATGGCACCTTTAGAGAGGGGGGAAACAAACAGCCTAATGGGCACCTATCAGCAGAGAGCACCTCATCGGGTTTGTCCCAACACATTCTCACATCATTGTTCGATAGGGTAACAGGCCATAAAAGAACTAAGCAGCTACTTTCCTTTTCTGTCAGATGTTGCAAGTTACTCATATTTCCTGTTCTGCTATTTAAAGGACTAAGGGCTGAAAATGGGAGCTCATTAACTTGTCTGAAATGGAATATTTTCCCATTGAAAATGAAAATGAAATATTTTTTCCTACAGCACGTTTGAATGAACGTAATAAACACAGGCCTGGAAGGCATCTCCAGGGAGCGGATAGTGCCTTCTGCCCTGGGACAGGACTAGCCCTGCTGGAAGCTAAGACTGAACCCTGGTGCAGATTGCTATCAGAAATCTCCCTCCAGTCTGCAGGGGAGCAGAAAGAGAAACCTCAAGAAAGACAGACCTTGAGTTTCCATGCCAGCTGTCCAGCAGGTCCCAGGAGGAGCAGCAGGAACACCCTTTGCTCCCTGCTGCCTGGTGGGTTGGGCTGTATTTTAGCCAAGAACAGAAGTACGTGGGAGAGCGCGGGAGAATTTCATTAAACTAGTACCAGTGGTATTTAGGCACGGAATGCCTATGCATTTTTGACAGTCTCCCTCAACTGAGCACATTCACACTTTAGCCATTTAAAAATAAAACATTGCTTCTCACACTTTTTTCCTTTCCTGTCGGCTGTTGTTTTCTTTACAGGCTTGAAACTGTGCTTATTCATCCTTCATAAAAAGTCTTATCTAAGTCTGGACAGCTTGGGAAAATCTCAGGGCACGCTTGCAATGCAAACTTTGAGGAAATAAAATTAGCTTCTCAATGAGTCTAACCAATTCAGCTCTTGTGTTTGACAACCATCCTCTAGACTTTTGATGGAGAAAGAGCTTGCTGCTCTGGGACACACAGTCTAGTCCCACAAGCCCTAACTTTGGGCCCCTCGGAGGTCACAGGCCTCATCTGAGAGGCCCAAGAAGGGTAACTAAGAAAAGCAAATCTGGTGTCAGGAGCCTTAAATTTGCTGTGCTGGAGTCTGTACCACTGGAGGTGGGTAATGTAAAGGTTTGCATATTGAAAGGAGGGTCTAAGAGCAAGGTCACAAATAGGGCAGAGCAGCTGTTGTGTTTTTCAAAATACAGAAGCAAAGTCTTCCTGAAATGCAAAGATGTTTGTGGGAAAATCTTTTCACTTTAACCTATTCTGAGTCAGCACCAGTATGTAGACTATAGATTCTGAACACACTTGTGTACAAACATCCTCACGTGCGTTGCTGCCATCCGGGTAGGTGTGGGTGAGCACTGAGGAGATTGCTGACTGGAAAAGCACACCTGCAGAGCTCCCCTCGCTCTGCTAATTATACTTTAGGAAGCTTTACTGTCATCTACTGGGCTTTGGTTTTTTGTTTGTGTACCTTAAATGCAAAGAGGATCCCAGCAGAAGCTCATCTATGATTTCTGCCAAAAGAGTAGCAATGGGTTTGAAAGGGTAAGGAGATGGAGGATGCTGCCTGGGAGTTGCCTGAAAGTTGGCAGAGATCCTCCCACACTCCTCCTCCCTGAATCCCACACAGGTAACAGGGATTCAGGGCTACACCTTGTAGGCAGTTGGAGAAAAAGAAGGAGCCTGTCTAGCCACGAGTGCACTGAGCCTGGGAAGTTCAGGGAGTTTACACAATAAGTAGTCACACGCATTGCTTACCTTTTAAAATATCTCCATTAAAAAAAAATTAAAGATTAGCCATTAAAAAAATTTAAAGATCACAACTCTTAGTGAGGAAAGCAAAATAAAGATAAAGAAAGTAAGAATTAGGGTTAGCTGTAGTCACAGTATTAAATCAGTGTAAGTAAAATGCGGTCCTCATTCAGATATTTTTACATCTTATAGCCTTGAGAAACTATCCTCATTTCATTCATAAAATAAATCAACATGATGCAAACAGCATAAAGAATTTAATAGTTTTGAGAAGAGTTGATCCTAAAATAAGGTACACGGGCACGGAAATGCATCCCAGCAGGACGGCCTGACACGCGGTTGTGTAATGGGGATAAGTACAGTATTTCTTTGGAGCATTAACCTGAATTAAAGGATGAAATGGCTGGGTTCGAGTGACACTCCTGGTCACTGCTGAGGCCTTGATAAGCATTAGAGAAATTGCAAGGCATAATTTAAATATAGAAACTCTCACTGAGGAAAGCACTTTTCTTGCAAGGGATTTCTTCTTTCTGCAGAACCAGAACTTTTCTCAAGGCAACTGTGGCTGAGGAGGAGGGAATTCAAGGAGGGGTTCAGCATCTTCACCCCATCACATCTGCACCCAGTGCTTGGTGGGCACGGCTCTGGTCTGGCCCTGCTTACCCCATGGCTTCAGTGGCTTTCTGCAGAGCCAAGTAGTGCTTTCTAGGGACAGCAGCTGGATGAAGCATTAGGGACTGATGAAAAAACAGTTTATTGTGTTTATTATGCAGCTGCGTCGGGAGCTACATACCTAAATCCCTGTGCATCACAGGGGGAATGCTCGCTGCGCAATGCTGCTTGTGGTCAGTAATCCTCTCAACTCGCTGCTCAAAATACAGCGGGCGGCAGTCACTGCTGCACCATGAAAAAAAGTCTGGTATGCACTAAAGTCACATAGAGCCTGATCTTCAGCTAGGTCAGGCCATGTAAACCGAGGCAATGCCTACTGCACCCAGTTCGTCCCACCAGAGGTGTTTATTCCTGTGACAGTAGAGACAAGGCCACACAACAATGGGAGGCACCACTTTAAATCCAGAGCTCTTCAGCAGGATTATTCCAGAGTTTCCTTGGGGAGATAAAATCCGATTTTAGCCAATAACACACAAATGCCATTTGTTTGTGTTAAATCCACTGGCTTCACTTCAATTTGAGAGATATCTCCAAGGAACAAATTTCTGCACATGCCTTGCAAACTGAAAATGGGTTATGCCTGTAACAAACTTGCAGAACTGCCTCATTTCTGGCAAACGACACTGCTGTCATCAGCACAAACTTAACCATACCATCTCTGTGATAACATGCTAGCTAGGCTCACTGCAAAGGCTGTCCACCAGGGTGGTATTATTCTTCAGCAAAGGGAAGACTGGTCCTTGTGTAAGCATATCTTTAAAGCATATTTTCAAAGCATATTTTCAAATCACAGAAAAACAACAGTTGAAGGTCTTGCCCCCTAGATGGGGATTTTGAGGCTCCCAAGCATCGCCTCACTCTGTTTCCTCACTGCACTGGAGCCCCTGGTCTGCCAGCTTTCCTCTGCTGCTGATGTTAATACAGCTCCATTGGTTTGCTGCAGCAACTTTCATGGTTATAACTTCATGATGGGATTAACAGGGCTGGCACACACATACCCCCTCAACCATCACCACTCCTGGCTTCTTGGGGGGCTTCTGCTCTCAAAACCAGCTCCCAAAATTGCAACAGAATAAGGGCTGAGTCAAATGGTGTTCATGTAGTTGCACACTGAAAAAAACTTTCTTTGCCAGTGATTAAAGGCAACATGAAGACATTTGGCTGATGCATTCCCTTAAGCTGCTAGTGTACCAGAGCACTAAAACACCCTATTACTAGGCAAGGCAATGTGGCTCTGGCACAGTTCCCCACTAGGACTGGTTTTAACATGTGCTGGGGAACAAGTGATGGTGCCTTCACTTGGTTTAGAGCATGGTGGTTACATCAAGCCAGCTACAGACTGGGGGAAGAATGGCTGGAGAGCTGCACGGAAGAGAAGGACCTGGGGGTGCTGGTTGACAGCCGACTGAACATGAGCCAGCAGTGTGCCCAGGTGGCCAAGAAGGCCAACGGCATCTTGGCTTGTATCAGAAACTGTGTGACCAGCAGGTCCAGGGAGGTTATTCTCCCTCTGTACTCGGCACTGGTGAGACCGCACCTCGAGTACTGTGTTCAGTTCTGGGCCCCTCACCACAAGAAGGATGTTGAGGCTCTGGAACGTGTCCAGAGAAGAGCAACAAAGCTGGTGAGGGGGTTGGAGAACGAGTCTTATGAGGAGTGGCTGAGAGAGCTGGGGTTGTTTAGCCTGGAGAAGAGGAGGCTGAGGGGAGACCTTATTACTCTCTACAACTACCTGAAAGGAGGTTGTGGAGAGGAGGGAGCTGGGCTCTTCTCCCAAGTGACAGGGGACAGGACTAGAGGGAATGGCCTCAAGCTCCACCAGGGGAGGTTCAGGTTGGATATCAGAAAAAAATTCTTCACAGTAAGAGTCATTGGGTACTGGAACAGGCTGCCCAGGGAGGTGGTCGAGTCGCCTTCCCTGGAGGTGTTTAAGGAACGGGTGGATGAAGTGCTGAGGGACATGGTTTAGGGAGTGTTAGGAATGGTTGGACTTGATGATCCAATGGGTCCTTTCCAACCTTGTGATTCTGTGATTCTGTGATCCCTTTCAGCTCTGTGCCAGATACAGGAACAGTCATCCAGACTTTGACACTAGAAAACTAGTTTAAGTGTCATACCTCAGGAGCTTATCCTAATGGAGAATTGTGTTAATTCAACAAAAACAAACAAAACAAGGCTTTTGCAAAATGCTGTGGACATACTACTGCTTGTATTTTAAGCAGATGCCTTTTATACCTGCCTCCACCTTCGCTTCCTGCAGTGGTTTCAGGGTGTGCTTTCTTCATCTTCAGACAGGTCACAAAAAATAACTGAGAAAAGCAGTTTGGCAACAGGTTTAAATTTCTCCGGAGTAAGCACTGGAAAGCATCTGGGAGAATGACAAATCTTAAAAGATAAAAACCACACCAGGATTTTTAGTTAGTTAGATGGACATGTAGCTGAAGCCTGGGGATGAAACCTGCCCATCCCTTGGACAATGATGCCTCGGGAGCGATCAACCCAGCCGTACTGCAGCACGGAGCAGAGGCACTGCAGCAGGGCACTCAGTCAAAACCAAATAGGTGCAAAGAGGGATCTCACCTCGTCACTTATATTTGCTGTGTTGGGGAGAAATCACGGGTACTCACTGCCTCACACTAAGCCTAGTGCTGCTCAGGCCCGCTCTGGTCACCAGAGCATCACTGGCCAGCTGCAAACCTGGGGCTTTCTCTTGGGTGACCAGCACACACAAGGATCTCCATGGCACTGCCCTTCCCACTGTCCCCTGCCGATAGCTGTTCTCCCATGGGACGGACTGTGGAGATGTCCTACACCACTGTGGTTCGGCATTACAGGGAGCCCTCAGGCCTGCTGGCAGGTGGCGAGTTGAGGCCAGCTGGCTTTTTGGAGGAGATTTTGCGTGTGTTCAGTACTCCCCACAGCTAAAATACAAAATATTGAGGCTGAAGGGTTTAGAGTCTGTGTCCATGCTAAAATACACCGATTGATTTATAGAATTATTACTGTATCAAAGTGATTTCCCTTCTAAGGCAAATTCTGAGGCAGCAACACATGGTTGAATGGAGAAAAGCTTACTGAAGTTTAATCTTTTTTCATTCTTTAAACCACATTTTCAAATTCTAGAAATCATATCACACATCTGATTGGATCAGAGACTGCCAGAACCATTCCAGATAGAGCTGTTCTCTTCAAAGTGTTTAACATTTAGAAATAATTAGAGATACGTTATAGATAACTTCTGACCACTGAAATGTCCATACTTACCGTACACTCACCACTTTTCTAGTCTGACAGGTTTTTCAGGAGCTGTTTTTGCAGAGGCAAGAAAGTAGCATAAATAATCAAGTAGACTTTCATTTTCTTTACCTGGTTGTAAACTAGGGGGCTTTAGCTACACCTTTAACAACCACCACACCCTAACTACATCAGTTATAGCTGAACTAATTGATATGCTTAAACATAGCTAAGGAACATGGGAAACAGAAGGGGAAAATCTAGAAAGAAAGAGAAACTTTGGGGTGTTTGTGTATGTATATGTCCTTTTACCAAACCACTATTTACATATCTCATAAAAGAGAGAGTCTGGAACAAGGATCTCATCTATTTGTGTAGTTCTTTAACATTCATTTAAAGCATCGTACATTTAAAATGCAAGATGATCACGTCTTTAATAGAAAATATCAACCTGCAGATGTTTCCTCCGGTCAGTGAAAGTCCCCGAAGCACACAAACTTTTCTTTTACCATCAGAGCAGACAAGCAAGAAGGCAGGTGAGAGACTGCTTATTTGACACACAAATAATCTAATGGCAGCTATGCCATCACAACCGCCCTGTTTCACCCACAGGCACTTGGTGAGGGGAAATAAGAGATACTGCAATGAAGAAAGGTGGCACCGAGGAGTGCACATCATGGCAGCCAAGTAGTAGATGGGAGACTGAATATAAGCTTGATGAGGTAGCACACAGCAGAGAACAATCTTTGAAGTGTGCATGGGAAGCGTAGGACAAATCCACCTTTCCAGAGGAAACATAGAGAGGGATTGAGGCAGTATTTGTGCAAAGGAAATCACAGGGGACAGTAGTGGATGCAGCACCAAAGGGTGACATAAACGCCCTTGGAGAGGATCACCATGCCAACGGCACTGGCCAGAGGAGGAGCTGCTTCATGTCCACAGCAGCAGCTCAGGAGGAGTAAGCGAAACACTGAAGCACTGACCCCCCAGGTGAGGGCTGCCTGTTGCACTGTTCCTCCTCACCTCCTCACCACACTGAAGTCTCTCAGCCCCCGGCCAACACGTCCCTCCTCTCGCCCCAGGCAGGGCTCTCCATCTGTAGGGTCAGGCCTTGATGTTCTTACTACACTTCCTCTCATTCTTTAGCTACCAGAGTACAGGGCATTAGCAGTAAGGTCTGGAGACTATCATGCTCTCCCACTCAGAGGCAGAATAGTAGACACGAGGACTTATATGTGTACCATGTGCTGTTTCCTCCTGCATTATATGGCTATTTCTATTTCAGTGGCTCTCAGAAAGTGGAAAAGGGTGTTAGCAACAGACAGTGTAGCTGCACTTCTCCAGCTTCCTGAAGGCACTTAGGTACACAAAGGGAAATTAAGCAAAAATAGGCCCCTATTTCCAAAGTCCTCCTCAGAGCTCCCTTCCCTCGCTCCAGCAGCTGGAGAGACTCTACTAGTGAAGAGCAGTACCTCAGAGCACACAGGGTTATGCTTTAGCACAGCATTGCGGGAGTCCAGAGGTGCTTCCCTCCCGCATCCCAGCCATCGAGAGGTTTGAGCTACCTCCAGCTGTCACTTGAAGAGCTGCAGAAGAGCAATGCACAGGCTCCTTCTATCCCACCAAACAAGGTAAAAATGATACTTTTAAACCTTGCACTTTTAAATTAGCAGAAATTTTTCTTTTCCTTGAAAACAAAGTAGGGAGGATGCATTTTTGCTTCCTATGATCTGTGCCAGCCAAGTGCCCCCCTTTGTTCTTTTCTCTTCTCTGGGCCCCAGAAGTAATGCTGTTCCTCTTCACTCAAGAGCATTTCTCCTGCTCTTGGTCCTTGGCTCAACAGCTGTCTCCAGACAATATATTTCCGATGTGGCCTGCACAGAGGGGTCCTCACTAAACTTGACTGCAGAAGTTCCATTATTGCACAGAGGAATGTATGGCCTATGGGGTGTTCTGCCCACCACTGCTTTCTTAGATATTGACACTACAGCAACTTTGGAAATAGCAACTTTATGAACATTCTGGATGAATTATGTACAGGTTTGAGCTGTTTCTGATACCCACTGGGAACACTTATCTTGCAGAAGAAAAGCTCAGGTACTGCAGGAATGAGAAAAGCCAAAAACCCTAACAAGCTATGTATCCTTGATCATAACTTTGATGCTCTACACTGCATGGAGACACCTACTGCAAGCAAAAATGGGATGGTGAAAAATGTGGGGCAAGTATCCCATTAAAAGAGAAAATAAATGCCAGATCCTGGATCTTTAAACCCCACATGTGCCCCTGCCAGGAATGCCATGGAAATGCCAAACACCAGCAGTAGAAGGTAATACCCTTGCCTGGAAAACACCATTTTCATTGCTTTATTCATTTTTTTGTTTGTTTGTTTGTTTTTAATTTAATTAAAACCTAGGATCTTGTCTGAAACATCAGACTGCTGAAAACACCCTCTGGCACCACAGCATGTTCATAAGAAGGCAGGTGGGTGTAAAATCACACCTGGCACCATGGGGCTTGAAGCACCCTCCTCCGGAAGATATTGCCTGTCCACCAGACCGAAAACACCCCCAGACGAGGTGCCCTAGAACTGCGGAAAACTGCATGCTGGGCTGGATCAGGCCTCACTTCTGTCTGGGGATGCTCGTCAATGCCTCTTTCAGAGCAGCAAGTTTAGCACAAGACACCTGAGCAAACATCCCTGTGTTTCCAGGCTATTTGCACATCCCAGGCTTTCCAGATGTCACTCCCTTGCCTCCACCAGTGCCCCCAGCGTGGCAGCATCGCCCTTCACACACCACAGAAATGAGACGCACCTCTTTACCCAAATGTGTGCAGTGTTGAAGCAAATTTAGCCTCACAGGTACAAACTTGGGTGGTCCTTGATGCTTCAGCTGCTCCGTTCTGCTTGGAGACATGATTGCTGCCTTTTTTCATCAGGGAAATAGCTGTAGCAAAAGAAAAATAATCATTCCTTTGGTTTCCTTCCTCTCTCAAGACGATTTTAAAATAGCAGTTTTTGTGGCTTCAGCCTCAAACCCTTTTGGGGTACCTTTCAACCACAGCTTCTGCAATGGCTGGCGTGCGGCATGGGTGTTTGGCGGGTGGTGGTCACTGGCAGGTGCAAGGGAAATGTGACGTGCTGAATTCAGACTCCCATTTTCTGGGTAAATAAAGACACTGTTAACAAGAAACATTCCTCTGAGCTTCGTCCCTACCATCCGTTCGTACCCTGCACTGCCCTGAAGTTTTTATAGATCTCGTGGCTTTGTTGGTGTGGGACGTTGCTTGTGAAAATACTAGGAGAGCCACTTTGGTCCACTCAGAGCCTCTGCAAAGCATCTGTATGGCTGAGCTGCCATGGGTGGGTTGCTCTTGAAGAGCTACGGAATTGATTTTTCTTTTGCTGATACGACTTGGAACAGGTAACACTTGGAAGGAAAGTCTATGCATTTGGAGACGAGTGTAAAATCAGATACGTCTTTGACACATGTTGAAAGTGAGGTCAGTCTAGGGAGGCCCAAGTATCCATACAGGCCAAGATGGAGTACCTAATTACCCCCACTGGAGAAGCTCATTTGGGAGGGGGCAGGAGATAGCAGGGACCAGCAGCAAGAAGCTGCAGCCAGCCGCTCTTCCCCATGCCATGAGTTTAATAACCCAGTTTTCTGTAAGCTCCATGAAAGAACAAAGACTGAAGATCTGGGTATTGCAAACTCAGTAGACCAAACTGAACCCTAGACCAGCTCTCCTGCCCCACCTAGGGCTCAGCACAATCCCTGTGTCCCACAGGGTTGAGACAAGGACTGGGACTTGGCACAACACCATGCAGCTCCTCACCCCAAAGTATCTGCAGAAGAGTGGCATGGGCTGGCCCCATGTCACCATGCAGCTGCTTGGGCAGATCTGGCTCTCAGCTGACCCATGTCACCTATGCCTAGCTCAATTGCCATGATATTTAAAATGACCACTGCCTTCATGCTGAAACCATGGGGTCTTCTCTGACATCCAGCAGTGTCCTCTGTGATTGTAGGTCAAGCTGAACTCTGTGAAGCACATGCCATGCCAATTAGTGGTGATCACTGTTTACTCCTTGCATTCCTTCCCATCTGCCCACTTCCAGCACACTAAAATAAATGAATAATATTTAAATGAATGGTGCGTTTGTGATTCCTAGTAATTTCCCTTGAAGTAGTTACGATGAGCACACTAACCAAGACTAATTCATCATGCTGCTTGTAATTTGGCCAGGATTCCAACAGGAGAACCTGTTTTCATAGCAGCTAATAAATAGTGGTTTATTGCTGTCCTACCAGGTGTTCTGTAGCTGCCGACTCCTTCCCAGTGCAGAAGCCATGAATGTCTACTTCTCTTGGCACGCGCTTTTGGTTAGAGGTGATGCTTTACAAATAGGCCAGGTTGGTTATGATTCAGCCCTTACCACCATAAACAGTGTTTCTGTTTCATCAAGGGAAAGCCTGGGTGGAGCAAACATTTACACATCAGTTCCACCTAACGCTGCTCAGATCAAGTACATTAATAGCGCCTGAAGCCCAGGGATGTGTTCATAGGCCTTGCCCTAAAACTCAGTGCAGGGTTAGGAAACCAAATTATGCCATGATCTTGCTTATGCATCTTACTTACAGCTGTTTCAGGTTACGCATGTGCCCCATATTCCTGAGGTTCCCGCTGACACTGGACCTGTGATTGAGGACTGTTCCAGCAGCACTGCAGGCTCTGACCCAGCCCCAGGAGTCGATGGCAAAATGGGGAGCCAAGGGAAAAGGGCTGCAAGAGGCTGGCAGGATCCCCTGGTCCACACAGGCATTCAGCTCTGCACTATTCCACCTCAGCATGGCAGGAATTTAACTAAAATCGGGCTCACGAAGGCTGCACGGGTTCCGCTGCACGGGTTCCGCTGACTCATGCTGGGACATTGGATGCATTGAATCAGCTTGTTAGAAATGGCAGGGCTGGGAGAGCAAGCCGGGCCTGAGATTTCCATCCCAGCATATCCAAATGCTGGAAGGGAACATACCTGCCCGGCAACAGAGCGGCAACCACTTACAGGGGTGGCGAGGGGATTTACTTGTTAGTGAACCCCTGTAATTTGAAAGGATTTGTCCTGGTGCAAGTGAGGACAGTGGGCAAAACCCCCTAGATGTGGAATAGCTTACCAAGTCCTTCCTTATGGCTAAAGACGCTACGCTTCTGCTAAAGCCATCAGTAAATAATAGCTAATGGGAAAAGGAAGAGAACTCAGTTTGGTGGTAATGGTCAAGGACATATCAAGACCTGATCACTAGTGGCTTCCAAGCCAGCTATAACTTGGGGCTGCTTGTGGCACCATGGAAAGCTGCAATGGGTTTGCTTTGGGTCTGACTGTGTCACTGCACAGAAGCAACACTCCTGCTCCACTGGCCCCTGGAGCATTCCTATCCTATCCCTCCACTTACAGCAGCCAACTGCACTTCATGCCTTGATATCGAGCTGCCAGGCTGAGGGAAAAGCAGCTAAGCCAGGAGCAGGAGGCATTGCGAAGTCCTTGGGTTAGGTCTGGCTCTTCTTCCCTGCAGAACAGTCTCATTGAAGTCAAGTGCTTCTGGCTGTCATAAGAGAAAAGCAAGTCCCAGTCCATCCACTTTTGCTCACTGCTGCTGATGCACCGCCTGCACGCAATGTCAAATCTGCGGGCATCTGGCCACACACTCAACATTTAAAAAGCATTGCAGCCGCACGGCCACAGTGATGAGCCCAACCCTGCCTGTGTGAAGTCGGGTGATGAGCCACACTGACAAAGGGCAGCACATGGGGACTGTCCCAGGGGAGCTGCTGTTTGCAGCAGTGCCAGTTCCTTGCTCTACAGCATTTTGGAAGATGCTCTATGAAGGAAGTTGTTATTTTTTGGATCCAGGCTGGTTTCACTCAGTCAATGCTCCTTGTGACTAGAGGAAGATTGCCACCAGGCAGAGGATTGCTGGGGCGCTACAAGACATGTAGATTTGCCTCATAGAAGGACAGCCGCTCCATGGCCTCGAACAGTTACTTCGCTTGATATGTCCCTACTCAAAACCTGAGCAAGCAGCTGTGCAAAACAGGCTGTGGACACTCAGAGGGGTGCTGCGAGTCTATTTGGTATTTAGCCAGGCACCAGCTTGCCCCTTATCAGCAATCAGTCCGCTAAAGATGAGGCTAAATCAGGCCTGGATGTTAGAAATTGCATGCTGATTCCTTGCGTGCTTTGCCACACCTCAGAAACCATGTCTTTATTTTAAAAAAATACAGCAAAAGCAAACCACAAACATGACTGGTATGTTTTAAAGTGTGTGGGGGTGGTTTATCACACACCAGTGCAGACTCAGATTCTTTCTTTGAGAGGCAGCTAATTCCACATTAATTATACTTTGACATCTTCTCCTTTTCCCAGGCACAGGTCTCATCTAAAGTCCGATTTTCTCCGTCAGCAACACAGAGAAAGACTAGGGTAGCACTGCACTGAGAAGTGAGGAGGGGCATTTTATAGGCTACAGAAATCAAAAGCTTCATGAGGTTTCTACCACGTTATCCTGATTTTCTGCTGCAGACTTTGAAGAGACCTCAGTTCTGTAACCCCTTCCTTAAGCCAAGTTTTTGCAGCAGATAGCTCACTCGGCCAAATAACACTTTATCCCTGTAGGTAAGGGCACAAAGGCAATCCTGCACCTCTCCAAGAGGCAGGCAGCATTCGCTCACCTCTCCAGCACCCTCCATGCCCTGAGGCTGGGCTTTGCCCATCAGTAATCCGTGCCTAAGCAGCCCCATCACCCAGCTATCTTCCTCTCCCCATCACCGCTAGCAAAGCGGTGGTTGTGAGCCGCAGCTCCTGGCCCAAGATGGCCAGACACTGGCCCACACCCAAATTCATTCATGGTGAAGGGCTAAAAATCATACGTCGCACCTGAGCAAGAAGGTTCCCACTGGTTTGACGTAGGGTGCAAGGAGCCACATCTGAGCGGCCAGCTGCCCACATGGTTACATGGGGAGCTGAAAAATCCATGTTCTTACTGCTTTTTAAATAGAAAAATCAGATCTCAGAAAATTTCTGTTTCATTCAGGATGTTTAAGTGGGTTTTCAGCTGTCCAGATAGAAAAAGACTTCTTGGAGCCTTTGGCTTTTGAAATGAGCTGTGCTGGTGCTGGGCTCCACTCAAGGTACATGACAAGACATTGAAAGACGTGGATCAGCACAGCAAGGAGACACACTTATGCTTGGGTAGACCCTTGTGTCAGGCTGCATGCAGAGCAGCAGGCTCACAGCCAGTCCGCAAACACCAAAGAGGGATGGTGTCTCACAGGATCTGGCGCTTGGTCCCAGTGGCACTAAGAACCCTATGCTGCACCTAAACCTGCAGCCAGAGCAGAGATCAGTCATGCTGGTATGCAGGGGCTGCATCAGCACCAGCCCCAGAGGAGGATCAGACCTTCCACTGCATTAGAATAGATGAGCAAAAGTGGAGACTCTACAGCCTTCCTCTCAGATAGTGTTTTTTTATTAGCTAATAATACCACGCTTCCTACAAAATTACAGCTTTGTTTCCTCCTGCCCAGGGTAGAGACAATCCCACCAAGAGAAATGCGCAACGGGACAAGAGTTGTCTCAGACCATCCTGACCACATTTCAAATCCTGGTTCCTTTTTTTTTCACTCATTTTACCTTCTTGTTCTCTAATCTAACTTCTCTTCCTCTTTCTTATCTCACTTCCAGCCCTTTCCCTCCTTTTTTTTCCTTTGCAGCCCCTTCTCTCACTGTTCTCCCCTCCCTTTTTGCAGCATTGCAGGGGAAACCATCACCCCTAAATGCAGCTGCTGGTTCCTGGCAGTGACTATCATGGCCTCATGTGCCCCCTTGTAACTCTTACCTTGCAGGCTCAGGAGCTGCATTGCACGCTCACAGTTATTCCCTGTCTGCATCTGAGCAGGCAGCAGCTGAAGAAACTTTCTGTACCTTGGCAGGAGTCCACGTGGTGCCTCCAGTAGTGATCACACTGCCAGCAACCGCTTGAAGGGAGAGCCTGCATTTACCCAGGCCCACCCCAACCCTCTGCTGCCAGAGCTTTGTCAAAGAAATATGCTCCTAAATAATGAAGCAAGAAGAAGGAGCTGCCTTGCTTAGAGGGTTTGTACTTTTAGACCATTTGCTACAGAGATCAAAGGTGAGGCATTGACCCAGGGAGGAGAACCGCAGGTGAGGAGAGCAGAAATGCACCCAAAGAGGCAGGATCAGGCTTTGGAAAGGGCTTCAAAGCCATTAGCTACACTATGGTCTAACCAGGAAAGATACCAAAGCTGCCAAGTAAAAAAAAAAGACAAAATGCAGGCGCAAGGTGACGCATTGCATCGAGTTGCCCCCTCTCAAGAATTCAAAGATCACAAATCAACACTTAAAAAGCAAATTTTATGTAAAATATATTTTGGCTCTTTATTTCTCCTTCAGATTGGGAGCCTTTGGGGTTCTATTTCAGTTTTCCTCTCAAACCACTGACTGTATAATGAAACCTGACATTTTGATGTTCTTCATGTTACACTGGGGATGTGGAGCTTTAGGAAAACACGAAATATATCAAGAGCCAGCAGCACCACTTTCATGGCCCTCTGCAGCTGGCTGCGGTGGGAATAGCCAGCAAGAGGGTTCCTCTGCTGCAGGCTGCTGGAGCAAATTAACTGTTCCGGCTTCTCTGCTGAAGGGGAAAGCTGTGCAGTGTTACCAACCCAAAAGATATTAGAGCAAAACGTGAGAGGGGCAGAATCTGGTTAGGAAAGAAATTAACGACCAGCAGCGTCATTCACTCCCCACCACTTTGTGGGAAGAATCACCAGAGCTGCATGCCACCCTCGCACCGGGTAATGTTACAGGATCATCCTGCCCGCCTCCAGACCGGCACCAAGCCTTGCTTTACATTAGGAAAATACAGCGCTGTGTTGCTACCCAAAAAGGAATGCGTAGCGTTTCCAGCATTCTCTGTACACATGGCCTCCAGCTTGCCTTCTCCAAGGGCTCTTCTCATTCTTCATTTCTCATCCAGTTTGTGTTTCAACACTCAGAGGTATGGTTTTAGTCAGGTCTTCTGAGGAAAGAAAATCTTCTCTCTTACACCACACACATGTGCCTGAACAGCATTTGAACCTGCTCAACATATTTTAACATAATTCAATAAGGAATAAAAAAAGAAGCCTGCAAGCCTATGGAAGACAGAGATAGCAAATAAAGATCTTGCCATCATCCTGATGGCAGGTCAGGCTAATAACAGAGGTCAGCTTCCAGCAGGCATCAGGGAATCCCTCAGCAGAACACACGCCCAGGAATCCATCTCTCCTGGCTCACACAGCTGCCTGTTCACAGCACTTCTGTAAACTTCTTGTTGTGGACAGTTATTGTGTTTCAGAAGCACATGCAGCACCTCTCTCCTCCTATGCAGCAACAGCTTCATGTTACAAACAGCTGCTCTGGCACTACACGTTGGCTAAAGGGGTCCCAGGGGCTGGGGCTAAAGGGTTCGATGGAGAAAGGCCCAGAAGGGTACAGTAACCCTGCACAATGATCAGCAGATGCTCTTTGCATCAGGGAAAGCGCAGAGTAAGCGAAGTTACAGCAACAAGCAGGTTTCTCTGCCTGCAGCATGGTCTCCCTGTGATGTTCTCCACATCTAGGTTTGCTTGGTTTGAATCATGAGCCTCCTGTCTGATTGTCTTCCATGATAAGGCTTTTAATAACTAACTGCACAAACAACAGCGTAAATATTTAAGGAACTCAGAGCTAGATCGCAGATCAAATGTCTTCAAATCTTTCTTCTTTCCCTTTCAAAAACAAAAACCCACACATGCAGCCTGCAGGGGAAAAGATTGCTCGATTGGCACTTCCCTCAGCTCATCAGATAAATAAGAAACTACCAGTTTTGTACTTTACTAAAAGCAGGCGAGGCAGCTGCTCCACAGCATACCGTGGTAATGTGATGGTGAGAGTCTGGACGCCTGCCGAAGATTGGCTCCTCTCCTGCACTTGCTCTTTAAGCTCTGTACTCCAACCTGGCGTGCTGGCATGGGCTGCCTGAGCTGCCTCTGGCTGGGCGAGGATGTGGGTGCCACCTCCTGTGTCCTCACAAAGTGGTAAGGCCACATTCAGATTGAAACTAAAGAAAAACTCTAGAGAGACCATGGCTACAAAGCCCAGGCTCAAAACTGAGGCAGTAAAGAGGGAACAGGAGACACATGCTCTTTCCTGGATGTGGATCCTGCAGAAGCAGATGCCAGCCCCAGCACAGGATGTCCCTGGAGGACCAGTCAGAAGCTGATGTCCTCCCATTTCTGCAAACGACTGGGGCTTGTTGGGAGCACCTTCCACAGGGCAAGTCAATGGCTCCTGCTAGGGTAGGTAAGCTCTCCTTCCCCCATTACTGGGGTAGTTTCACCTAAGGAGGGACAGACTACTGTGTGTAAAACATTTGCATGGGAAACAGCAGAGAGGACTTGTGCCCAGCCTCAGCCAGATGTTCAACAACTCATAACTTCATCGGTGTCCCCATCCTAAGCAAACCAAACACAGCACACTTTGCAAAGTGCTTTGGGACTGCTGGAAAATTGCTTTACAGTCCCTCCCACACAGGTGAGGAAACTTTTATAAATAAAAGAGCTAGCAAACTGAATCTGTGAATGGCATGTGTTTGAAGCTGAGCAGAGGAGCTTGATTTACTGCTGTGACTAGTTGCAAGAAAAATCTAAGATGGAAATACTTAAAATACTTAAATCTTAAAGCTTCTCCCTTATGAAGAGTTGAAACTTGAAAGACAGAGGAAAAAACTAAAATTAACCTTGCACTGCTCAAGCACAGCTTTTGCTGCCCACTGAACGCTAGCAGCGGCTGTGACTGTCTCTCCATCTGTTATTCTGGTGGAGTAACACAGCTGGGTCTCACTAACAAGTTGGTATTTGCTCTGGTAGCACAGGACAGGTGACGACTGACAGTCACCTCTGAGCATTTGATGAAGGTGAGAGCTCATACAGATGAGTTTGAAGTAAATGGTGCATCTCTGTTCACATTCGTTGTACTGCTACATTTCCTGTTGGGCCCACAAGGATGTTTCCCTTAAAGGGTTTTGACAGTTATTGCTATTAGGAACTGTGTTGCAAAAGCAACTGGCAGTACATTAAAACTAAAGTTTTCCTCCTTGCCCAGAGCTTGCAGGCGACCAGCAGAAACCAGCTGCATTTCCCTTCCCCTCCATACCTTTCCTGCATTCCAATGCAGCGTGCTAGGGAGAGAACAGCCAATTTTCTTTTACAGGTGCTCCTCTGGGAACCCCTCAGGAAGCAACCTCCATTTCCACATCGGATGTAAGTGTTTCCTTATCCACGGTTGTTTCCCAGGTTGAAAAATCTGCCCTCCCTTCCAGCGCAAGGAGTTTCATGCCTTCGCCTCAGTGGAACGCATCAAGGCAGAGGCATTGCACAGCCCCCACCTTGGCCCAAGGAGAGGACAGCAAATGGCTGTAGTCCAGCCACCGAGCAACTCCTGCAGTGCCCACTACCACAGCTTTTTCTTAAGACAAGCTGCATTGGAAATCTATTAAGCACGGCTCAAGTTATTGACAGTGCCAAGCTAACACACAGGGGACTGCAGCGTGTGCAAGGGGAAACGGAGATCAGTGTTGCCTTTGATAGGATGAACAAACTAAGAGCAGGGGGCTTAAAGATCTGGCGGTCTCCAAAGGCACTGAAGAGCTTGGCTGAAGGGTGCATCGCACGCTGAGCTGTGAACCAGGCACCACACAACCCCAGCCATGTCCCTGGGAATGGCCCTTGCTCAGCCCAGGGACACGGCCACTGCTGCACAGGCAGCTGAACCTGGCAGATGTCATCGGGGTGAAGGTGGGCTCTGATGCAGCTGGGATTTGGACCATTTAGAGCTTTACAGAGCATAAACTCCATCCTTCATCCCTCTGCTAAAAAAAATCTCTGATGGCCACTAGCAGCCAGGACAGGGCAGAGCAGGCACAGACAGGGAAATTACAAGTGGAAAATCCCATCTGCATCATTACTTTATTATTTAACCTATTATTTAAGAGCAGCTAGCCCTCATGCCAGGGATCTAGTGAAACATGCACGTAATTGTGCTTTGGCTTCTCTGTGCGTAAAGAGAGCCCTCATTGCTTGGTCACTAACAGGAGTTTGCTTTAAACTGTACATACGCTGCCTGCATCCTCGCCACATGCCAATAGCCCTGAAATGCAGCTCTTCACACAGATAGCACCATTGTACGGGTCATGGATCCTGTACAGCGGAGGACTTAATGCAAAGAGGAGCCCGGTGCAACTTCCCTGGAGCCACAGTAATGCTGTGTTCCCAGTGCGCAAGTATGGTACAGGGAGGGGAATGGATTTGCACCCAAATCCCCAGCACTGTCATCCCTCCCGCTGAGATAGCTGAGAGTGCTGCTTCTGTGAGAAAGGGAGGTTGGGCCTTCTCACCAGACCACTGTGATCAACTAGAGGACACCGTATATGGCAGAGAAAGGGAGCCAAGAGGAAAGGAGCACGCTAAAAGCTCCGAACCCTGCCCTGTGCTTCTCTCACATTGCCCTGGAACGGTTGTTTCTCTGTGACTCACCTCTGCTTCTCCTTTATCTAACCTTTTTTCTTCCAAACTTGTTAGAGAAGGCAGGTCTAAGCATTTATATGAAGTGAAGCAACAAAGGAGCCCTTAGCTCAGCAGCGATGTAGAGCTGTTTCTGTAAGAGCCAGGGTGCTGCCTTGCAGAGGCATTGAGTAGAAGCAGCACCACCCCCTGCTACCCCAGCCTCCCTGCCCACAAGCTGGGCAATGCCCGCGCTGCTTCCCCAGGGCAGACACAAGTGCTCAACACCAAGATAAATGCCCATCCCCTTGTGCTCAGCAGTTCCTTGTTCCAGGCACCACATCCTCTCCCCAGCTCCCGGATGGTCAGAAGCATGGCAGCACTGCAAGTCATGCCAAGATGGTTACGGTTACCACACCAGGCAGAATATTCCTGTGCCTGCATTAAGCTGCTCTGGGCATTAAGGACAGAGACATTTAGGTGAGGAAAGTCCTTTTCCCACCACCACAAGCTGTCATGGTACTAATACCTACAGATGTGCTATTTTAGTCATAGGCGGACCCACAGGTGGGGCATGATGCGCCCAAGGCTCTGCGTCATCTGGGATGCAACCATCCCAAATGCAGCAGGCTATGCCGAGATGTTTGGCTTGTAAACTCCAGGCTGGAGCAAAGTAAATCATTGCACTACGCTGGCAAGGCCAAATTGAACCAATGTCAGCACTTCTGCTAGAAAACAGGAAATAAAAGCGTTTAAGAGGTTGGCTAATAGTTCACCTAGAAAGAAATATGGTAGTGGGGAAAATGCATGGCAGAGCAAAAAGATGGCAACAGGGGGAGGGAAACGTCCTTGTGTGAATAACATGGGTACAAATACAGAAAATACCAGCAACTTTCAGAATATCTTACTTCTTCTTTCCAAAACTATAAAACTTTAAGCTTTCTCTTTCTCTCTTCTTTTTTTTGGGGGGTGGGGGTGGGTTGGGGGGGTGGAGGGAGACAAAACAACTCAGGGAGGACCAACAAAAGTGAAATATAGAATCAAATTACCAAAAGTTTATAGACATAAAGCAGCACTTCATGATCCAACTTACATGAGGCCACCAGTATCCCCAGCCGCAAGAGGGAAAATATTGCCAGCAGGTGGAGGGAGGTGATCCTGCCCCTCTGCTCAGTGCTGCTGAGGTGACCTTTGGGAATTCTTGTGTCCAGTTCTGGACTACTCAGTACAAAAGAGATGTGTATATAATGGAAAGAGTCCAATGAAGGGCTACAGGGATGATTAAGGGATTGGAGCACTGCTCCTACAAGGCTGAGAGCTAGGAATGTTCAGCACAGAGAAGATATCGCTCAAGCGGGACCTCATCAATGTGTGTAAATACCTGAAGTGGGGGTGTAAAGAAGATGGAGATGGGCTCTTCTCAGTGGTGCCCAGTGACAGGACCAGAAGCAATGGACACACGCTGAAACACAGGAGGTTCCTTCTGAACATCAGGAAACACTTTTTCACTGTGAGGGCAACCAAGTACTGGCATAGGGTGTCCAGAAAGGTTGTGGAGTCTCTGTTGTTAGAAATATCCAAAAGCCTCCTGGACACAGCCTGGGCAACCAGCCCTAGGTTGTCCTGCTTTAGTAGGGGGTTGGACCAGATGACCTCCAGAGATTGTGCCTGTCTCAGCTATCCTGTGACTACACACGGGAGGCAGACAGGCACTGTCTTCCTTCCCCTCCCAGTTTACAGAAGTACAGCGAGACTGAGAGAAGAGTTCACAGATTTTCCTACAGCCAAGGAGTCTGGTCGGTCCTGGCCTCACATCACTGGTCTGTCAGCCCATGGGACAGAGGAGCAGAAGGGACCGTGTGTGGCACTGTCAGTCCCTTGCTACTGCAGACAACTGCATTTCAAACCTGCTTAGGTTGCCACTGCATGCTGTGACAAATAGCACCAGCCATTTGGTAGGGGCAGAAGCTGGTTTCGGGCACCAGTCACCCTTATGCCAGGCACTGGCGCCTGCACAAGCAGAGGGGCAGCTACCTGCACCTCTGATGCTTTTCTGACACAACCAAAACAGCCTATTAACACAGGTACTGCCAACGAGCACTGGATCCAAGACAGAAACTGCAGATAAAGCTTCTCAGGCAGCAGCTTCAGTGCCAGGTATTCATTGCTGAGCCCCACCTACTTGACCAAAGCCAGGCAACACCGTGTATTAAGACATGCTGATGCTTGCTGCTACCGGAGGATTGCAGTCTATGTATTATTCTACTAACTAACTGCAAACTTCACCCAAACTCATCTGTATCCTAGTGATCCTCACATTCCCATACCAGCTCTTAGCTCCCCAGCCTAAGGTTGAGGTTGTGGAGAGGAGGGAGCTGGCCTTTTCTCCCAAGTGACAGGGGACAGGACAAGGGGGAATGGCCTCAAACTCCACCAGGGGAGGTTCAGGCTGGACATCAGGAAAAAAATTTTCATGGAAATGTTCATTGGGCACTGGAACAGGCTGCCCAGGGAGGTGGTTGTCACCTTCCCTGGAGGTGTTTAAGGGACAGGTGGACGAGGTGCTGAGGGGCATGATTTAGGGATTGTTAGGAATGGTGGGACTCGACCCAGTGGGTCCCTTCCAACCTAGTGGTTCTATGATTCCTCCTCTCATGAGGAATAAGCCAGGCATATCTGAAAGACCAGCCTGCTCAGGTGGGGTTTGCAGAGGCACAGCCAGGCAGCAACACAGTTCCCAGCATTTTTGAAGAGCTACTGTAGAGCAGCCAACAGCATTAGGTTTCGTGTTCCAGGGAGGACAGGCATGGTTTCAGATGAGGTGTGGTTCCTTCCCAAGGTGTGGTTTTGGAACAGCATGGTGGGAAGTTACACATCTCCAAAACTACATGAAAGGAGCCCCGGCATTTGCAGTCACCAAGGATCACATATTGCACTTTTCAGCATTTATTTGTACATGCTCATCAGCGACAATAGTAACTATTTTTCCTTCCCAAATTTTCCTCTCTTGGAACAAAGGGTAACAGGGACTGTGTCAGCATCATGCTCTTTCACTGCACCAGACCTGCTGTCACCACCTGTAAGCCTGAAGCCACCGGCTATGACTACACAGCACACGGGGTCTGCTTGTTCCATGCACGAGCAGAACTGCCCTGCACTCATTTGAATTGTGTTGAATATTTCCTGCAACAAGTACAATGGGTTTATTCGCAAAAAGGTTTTCTTGGACTTACACATTCAGCTTCCATTAACGGAGGTAACAAATCCTCTTTATTATGTGCACTACAAACACCAGGAAGCAAGTACCCCAACACAGGGTAACTTTCTTCTGCTTCCGGAGATCTCATGTGAGAGGAGCTATAACCATCACTAAAAGCCAAAAGGTAACTGTATTCAAAATGGGCTTTTTCATGCCTTCCTCCTCACGTATGCTACTGTTTCAGTGCTGTTAATAACCTTGCACAACTCTTGTTTAAAATCCAGCTTGGTTATTCGAACCTTTAAGAATCCTCTACTCAAAATGCCAAGTTATATATAACAAAAGTCAGATCAGATGCACTCAATGAGCAGTACTATTATACACTGACTTTTGGGGGGGGGTTTAACTAGTAACTTCAGTAACTTCAGCTTCAAAAGAAAAGCCTCGGAGCAGACTATAGGCACTCTAAGGCCTGTTCTCACTGAAGCTGGTCGCCCCTCTTTCTGCATCTGGCAGTAGCTCCACAGCACTTTGCATGCTCACAACGGACTAAGAAGCCAGGTCTTCCCTTCCAGACAATGTCACTTTACTGGCGCGTTCATTTTTTCAGTGTAGCAATTAGCTCTGTTATCTTCCCTGTTCCTGGCACACTCGTACACATCCCACAACCCATCATAACACCGCAACAGCACTCACATCATCCCTGTCAGACAGGAAAAGCAGGTTCAGCTCTCAGATATTCAACTTCTCTTCCAGGGTAATACTCTGATAAAGCAAGTATGAAGCAAGACAGGTGAAGGAGGAAAGAACTTACTCTACCTATACATTGATATATACAGAAACAGGTGTCTCAGCTCATTTTGGAGCTGCCATTCTGGAGAGGGCACGGATCTGGACTAGGGTAAACAAGTACCACAAACAAACTGCTGTTTCAAGCAGACGAAGCAGGTCCTCTTGCTTTGCTAGACAGCTTTCTCAGAGACTGCTGGTGTTATCCAGCCCCATTACAACCTCACAGGTCAGAAGCACTCCACAGCAGCACCACGCTCTATAAAAAGCAGCCAGCAAAGCCCTAACTCTTACTACAACGGAGACTACAATTAAACTTGCATAGAGGCAACAGCTTGCAGAGAGAAAAATCTAAAGAGCAAGTCTATCCAGAAGCTAAAATTAATTGCTAGCAAGCCACTCACACTTGCAAAACCCTGGTCATATCTACTTTTCATCAGCAAATTAAAAAAAATTTAAAAAAAAAACTACCTAAATGCCAACAGATGCTCTTGAAGATCTGACAGTTGAAAGATTTAAGCCCTCGCACTCCTCTCAGTGTTATGGCTTAGAACATCTGAGGAAAACAAGCTCTTGCTTTCTGCCTGAACACTACCTAGGCTAGGGGCATCACCTTGTGTAAGAGGATTTTAAAGGTTTCTTTTAGATATGTTCTTACAACTTAATCCAGTTACCGTCTGTGTAACTGAGAATGACCCAGGACAGGGGGGTGGAATCTGGTCTCTGCATGCCTCAGGTTTTGCTGCTCCTGTTATTTGGTAGCTTTTTATGCTTGCAGAAACTAACCCAAGACCCAGTTTATTAAAATACTAGCTACAAGTAACTGCAAGTTTTAAAAATTAAAAACTTCACCTCAATAGAAAGATTATTGCATTTAGGCAGGCTAAAAAAGTGACCCTGGAATGCCTCCTTCTCTTTAGCAGGTTATTTCACTGTCAATTCAATCAATCTATATTGTCAGTTTTTATCCTAAATGTGTCCAAGTGCAGCTGAAGTGTTGTGATTTTTGTTCTGGGCACAGGTAGTTCTTTACAGACAATCAAAAAATAATTTAGAAAACAATGAACCTCCAGCTGGAAGATCAAGATTCAGACTTCTTATTCCCAAGGGATCTTAAGAATATTTTCAGACACATGGAGTCCAGCAGATCCATCGTTGCTGTGCTGCCATCCTCGGCAGCTCCAGGCTCGATCACAGCAAGGGAACAGAGCAGAGATTCTTTGCGGCGAGAGCATCAGCCACCCGATGAGTCATGGGAGCCAGTGCTGGCAAGAGACCGGCTGCAGGCACAAACAAGTAGTTCAGATTTCATCAAACGAAAGGCCGCAAACAGCCAAGAGACTTTCTAATATTTACTACAATCATTTTCAACTGGGGGCAGGGAGACGGTGGGGTGGGAATCTGCCTTTTCCAGCTCTATCTGCTAAAAGAACCAGGTGTTCTTCTATCAATTCAGGGAAATTACAGGAAAACACAAAAATCACAATAATACTATTCATAATCTGCTTCCACTTAAACATTAACCAGCAACTATGATAATCACTGTTTCATTTGCATTAAGAGATTAGCTGAAGTGTATACCCCAGGGGGAAAGCCTCACAGAAATACAAGGTTCTTGCATGTCATTTTCATAATCTGTTAGAAATCATAAAAGCCCCATTCCAAACTCAACACTCATTAAACCACTGCCCATTTTTTAAAAACTGTATTTTAAACTGAATTATAGCCCCTGACCCTAACAGATTACTCATTAGCTACAGGAAGTTCAGCTGTATCAAACCTTAAAGGAAAACAGGCTAATTTATCTTAAAATAACAACAGCAGTTTAGATGCAGAGGCTAAAATTAGAAGGCTTCAATTAAAGCCTTCAGAAGAGAGACCTTTCCTCTTCCTTTAATATTTCCAGCAAACAAACTACTAAGTACTGGCAAAGTGTGCAAAATGTGAACTCAGCTAAAGCAAAAAAAGTACTTGCTTCTCCAATACAGAATCTTCTACAAAGCAGAAGCTGACTGCAGAGCCTTCCCTGCAAGAAAAACACTGCAGGCACTGCTGCTGCTTTGTTCCACCGGATTTGGAAAGCTTATAAAAAAAGACTGGGTTAAGTCTACCACAAACAAAAAAAAAAAAAAGTATATAAAATACAGAGACTGACTGTATTTAATCACTACTGTAAGATCTTAAGAGTGTAAAAGTTCTGGGAAAAGTACCAAGTTACTCTCCAGTTTGATTCCACAGGAAGTTTCACCCTCAGCAGTGGTTCGGCAAGGCTGAGAGCCCAGACCTGCAGCACTGGGGCTGGGCTGCTCAGTACTCTGCAGCACACGAAGGGTCCTCCAGTCCCTTCCAGCAGCTCAACTGCTACTGGTCCAACAAAACCCAAACTCTGCAACACAATTGGTCATCCTTGTTCTAAACAGTTACCCAAATGCATAAGTGTCTTCTAAATCCAGCAAATAAAGTTGCTGGTAAAATACTTATCAAGATTAAAAGCATCCACCCTAATTTCTGCCACCCTTGAAGGCCCACAGTTAAAGAAAATTTAACACATATAGGCTTGAAGCTACACCGTATATTTGTAAATTAAATAATTTGACATAACAAGATTACAAAGTACGAAATGAGCCCTTTTGGGAATTTGTAAGTACAAGAGAAGTCGATGTTAAGTCCATTTTGTTAAGTTTTAAACAAATACCACTGAGGGAAAGAAGTATTACCATAAACCACCTTTTTAATGCTTTCTCAAAAAGTTTGGACCATATACATCAATTTCTGCTGAAAAATACCCCCCCACACACATTGGTTTGGTTACAGCTTTAGGGATCAGTGCGGCACAGTGCAAGTTCCATTCACAGATAAAAAGATATTTGAAGTAGGTACAAGAACATTCTGCAAAATATAGGATGTGATCTAACTCTCAGCAACCCTTTTCCCACCCCTAAAAAGTGCTGAAAGTAAGCACAACATATGGCAACACAGGGAAAAGTACACAAGGAGATGAAACCTTTTAACAACACAAGTTAATATTTGACAGCTTAAGAAAAAGGAAACAATTCCATCAGGAAGAAAATGATTGTTAGTCACTAGAAAGTATGTACAAGGGAGGTTTGTACTTCTGTAAAAAAACTGAAGCTGATGAGTCTCCATTCCTGAAATACAAAGTAAGAGAGGTACAAAAAGTAAGCACTACTAACTAAAAGTGCCTTCTCAGGACAGCCCATTTTCCCCTGCTGCAGGTCACCATTCCACTATCCTTCAAGGAATATCTATCTACTTATTTCATCTAGTTTTTCAGTATATACAATTGTTTATTGCTAATCTGGTAACTTTACAGAATTTTCGCAGTCCCTAGTCTCCATCAGAAAGCATTTCCCCCTTTTTGTGTTTATTTCTAAGTAGCTCAAATACCCTTCAGTGCTTTTAAAAGAAACCTTCCTTTTGGAAATTGCCCAAGCTCAAAGTATTAATGCAATTTTCACCTGAAGCAATGCACTGCAGACTATTAATGCAGAGTGCCTCCCTAAAGATGCCAAGTACATCTTCAGTTACCAGAAATCTCACAGAGGGCTATAGCTTTGAAGTACTCTGCTAATTTCTACTTTAAAAAATTATGACTGACATTTACAGCATACAGAATAGGAGACTAGTGCAATATGCAGCATTGATTGTTTATTCAATAAATATTTAACCCAATTATTGCCAATCAAGGCAAACAGTGCAGAAATTGTCACTTAGAGATACAAAAGTTTAACATTTTTTTCTCTATAAAGAGGGTTGCTACTATATTCATAAGACTACTTCTAAGAGGTTTTTCTGCTTCAAAATTGAGGCTACCATTATAAAAATATAGAAACATAGCATTTGGAGACTTAACATGGCTTTACAAGTCTAACCTTTACATTTTTATAGGAACATGACAACTCTGTATTCAAGAACTTTATTAAAAGTAAAAAATGGATACTATGATAGAGACATTTTCTGCACTGATGATTTCATTATAGTTCTTAAATACATCTTTCTTGGTCCTGGGTATACATTTAGAATGAAATAACTTGCATCTCACATTTATCCTGAGGTCAGCTGTGTAAAAAGGAAAGCCAATTTATACAGACATTTGCAGGCTTTTTGTTCAAAAAATGAGGCTATTTTTAAAACAAGTCAATAAAACTTCTAGGGGGAAAACCCAACTCTCTCACCAATGTTTTAAGAAACAATTTAGTGTCATTTTGGGGAGTTATTTCAAAAAACATGTAGGCTACCACATCCAAATGCCATATCATCCAACAAAATTTTCAGTAGACTTTTGCCAAATTTGAAACTTAGAAACTGTTCTGAAAAGAAACTGTATAAATCCCCATGAAGAGTCGCCCTAAGCTTCTCATCTCAAGATCGCGACCCGCAATACAACTCTGCAAGAATCCCGCTGAAGCCTGTGGGAGCCTGCAGAGTGTCCAGGTCTGCCTGCGCAGGTGAGGATGTGTGATTTGGGTTTCTGTCACCCACTGCAGGGTACAGTTATGACCTTGTCAAAGCTCCACTTTGAACACAGCAGTTATTTTCAATAGCACCAACAATCTCAGATACCATCATTGGGCAAATACAGACGACACAGAACAGGTTTGTTTCTTCCTGAATCAGCACAATTGGTACAAGGCACTGCTTGGCATAGAAAGTCATAAATAAAAGCAAAACAAGACAATTTCCAAATATTGTGACATTTAAGTTTGTAAGCTATGTCACATTTCAACTCATTACATATCAAAAACCAAGATGGTCTGAGGGATTAACCAAAACATCGCTGTTCCATGCATGCTTACATTTTCTCTCCCCATACCTGAAAAAATCCACATAACATACCAATATGAAACATTAGGAAGTATGGGTTGTTAAATTAAGAAAGTACATTTATTCTCCAATCTTCCACGAGTCTAACCTAGAAAACTCAAGTATAAGAAGTTGGAAAATACGCTGATAACATTTGCAACAGTCTATCCCTGCAGAGGAGTGAAAAACTATTGTCTAGAGAATTCATAGATTGAGGCACATCACAACTGAAGATATTCAGGCATATTTTATGGCTAGAACAAGATTTCTCTGAGGAACCTTACTACAGACTTCCCCAAAAGCAGCTCTGTATGGTTTGAAACACAAATTGCGGCACATGATAAAAATGGTCCTTAATCACTACTGTCTTCATCATCATCATCATCAGATACATCATTTAAAGATGATTTAGGTGACTGGCTGTAGGAGTCTGATCTAGTAGACTGACAAGCAGTCATCTCTCCAGTAGAAAGAAGATCATAGCAGAAGTCGCAAATTCGCACAGGCTTGGAAGACTGGCTTGGGAGGAGAAACCTCTTTTCAGAGCAGGGACCGCACACAACAAAGCCACACTTGCGACAGTGGTGACGACGGTTGACGGGTGTAAATTTTGCTTTCTGACAGCGCATGCACACAGTGGCTTCCGAGTCTGGTACCCAGACAGCTGCATGTTCATTGCTAGGAGTCTTCCCGCTTTTGGAAAGCAAATCGGAAACACACTTATTTATGTGGTTCATCCACTCAGACTTCTCTGTAGCGGTGGCAGCATAAACTGCAAAAGATTTTGTTGGTGTCTTGATAAGCCACCCATTCCGTAAGTCTCCCTCATCCTGGATGGAATCAATAGTGACATTTTCCAATGGGATTATGTGCTGTTTATTGTATTTCTTCTTCTGGATGACAATGTTACCGTAAACAAGAATGTCATTGAACAAGAAGAACTGCCTTGCTTTGGGCTTCTTCCTACACAGCTTTGTTAGTACTCCCTCTCCAATCAGAACACGACCAGGAATAGTCAAAGGTTGACCAGCTGCTCCAAAGCAGTTTTCCACGATGCTTATTCTTCTAGTATTTGCCTCACTGTTTGCCAAGCGATCCACCATCTTTCACAGGTATTCTAAAATTAAAAAGAAAAAAAAAGTTTGTTGTTAGAACAGGACTGACTCCACAGCAGCCTTCCCCAAGGAAGGTACCAACCCCGCATTTCCTAAAATATCTAACAGAATCCACTGGCTCAGAGGCACCCACTTGGGCTAGATTTAAGTAAGTATTAATACCTAGGAATTCTTAGCAACTGATTAGTCTTTTTTTTGGAAAGTAAAAAAATTCCACCCAGTTGACAGCTATCTTTATCACACAGACAGCACCTACAGCACTGCTGCTGAGAGCATCTGGAAGCACACTAGGAGGTTTCCCTTCTAGTAAGGTATCCTGGTTTAGTGCTCATATTTCTCTGTGTAGCCTCCCACACCTACTCGCTGGATGGCAAAAAAAATCACCCATCATCCCAAATTCTAATACTGATAAAAACATCTACTTAACCGAGCAGCTTGGAGACCCATGTTAGTGTTAACAGGACAAACAAAAATTATGCAATTGATGTTCACACAGGAAACCATCACATCCAAGCTCAGTATCGCTCTTTTTTCAGCACATAAACCTTAAGTCATGGGACAAACCCCTGAATCTACCTACTAGAAAGATTTTTGTACAGGCCATAGCTTGCAATCCCCACCATCCGCTTTCATGCGAAACTCTTGAGGCAGGAGCAGGGAGGGAGTTGATGGCTGGTGGCCCACTGCCTGTTCACTGCTGCCTTCTTTTTGCAAGCATTTCACAGCCCCTCCTTCCTCATCTATTTCAACCACATCTGCATCCATCACGATCAGACAACACGCACAGGCAGAGAAGCACAGAGGACAAGTTACACAGCTCACAATTGCTCTGAAGAGAGACTCAGTGACATGCACCATCTGAAAGGTGCAGGAAGTGCTGATAAGCTAAAGAGTACTTACTTTCCAATTACAGATTAAAACCACCCCCCATCCTTCCCCAAGCAGCAAGTAAGATTTTGTCTTATAAGGGTAAGATTCCTAAGGCATCCAATAGGGAACTGAAAATAAGAAGTGACTATAGTGATGCATACCTCAGCAAACCACCCTTTAGCCTACCTTTTACCCTACAGCCTTCCAGGCAGAAGTTGGGCAAAGGAAACTGCTGTCCGTCTGATCCAGATCTGCTCTCCACAAGGTCATCTTGAGTACAGCCATGAGTCTGAACCATGTGCTTGATGGAGCAGTGAGGCAGCTGGCAGGGGCGAGTACTACAGACAGATCTGTCTCTAGGCACACAGAAGGCAGTGCTCCGGTGCCTTCCTTTCCAGCTACCACAGGGCTGATGCTTATGACACCTTTTATTAGAAAACACTGCTTTGAGCAGGCCTAAAGGACAGCAGAGTCACAAACACTCTAGTGCCTGCTACCTATGCTTCCCAACACTATCCCAGTTTGGGAAGCCCTCAGTGTTCACCTACCCCTTCTTTAAGATCTACGCTGCCTATAATCAGCCTATAATCGAGATGGCGAGCATCAGCCTATAATCAAGATGAAACTGGGCTGAAACAAGGCTATGATGCTGCTCAGACTCTCTCACTGCCATAACTCGATCCAAGTCAACCTTCTTCCTATATATGTCAAAGCTCAGATACTGCCTTACAAAATAGGGATAAAGCTTCTTGATAGATATTTGCTGGCAGAGGACATCAGGCCTCATCTAAGTAAGTATGTTGCCCGTGATTACACAAATCCACATGCTCAATGTTAAGTGTGATTAAAAAAATAATCTGTAAGTCCCTGCTCTGAGAGTTTAATTAGTGCCACACGAATGACGAGTGCTTACTCAGATATAACTAAACTGACTTTTCTGGAAGATCTGCATACATCATCTTGTATCAAAGTCTAACACTGAAAACAGAAGATTCTATTAAGATACTACCCAGCACTTCTTTTGAATTTTATTTATGTGTCTTATAGCATTAGTTACAATGTGAGTATTGTATTAACCAGTTTTAGTTAGTGGAACTGCAAAACTACCACATATGAACGTGTTTTGAGCTGCAGAATGTCAAGACCGAATACAAATTGACTTATAAAAAGGATTCTAAGAGATTTAATTGTGCTGCATCAAGGCACACAAGCAAATATCTATGTTAACTTCCACGAGGTATCAGTCAGACCTCAGAAACAAGAAAAAAAAGGAAAAGGCTGATCTCCTCCATTACCCTATGCAGCCGCTTCCCACTTGATCAGTTAGAAAGTATTTTCTCAACAGTAAGCTTAAATCACCTTTGCTGCAAAACAAACATTTCTTTCTGTTCTTTAACCGGACTAACTGTCACTACCTTCTTTATTAGGACTTCTGAGGACTGAAATGCTTGTCACTTATCTCTAGAGAGAAGACTGGGAGTCCAAGTGGCAGGGGAAGAAAACCAAGAAAAAATCAGTTGTTTTCATCTCCTTCACCTGCCCTCCTTTCCTGAACCACTACTCTTTTCAGAGTTCTCAAAGCTTTGTCTATCATTCCTATTAAGAGATACTCACAGTGAACACTACTAGATTTGTAAATGTTTCTGCAACACTAGACTTAGCTAACATGGTTTTCCTTTGTTTCCTTCTGTGACAATATGAATTTATACCATTTGTGCTATTACAAAAGCTAAATGGTGAATTAGATCAGAGGGCTGATCAAGGTGAGGACAAAGCAGAGAATTTTAGGGCTTAGGTTGGCAGGACAGCTGCAGCAGAAGGAGATGATGGAGATGATGGGAAGGGGGGGTGCTTAGGCAGTGCCCTGCATAGGAAGTACACTAGCTTAAACTGATCAGCAAACACAAGTAGCACCATATGAGAGAACAGCAGAAGACTCAAACTACATCAATACAATTCATTTTCTTTAATGCTATGACTGACTCTACAGGCATATCTAAAATACACCTTTCAACAGACACCTTATTTCTTTCAAGCATTCCAAGCACCAATACTGACTTGTACACATGGAGACGTACAATATCTACCTTTATGTGTTTTATTCAGCATTAAGATCTATTGCCCACCAACTCCTTGTTTTTTTAAACATACAGCTTCCAACTACCTGATAGCACACGGCAAGGAGGCACAACACTGGCACATGGCAGTGAGTTTTTCAAGTGACCAGCTTCACTTCTGCTACAGCCTCATCTAAGGTAGATGTGCCACTCCATAGAAACACTGTGCCTTGACTCAGATATTATCTATCTACCAAGGAAAAAGTACTTAGGAGGGAACCCAAAAGATAAACTAGGAACTTTTTGATGTGTAATTGTTGTAGTCCTAGGCTAAAAAAACCAAATTCAGGTGCCTGACTGCCAAATAACCATTCCACCTAACAACATAATAGCAATAAACAGCCTTTGCAAGTGCCAAAGCTGAACCAACAGCCACTTCAGACTTAGAAAGCAAGGAGTCAGTCTTAGGATCAGTCTAGAGTTACTTAGTAAACCAACATTCCCTGTAAAGCAGGGAAGGAAATCAGTCAGCAGAGCGCAAAAGGGACAGACCAGAGGAATACTGTTTTCTGCAGATCCAAATCAATATGCACTACTTCTAAACTTATGCTTTTATACCAATTATCTGCAAATCACAACAAGCTAATTGCTTTCTCTAGTCCACAAGAGGGACCACCCCCACCCCCCCCAATAAAGTCGCCCAAACTCACTGATGAGTTTCATTGAAGGAAGCTTTCCGTGCTAAATTACAGCGACCTGTAGGAAGCACTTGCTGCTCCACAACCCCAACTGGGCGCTTCTGCACTCCCTGCCAATAAACAGCAAACTCAGATCAAGGTCATCATGGAAGCTTTCAAAATACAAGTCACTGCGAGAAGAAAACACAGGGGAAAAAAGGCTAAAGGTTTTAATTAACTGTTCTCGGACGATTTAAGAGAAAACAGCTCTAACCAGGACCATTTAATAATCATCATAGCTTGAAAAAGAGACACACGACTCCAGAACTTGTGCTGAATACTGCACTTTCAGCTTGTTGTGAAAATAATCACTGGATTTAAAGCAAGAATCAAAGGCAAGTTAAAGACTATTAAGATAAACAAAATAACCACATCTCTTCTAGATTAAAACTTTGGTCTATAAGTCAATAAATTCTTACCTACCAGCCTTAATTAATGTAGTAAAAGCCACAGACTGCTGACAGATTACAGCAGGGCATGAATTGTATTTTCCCCACACAAATAGATTAGACTTTTTAAAATATGCACTGACACTTTTTTCATAAGTTTTTAGAGAAATAAAAATAAAAAATCCATCTGAAATCCTATGCACAGTAATGTTCATTTACCTTCAGAAATGGATAAAGAGGACCTACCTGGAAAGTATCATGATTACAAATAATAATGAACATGGAAAAATACACCAGGAATATTGGAGAGCCATCCTTAAGTTACAAGGTAAAGTCAGAGAAAAGGTGCATCTCTTCTCACGAGCACACAGACTAAGGAGATGTTAAATTAAAAGACTGTCTGGATGCACAGAGGAACTTTTAATCCCAAAATGTCACAGTCCAAAAAGCTATGCAAAGTTATCAATTACCAGTCTTTTAAAACCACAATGATCTTCTTCTTAAGGTGTATTCAGATGTATTATGAAAGATAACAGACCATATCCTGAAACTGGATGGCAGTATCCTCCCCTCTGCCAGCTAAAACCTCCTGACGTTTCTACTATTAGCCACTAAGAGAAGCAGATACCGGATTACCATATCTCAAGAGCTGATCGAACAAAGCAATTCCTGAGTGATAGCAAATTGCTGAAAACACGCCTCAAATCTTCCCCAAAGTGAGGAATAAACCACAATCATGGGCTTCAAAATGACAGGCAAGACAGCTCCAGTAAGGGAAAAGTGGGGCATCTTACACATAGCCTTAGTTTACAAATGCTATGAAGACAAAAACGCAAACCTATAGTTCAGACTTTTATCGTGTTCGCGTCCAACTACAGTTTCACACTTTTTGCAAACTCCCAAAGGTCTCCAGGCCCTTATGCAAGGAAATCTCCATTTTGTCTATAAGGACCATCAGTCCATCCCATCAGATTAATTTTCTGTGTCCAGACTAGTACTAGTTACTAGTCAAAATATAAAAAAAAAAAAAAAAAAAAAGTCACACTGCCATGGCTTAAACTGACATGGCAACTAAGCACTACAGTCACTCCTTCACCTACCCTGAGTCCCACAACGGGATACGGGAGAGAGTCGGAAGTGTAAAAGTGAGAAAACTCAGAGGTTGAGATAAAGGTAGTTTAATAGGTAAATCAAAAGCCACACATGCAATCAAAGCAAAATACATTCACTACTTCTCATTAGCAGGCAGACATTCAGCCATCCCCAGGAAAGCAGGGATCCATCATGCATAACGGTTACTTGGACAAATGCCTTGACTCCAAACATCCCCCAGCTTTATATGCTGAGCATGATATCATATGGTATGGGATACCTGTTTGATCAGCTGGGATCAGCTGTCCTGGCTGCGTCCCCTCCCAAATTTTTGTGCACCCCCAGCCTGCTCGCTGATGGGGTGGTCTGAGAAGCAGAAAAGGCCTTGATGCTGTGTAAGCACTTTGCAGCAGTAACTAAAACATCCCAGTCTTATCATCACTGTTTTCAGAACAAATCCAAAACATAGCCCCATACCAGCTACTATGAAGAAAATTAACTCTATGCCAGCCAAAACCTGCACAATCACCTTCTAAGAAAAATTAGCTCCACAGAGCTGCAACCATGAGCAGGGTTTGACAGCCTTTCCAAATAAGCATATCTCAACTCTCAAAATGCTGCAATGCCTTCGGTTTGTCCTCCTTCTCACACACATGCTCTTAGTAAGCCCATTTCACAACAAAGACACTGGGCAAAAGCTTTCATATCAGTAGAATAATATGCTGTTTAAAAGTGACAAAATATTTAATCGCACAGAAAGCCCCAACTCCTCTTACCATAGGCAGAACTGTCTTTGACAGCAACTTATTTCTACTTCCACTTACAAGAAGCTTCTACAGAAAAACAATTATTTTATCAAGATATCAAGATCATCTTGCTCCCCTGTCTCACTCCATTTTTACATTTGCATCCTGATAGTGAGAACAGTCACCTTAAAAGCAAGCAAATGTAGATGAAGAACTAACAAGTTACCTAAAACACAACCCATGTTGAGGAAGTCACATATTTACTACAGTTAATAACATTCCAGACTACTGCAGCAGGAAAAGAATTCTGTTAGAGCTGCTGTGCACCAACAAGTTACTTCCCACATAATTGTTTCTGTCATTGTATCCTGGTGACCAAACAGACAATCTTCCAAGGACTCAATGCTCCTACAGGTCTTATTTAAAATAGGAGAATGCTTATTTTATATGCTAGCTCTGTTCTTGATAGAAGCCAGACCAAACTGCACAGCTGTAATTTAAGACAGACTTCAGGAATCAACTAAAAAGAAAGCAACCGTGACTGACTCAGCTACACCTAATTCAACACTGCCAGAAAAGTCTTCTACTACTTACTACATGACCACTGTAGCAGTTGGCATGATCATCAGAGCAGAACCATAGATAACACAAGGGTGCTGGAGAGGGGAAATGAGGTGAAAAAAGTTATTATGGCATAGTGATGCAAACTACATACAGCTCGGTTAAAAAACATGTCCTCAGCACAATGTGCACTGTCATCATGACAAGAACTTCCTTTAGGCTGCAGGACAGGCATAACAGGTACGGAGGAGAGGGATGCAACCTGAATTCCCAAGTTTCTTCAGCAATACACAATGAGCAGCGCTCCATAGTGTTTTGGCCTGGGCTAGAACAAGTCTTGTCCAGTACACAGTCCTTGCTAACAAGCATCTGGAATCCTCAATATAAAGATATGGAACTGTTGGAACTGGATGATCTTTAAGGTCCTTTCCAATTCAAACCATTCTATGATTCTATGATTAATTAATAAGCATCTAATCTTTACCATCATTTTTCTTCAACCCTTCTTCAAGGGAGGAAAATGCCGCTAGCCTTGCCATAACTACTGTTTCATCCATTGTCTTTGCAACTAGGCTGCTAACAATTACATTTAACACATTAAATTAATACAAACCAGGCAGTCTAGATTTCTCAGACTCATGGTATCAAGATGCAGGCAGCTTATCCATTGCTACGTACATTCACAGCTAAGGTGACAGCTTTAAAGGAAAAGGAAAAAAAAAAAAAAGGGAAAAGAAAGTGTATTCAAATTGCTGGAAGAAGTACAAGTGCTCAAAACTAACCACAGAGACCCACCCAGTCCCAAAGCAGAGCAGATGATATTGTACGTTTCCAAGCCAGATTCAGTAACGCAACTCCAATAAAAAAATATCACTAACCATAGTGTCTGATCACACTGTTAGAACAGATGAAATGAGATATAGATACTGCTGCTGTGAAGTAAATGTAAAGAACAGAAAAGAGAAGACTTGGAAATGCAGGAACACAAAAGAAATACAGAAAGAAAAGGTAGAAATAGCAGAACGAAATGAGAGCACATAATACTTGCAACACAATAAACTTTTAGCCATGCAGAGCCCTTGCTCTCACACCTGCATTTGCACTTGCAGAGATATCAGCAACTATGTCCCACCAGGTACATCCAAAGTAACCCACTTCCCTTCTTGCCTAAGAGCAATGTATACATTTCACAGAAGTTTCTGCTTAGAGTCACTTAACAAAAGGGAAAAGTTAAAGGTTATATCATGTTTGACTTTGCAACTCAAAGACTGAATAAAACAGAGATTTAAAATAGAACTGGATCTTGGTTTATTACACCAGTTAAACATACGAGAAAGGTACAGGAGATCAATAAAACTTTTACAAGACTGAAACAGGTAAACTGTAAGCCTACAACAGACAAGGACTATCTGCAGACCAGATATCTAATGTGCATTAAATGACTAGTTTGTAAGATGACTCCTCTTTCAGATATACAGAGAAAAATATCATACTCTCTTTAAGAAGACTGAATCAGTCATTTAGTATTATAAAGTTATGTATTTTTTTCAGTAATAGGCTTCAAATAAGTGTTATACATTACATTTACATATCAAACTCATCCAATTTTCACCTTCCACTTTGCTTATGCAAGAAAGACAGGCTAATTTGACTTACAGTTGATTAAACACAAACAATTAAGTTAACCAGAACCCCCATACACCCTCCTCTGATTTAAAGCTCTGTCTGAAATGGCAATACCACTACTTTTTGTGGACAAACTTCCAGCTATTAAGGCAGCTCAGTACTGTAATACAGTACTCTAATCTCTAGTAATACTAGATGTATTGCTCTTCGGAACAACACTTGACATTTTGCACCACTGCCAAATAAAACACCATGTAAATTTCTGAAGAGCAACCTGTTTAAGAAACCTTATCAATGTCTAAGGTTCTGGAAATAGTTTTAGCTTGGAAAATTGCTGAACTAAACAAGTGCACAGTAGATATTCTACATATCCGATATAAGTCAGAAGAAAAATCAGCATAAATTTTAGATCTTACTTTGGTCTCACTAGCTCCATCTCCTCCTACACAGCTTCTTTCAACACAGAGAGAAGGATGATACCATCCCTTGTCCTGAATGTTTCCCTGCATCATCTTTGTTGGCAAAATTAAGCTTTCAATGCACTTAGATCTGACTAGCTGTAATCAGAATCCAAGTGTTCATGCACAAGTCGGCACTACCTCTCAGGGACCATACAGGTAATAACAAGAGCAGGATTAAAAGTAATACAGGAATACCAGCAAGCAAGAGGCACTGACTTAAACTTTACTTCTATCATTCAGTACATAAAATAAAATATTGAGGAAAATGAAGTTTTAAGTATCTGTTAACCCATTTATGAGTTCATTAATATTTCATTCTATGTTTTAGTTACTTAAATACATCTATAACAATTAACTGCAGATGTTTTTTTTAATATAAATCATATTTCCATTATTCACCAACTGTAGAAAGAGAGTTGAAATTAAATTTCACCTCCAAACATATTATGTTGAGAGGAGATGACAAATGCTTTCTACAGGTCTTTATTTCTGCTAAAAGATGACATGACACTACCAACTGTGCTATGCTGGAGCTCACTGTCTTGAATGCTATTTAAAACATATGACAACAACTGTCAGTTAAAGAGAAATACAGCTTTCCAACAAGCAGCTCTCTCAATAATTCTCTTCACAAAAGTATTTCTAAAACTGTTGTATTTAACAGACTGTCCCACCATCACTACCGTAACCAGCTAATAAGGAGGCAGAGGATAACTTGAAGATATCTGAAAGATATTTATATCAAGAATAACGAAATGCTACATCACAATACCACAAAGAAATAAGGAGTACCAACAGAATAAAGAGACTATATCAAGGCAGAGATGACAGTAGGAAAGAAGGCAATAAGACCCTTCTGAATTTCTTCAACAGAGTTTTTATACAGAATCACTTTTGACTAATCTGATTGATGGCTGCAGCACGGACAAAGGTATCTGTAGCAGGACAAAAACTTTGACTTGGCTTACAGACAAAAAAAACATCACCTTTTTGTTAAGGCAATATATGTTGTTGCCTCTTTGCACCATTTTTAACACTGTTATTAATTACTTGCATTCAAAAAAGTAAAAAAAAAAAGAAGATTAAGATGAAACACCGGAAAAGGATGGTGGCAATGCCAATGCTGTTTTGGGTTACTTTGAGGAAGCAAAGATGCCTGTGACATTTTCATCCAATCACTATAAAGAAAACACTGCGCAAGCATCAATTAATCCTACACTAGCAGGAAAGTGGAATAGACGATACAGTAGACCACTGCAAAGTCTCATTCCTACAATTCTCAGGGTGATGTTTTGTACATGAATGTGATATTTTATTTTGTTCTCCCCCACTGTGAAGACACTGCTTCCTGCATTGTGCAAGCCTGTGGAGCAATGGCTACCACGTGGGGAAACACAGATGAGCTCACTCACTCCTTACTGGTTTATCCAGTGCAAAGCAGCAGTCTTAACCTTTCATTTGTCTCAGTCTGCTGGCTAATGCTCCAGCACCAGCCACAGATTCACAGAAACCATGCTGGAAATACTAAGACGTTTCCATACTATGTGAATGCTCTGCCTTGACAATATTTTAGAAATCTTTAGGTTATTTCTTAGTCCAGCATTTAGTCATGTTCATACATCACGAAAGCAAACCCATGCTTTTGTCTAGTTAGATGTCATCATAAACCTACAATTACTATAATAACTCTGACAGATCTGTTTGGTATTTGTTTTTAAACTGCTGAAAATGACTGTCAAAAGTGTAGTTCCACTAAAACTCTTCTTGAAGGTAGAACATAGAAATCCCTATTTTAACTGCCTAATATCTTACAGTTTTGTAATTCTTTCAATATAGTATAGTATACTCTAGTATTTTAGTATACTCTAATTTCCAACTTCCAAGGAAGGATTGCTGTTTCCCTTTAATTGACCAGTTGCGTAGAATGTAAATTATTCTAAATGAACAACAAAACACTCTATTATCAAACCTACACAGCAAGTGCATCACTCTTCAAATTTGCAATAGCCATTATCCAACAGAGCTAGGAATACCTAGAAAGGCCAAATCAGTTTTGGGGATGGACATTATTTCTAGGCAGATCTTTCAAGACGTATGACCTTATATTCCACAACCCACTCAGAATCTAGCTTGGGCACACAGGAAGCTATTTTCAGCAAGACTATGGGTCCTGCCAAGCAGCATATGTATTAGCACAGCAAGAGCAGAGCAATGCTGGTTTACTATACAAACTACTCTGTTGCACAGCTAGCACACTGCCTGTATGCAGGCAAAACCACGCAAGTTCTGCATATTAGCTGGTTTCGGATTTAACACAATAAACCTCAGCCAGAAAAGGAACACCAATGAAAACTGCATGTAAACAGAAAGACTAGCTCCTACATCCCAAATGAGTCGTAACGCTAAATAACCATAGAGGTGACCTCAGGAAAATAAAGGCAAGCGGAAGTGGGCTGCACCACCAGACAAGTTCAGCCAGTTTGCACCATGCCCCACACAAAGGGTAAGAGGAGCCGCCTCGGCCATAATGCCACGCGCCATAATACACCAGCACCCCTGCTCCAAGCAAGAAACATGTGGCACCCATTAAACAGACAATGAAATCCAGAAGTGCTGAGTCCCAAAGCTGTTCCCACTACCTTCTCCTGTTTGGCAGTAACAGAAAACATGAAAACATGCAAACATGTTGAAGGGTTCATGCCACAGGAAAGAAAATCATCAAGAGACCCTCAAAACCATTCCTAGACCAAGTGGAAGTGGTTGTATTTTCCCTCACACCCAACTCCACTGGAAAAGTGCCCTGAATGTCTTTTAAGGGACAAGAGATCTCACTGCAGAAGCCCAGGAGCAACATTCTTGTAAGACATCCCACTTTTTAATGAAATCAGCTGCTTATTACCACTGTCAGGCTTCTATTTGTAATAAACCATGATAGCTGATACTGGTTTTGTCTCCTGGCATGATAGAGACAGAGCTGCTGCTGGGAAGAAATACACAGTTCTCCATCTCCCATCTGAAAGGCCAGGGTTGGGGCAACAAAGGAAGCGATTTCTTAAACTCAGTTTATCTCCATGTCCTTACCCACCTGCTGATGACCTGACCGTTCCCCCAAGCAGTTTACAGAGCTCTGAACAGCACTCATGAAACTTGGTACTGGCAGCTGAACAACTGCCATTTATACAGGGAAATGCTCAAGGCCTTTCAAGATATGAAGGAGGAGGTAGCCAGCAGAGACATGTGGAAAACAGGTAGTGGCTAGAATTAAAGGAATTTTAAGAGAGACAAAAAAACCCACACAGACAGACAACCCTAAAAGCCTGAGTTCTGCAGACGGAGGGGAAAAGGCAGGCCTGACCCATGACAAATGGCATTTCCAATTTAACAAACTCATCTGTCAAAGCACAGAAAGTAAGATCTGGGCAACTACAGGCATATCAAGTACCTGCAGCTGTAAGCCTGCTGAAATGTGCATAGGTAAAATAGCACAGCTTTTGTATGTTTATATAAAACACACATATGTATAGTTTTTACATAAATAACACAGATGAACTTTTAAATCAGCCAAACAATTAACTGAAAAAAAGCACAATATTCAGATCAAATCTTTGCCATTATGGTAAAATACCCTGGTATTTCAACTTCCCATTTGTACGCTTTTAGGAGCACTGGCAGTGGCTTGCTTAGCCGCTGGCGCTAGCAAATTGAATCTTTCATCTTTACTAAAGCACTGGGAACATAGATATGGTTTCAAAACTGGCTTCCAGAGATCTTGAGCCCAAAAATGTTCAAGTTCCTCCCAAAAGTCTCTGCAAGTAACTAAAGGCCATGAGAAAAACAAACAACAGACCCAACACCTCAGAAATGTGCCAGAAGAACACGAGCATGGGATCCTGCTCTGGCTTGAGAAGCTCCAGCAAACATGAATCCCACATGCTGGGCCCAAAGGTGCCTAAAGGATTGCTCGACCAGGATGCAATACCAAACACTGGAATACATTTTTCTGTTTATAATTTAATGTTTCCCTACTCCAATTGTTTAGCTGTTTGAAGAGTCTCTCCCAGCAAACGTTATTTTCCAGTTTGGCAGCTGTGACCTACTCCTCCCTTCCAGGCTGCCTGGACAGGCGTTGGCCGGGTGTGCCCTTCCCTTCTGATACGCGGCTTGTGAAAGGAAGAAGGAACGGCTTAATTATCCACAGACCCCTCTGGCAGCACCGGGGCACCCATGTGGACACCTGGGCTAGCAAATAACTTGACATTTACAAATACTACCACACTTAATATTAAATGGACATTGGATGAGGGACATGAAAAGTGAATTGAAAGGATGCAACCAATTTCAGTGCAAGCTAGATCCTGAAGTTTTGCTAACGCAGCACAACGAAAAGAATCCACAGCATCGACATACCTTTTAAATCTTGAATTAGGCAGACATATTTAAATTCCTTTGCACAGGGGACACAGTCTCATTAGTGGAGAAAACACAAATCTGGATATAGCCATTCTGAAAGAAGTGTTGCCAATTCCATCTTGCAAGCAGCTCTCCAAAACCAGATCAGTTCTGTGGTTTGTTGCTGTTCTGGATTACTGTATTTAGTGCACACACGGAGGCAACTTGCTAAGGCCTAGCTAGACCGCCCCTCAGTCAATGTAAAAAAAAAAAATTTGGTCTTTGGGGACTGAAATAAATAGTATTTGCCAGTATGCTTCTTGCAGCATCTTTAACCTAGAAGTAGAGAACATTTACAGAAGGATTTCCAATGTGTATTTCTTGTACACAAGTACAGACTAAAAATAGTGCCTCCTAGATTTCAGAGCAAATGCACATTTTAGCACCTGAGAGCTACCAGAACTTCTACATGTTCAAATGAGCTTCCTCAAATTAACAGATTCTTATTTTCCTTTTTTTCATGATATACACTTATGGCACACCAGACTGCTGACTGATTAATATCTTTTTACTATGCACAGGTACTTAGGTTTAAAAATAAAATGCTTCCTGTTTTAAGTTTTCTTTAATTTACATTTATTACCAATATGAGAGAAGCTACTGAATTGTAAGAACAGTCCAACAAGGGCTAGAGTATAGGTAATTGATTATAGCATGACCAAGTGGGAGAGACGTTATCAAGCAGTCAAAGCCAGGCACAAGCCATTAACTTCTTACAAATTACTGCAATACAAAAGGACTTTCCCTTTTAGCCAGCCACATTTTTAAACTGAGCAAAGTTTTCCCAGGCAGTCTCACAATTTACAAGCACAGCAGCACAACCACATGATCAGTATTTCATCTCTTATTATATCACTACTCATTATTTTCAAATGCACATGTCCTGCAAATTCTGATATCGCATTATTGGAAAAGCAGCTGCAAGATAAAGAGGCTTCTTTTAGCAGCTCAGCAATTCCAAATATTTCCATAAAAATAAGCAAGACATAGGCCAAGAAACAACACTCAAACTCCTTCTCTGACCAGCTACATTCACCTTAACTCTCTGGTGCTCTCAACCTAAGTTAGGAAAAACTTTAGGAGGCAACCCTAATACTATATTATACCGTACAAATACTTTCAGGAGGACAAGCAGCTGGCCACTACCTACCAGCGTCAGATGAAGCACTGCTGCAGCACATTTTCAAGATTACAGTTGGAAAACCAGAATTACTCAGGCATATTTAGTTCCTAAAAATTCTTACATCCTAAAAAAGAAAAAAAGCCAAACAACTTCTACCACTAGTTCACCAGCAAAACCAGGCTAAGGGCAGAAATGGCTGGCTGCAGAGAACCTTTTTCCTACTACTTAAACCTCCTGAGAGAAGTTGCTCAAATTTGCACCAAAAAATGGCTCAAGCTCCGGTAACCATGCACACAGCAGGGCTGTCATCAGCCTGCAAACCACCAGCCCAGCAGAAATCAGGGGCTCACAGGCAGCTGAAACACAGCTCGGGACTTGGAATCCAACCACATGTTACAACTTTCAGGAAGCTTGACAGGAATGAAGTGCTGCAATCGTGGATCTGTCACTGTCACCTCACACCAACCTTTAAAATTTATTTATCCAGGAGTATTTGAAATACATAAGCCAAGCATTGAATTGCTCTTTCTTGAGCAAGGGACATAAGCCCTTCTTAGCACCGAATGATGCTACCTGGTGACATATAGATGAACGGTGAAGGTCTAGACCAACAGCTACCAACAAAAGCAAAAAGGAAAGTTTTAACAATAATACTATAAATAGAACTTGTCAGTCTTCAACATAACCAGTTTTTCAGCATAAGCTGTGTTTTAAAAGGGCAGTTCACTTTCTTCCATGCTGTTAAAGTAGTTTAAAATTGGGGGAAGGAGGGGAGAGGAATTGGGAAATCACTGTCACACACAGCTTTCAGAACAGAAGTATGCTGACAATCACTCTCAGAAGTTTTAGATTACCAAGTACTGACAGCTAAGTCAGAAGAAATTTAAAGCAAAAGAAGAAGGAAGAGAAAAAGAAAAAAAAAAAAGTAATTTCCTGAAAGAAACCCGTAATCACAGCAGCTGACTGTAGGTGGCCTTCCCGGGAAATGCACTCACCAGCCTTTTTCCCCTTTTACTGCTTGTCAAATGTGTGTGATACATTTTAAAGTTATATGGAAAGCACTTGGAGTACAGACATTAGAGCACTCAGCACAACCAAGTCCTCCGAGTGCAATAAACAGTGTCCAGAATACTGCACAAGCTCGTGGTCCACGTGATTCTCATCTAACAGGCCATTTTCCTTTGCTCTTAGGCCCTTACTGCTGCAGCAAAGATGAATGATCTAGATGAAACTTTGAAAACTGCACAAAGGTTTGCATTGAATTTAACTTGCACAGTTCACTGCTCCAAGAAAGATGTTATCTGACAACCTAAACTGAACAGCAGTGTGTACAGTACACTCTTTAATATTAATTTGCATCAACAAATTATGTGTACACTTGAGAAATGCAAATATCAAAGAACATGCTGTAACTTTTTTTTTTTTGCAGAAGGCATATTAAGTGCTCAAAAGCAAAATAGTTACCTCTAGACAATACATTTGAGTTATAAGAGGTAGCTAATGAAAGCTGAAGCTGCTGATAGCATGATCAAATACATCACTACCCAGCAACCCCCCTGATCCGTTTGCATCAGTACAACTTCTCAAGAGACCGCATCTGAACACAGTAACTAACTGCTTGCATGTCACCTTGTTACATTCAGGTATGGAGAGGGAGAAGTTCAGAGAATGTTCCTGTATTGGAAATCTGTGACTATCAACTGTCTTTTCTTCATTTACACTTACACAAAATGCCAAACCCCTGCTATATTACATACACAATATGCTTAACACTGTTTTATTGTATTTATTATTTAGAATAACACAAGGGAAAAAAAAGCCACTCTACCAAAAAAAAAAAAATTAAATCCTTAAATTATTTACAAGCACTAGTAGGCTAAGACAAAGGCATCGTTACATCCAAGACAGCAGCACTCTTACCTATTTCTGCAACTTTAAAAAGCCGAAGTAAACATGCGAGTGTATTTTTGACTATGTAGTATCAAAGTGGCAGGCTGAAAAACATGAAGGACTCTTCTATTTGGTAGCACTTCCGCACAATAATATTTATTTTCATAAAACGAGACTCTTTGTCCTATGAATCTCAATGAGGCCAATTCTCATGTGAGCAGACTCATTCATTTCAACAGGACTACTCGTGCAGCTCAGTATCTGCAGGACTTCTACTTGCTAACACAGTTGTCATCACATCCTATAGCTTACAATGCTATAATAATCTTTAGTATGGCAAACACGTTTTACCACACCCACATACAGAGTAGCTTTACACCCTCCTTAACTGTAAAAACAAGTCCTCCACTAAATTATGAAAAAAAAAAATATTCTTAAACAGCAAACTTTGCATTTGCTGCATAGAGAGAAAGCGTCAAATATATAATTCTGTTTCAAAAGTCTAGTTTTGCCCTTATGTATTCTCTTTTGGAACAATCCCCAAAGTAACAAACTGTCGCCAAATCTCTGAATTAATCCTTGAAAGTAGTAAAACATACAAACAGAAGCATCACCTGTATTTTTTTTAAATAATATTTTATAGGGAAAAGTAAGCTTGAATATTAACAGAGCTTGCAACAAGTCACAAACGTACCTTTAGACCTTGAAGCAGCGCAGAGTAAGGTTTAATTAAGAACAAAAACTTGCATGCCATTTGTTTGCCTGACCACCACTTCCAACATTTTAGCTAACACACACATTTTCAGAAATTTAAAATTGCAAATATTAAAACCTTCACTTCTTCCTCACCCACCTGCCATGCCTTGAGTCTAAGCTTTCACTTCAACACCTCAAGCCTTCCTTGGTGAAGACAAGGCACCAAAAATGCTGCAAGTGTAACAAACCCAGTGCTTGTACCCTGCCTTTATTGCCCTCACTTGGCTCTTGGCAAGGGAAACAAGACATGCCAAGCCCCGCCACATTATGCTTCACCTGAAACTGCAGTTTCACCTCTCTTTACTAGGCTGACTCAGGAGAGATGAAACCTTCCCATATCCGCTAACTACAACAATGAAATCTAAAGGTCACCACGCCATTTGAATGTAATGAACTCTGCTGATGATAATTTTTGTGAACTGAAGGGCTTCAGAATGTTATGGGTAGATGGCCTGTTTGTCTGGGGATGTATGCAACACTAGAGTTAAAGTCTCAGCCCATAATTTAAGGGAAACAATGTACTAAAGTACTATTTCATCACTGCATCTGATGAAAACTTGCTTCTAGGTGGAAAGACATTACTCTGTCTCATTCAAGAGGACAGGACAGAAAAAAACTGACCCAGCTTCACCAGCTCAAAATTTCTACTTGCTAGTTTTCATTCAGCATTTAAGGGACTTCCTCTGTGGGGGTTCCTATGCAGAGCAAAACTCAGACAGTACACAGGGCACATACCCCATTTGCATTCAAAAGCAAGAATTTGGGACTGAGACTCAAAACGCTTCACTCTCACTACTATACTCAACATAAGTAGTGCAGCAGTAGAACACCTGGTAAAATGTTAAACTGAGCTGATACACACGACACAAGTACACAGAGATTCTTATTTCTCTCTTGATTAGTGAACAGCATGCAGATTACACAGGTTGAAAACAAGAACATTGCCTTCTGAGATAGAGAATTGATTCCTTTGTGCATGCTGATGACTACATACAAAGCAAATAATCTGCAGGATCTTAACACTGATTACAGTGCAGCCTTTAAATACTTCCCTTCTTTCAGACAGCCATCCCGAAAATAATTCAATATACAATTCTTAGAACTTGAAAACGAAGTATTTAAATTCTCCTTATTTTTGGAGAAAAAGAGGAATTGGCAATCTCAGTTCTTAAACTGGTATCAGTGTTGTAGGGTTGATTCTAGACTCATTTAATCATACAACAGGCCGAGAGATTTGGGGTTGTTCAATCTGGAGAAGAGAAGGCTCCGAGGAGACCTTATAGCGACCTTCCAGTACCTGAAGGGGGCTACAAGAAAGCTGGGGAGGGACTGTTTACAAAGGCTTATAGTGACAGGATGAGGGGAAATGGGTATAAACTGGGTATAAACTGGAAAAGGGCAGATTTAGACTAGACATAAGGAGGAATTTCTGCACCATGAGAGTGGTGAGGCACTGGCACAGGTTGCTCAGGGAAGTTGTGGCTGCCCCATCCCTGGAGGTGTTCGAGGCCAGGTTGGACCGGACCGTGGGCAGCCTGATCTAGTGGGAGGTGTCCCTACCCATGGCAGCGGGGGTGGAACTGGATGATCCTTAAGGTCCCTTCCAACCCAAACTATCCTATGATTCAATGATTCCTTATCAACCTCAGCTGAGCTCAGGCTGTTGGGCACGCTGCAGCCTGGGATGTGGGGTTTCTCAGGTCAGCATTACCCTGCATCCGGCACTCAGGACACCCGACAGCGGTTCCCGAAGCATCATTATCCATGAGATCAGAACACAGGCAAAACAATCCCTGAACCCTGACAATCCTTGAACTCTGGCAATCCTTGAACTCTGGCTAAGGATAGAGCAGGTCGCTTTGCTTATCCACACTCTTGCACTGACGCTTCACTTCAAAACTTGAGCCGCAGCCCTTTCTCTCGCGGGGACAAAGCCGACGCGGCTCAGCAGCCCGGCTCAGCGCTTTGCTGCCGCTTCGCCGCTCACAAACACGGGAGCCCGTGCATTCCACGCGAGGCGGGAGGGGAAAAAACACGTGCCTGGCTTTTCCTTAACCTCTTTCAAACCACACCTTACGAAGTACACGGGCGGACCGCTCACATTCTGCTCCAAGAAAACCAAAGCAAACCCCCCCACCCTCACGCTTCCCCGCTTGTTTGTTTCTCCGCAGAGACGACACTTCGCCCGGGGAAGGGGGGGGTTGGGGGGCGCTTATGTAACCCCGCCGCTCCCCCCGCGCGGCCCGAGCGCGGCTCCCCCCGCCGGCCCCGCTCCCAACATGGCCGCGGACCCTACACCAAAGTTTCCCTCCCGCCTCTCTCTCCTCTCTCGCCGCCACTCACCCGCTCCGCACCGCTCGCCGCCGCCGCCACCCCCGCCGCGTTCCTCCCCGCGGTCACCGCCCGCGCGGGGCGGGGCGGGCCGAGGAGGGGGAGCGAGGGGACGGGGCGGTGGCGCCTCGGGGCGGGCGGTTTGTCTTTTGGACCCGCTTTTCCGTTCTTTGTGCGCCGTCCCGTTCCTTATGGCTCCGAGTACGCTCATCCAGAAGTAGAATCATAGGCTCACGGAGGGGTTTGGATCAGAAGGGACCTCAAAGATCACCCAGTTCCGCCCCCCCGCCCCGCCATGGGCAGGGACCCCTCCCACTGGATCCGGTTGCTCCAAGCCCCATCCGCCCTGGCCTTGAACGCCTCCAGGGATGGGGCAGCCACACCTTCTTTGGGAAACCTGTGCCAGTGCCTCACCGCCCTAATCGTGAAGAAATTCCTCCTACTGTCCAGTCTAAATCTTCCCCTTTCGACTTTAAAGCCATTCCCCCTACTCCTGTCATTTCATGCCCTTATAAAAAGTCCCTCTCCAGCTTTCCTGCAGCCCCTTCAGGTACTGGAAGGCTGCTGGGAGCAGACAAAGACCCCCGTGAGGAACGGGCTGGAAAGCCGGGGGCAGGCAGCATGCAGACTGCTTGGTAGGACTGTCAGCAGTGACCTTGTCACAATCGAAACTGTTGGTATTCACAGAATCATAGAATGGTTTGGGTTGGAAGGGCCTTAAAGATCATCCAGTTCCGATCCCCCTGCCATGGGCAGGGACACCTCTCACTGCCCAAGGCCCCATCCAGCCTGGCCCTGAATACCTCCAGGGATGGCGCAGCCACAGCTCTCCTGGGAAACTGGTGCCAGTGCTTCACCACCCTCATCGTGAAGAATTTCTTGAAGTAAATAAGGATGGTCACATTTTCCATCGTCTCTCTTTACATAAACCTTGTACAGAACTCAGAAGGGAGTTGTTTGCATGTTTTAGTTTTGAGAGCTGACAGTCAGCTTGGAGAAACCACATCTGGGCTGCTGGTCCGACTCCTACCAGGAGCACCACGGTGGCCATACACACAAGGAGCCCCTTCCCTCCCCTGTATGAGCACTTTTCCTATCTACACATCAAGCCATACAGAGCAATACTTCCCAAATCTGGCCTGCTGATCAGCAGCTAACCTGTCTCTTCCAAGATCTCCAGACGTTGATGGGTGCTGCTGGAGTGGGAGCGGAGCTGGGGTGTATCGGGGAGCTGTGGGATGGTAGGGAAGGGGGAAGATTCCCTGTTCCAGAGGTAACACTGGGCACTGCTACGGTGCTACTATAGCGCCAGAAAATGCTCCAAAGCTTGGGCTCTGGAAAATGGCCCGAGGGGCCTGTATTTAAGAAAGTTTCACTCACATGCAATACAGCAAGGTTTCATTTTACGAATTTCACATTATTGAGCAATAATGAGGCTGTCTTTTCTGGGGGGAAAAAATAGAGTAGTTAGGCAGTGGGGCTTTCCAGCAGTAACAACAAACCTACTGAAGTTTCTGAATTTCATCTGAATTGTTTCTCCCAGGTCAGACGGGGACACGGAGAGAGGTGAGAGCCGCATCACCAACCTGGGTCAATGGGGTTGAGGACGTGTGTCCTGCCACCATACAGCACTGTGGTCTGGCCGTCTGCTTCTCCTCTCAAATCTACCCAGCATTTGACCAGAGCCAAATGCTGCCCGAAGGGTTTATTGAAGGACAGAAGTGAAGGAATGGCACTCTTTCATTGTTGTGATGTGGGAAACATTCAAAAGCTTCTGTGTGGGGGTGTGACAAGGGACATGGACAACTGTAAAAGACCACTAACATAAGTCTGGAAATGCTTTCAGCTCCATGAGTGAATTTGCAGAACCAAAGGAAGCTGGGCTGCTGAGCCCACATACCTTCTGCAAGTAACAGATATGACCCTTTCCAATGGACCCTGATAAAGAGCCAATGAGCAGTGCTAAGGAGAAAGTGTTTGGTGAAGGACAGCAAATGTCCCACCGAGACAAGAAACCCATGAAAAGCCACTTGGGATTCTATGCAGAAAGCAAGCAATAGCTAGAAAACTGAGCATGCATGAAAAACATATTTTATTTATCTTTTTTCTTTCTCTGAACAATATTGTGGTAGCTTTTTAATCCCTGATGTAGACCCATATATGTTGTCTGTCAACAATTTTATTTTTTAGAGAGTTTCTGCAAAATATGTGAGTTTTCTTTATCATTGCTATCACAAAAATAGAAGGAAAAATAAACCAAAACCAAATTAAAGCTCTATGGTGCTCAGAGACCACTCAGTTCTTGAAATTCGACAAGGAGGCACAAGCGGTGTTTGATGTCCGTTGAACTTTACCCCTGTCCCCAGCAGTGACCACTAGTGGAGGCTTAAGAAAAACGAGTAAAAATAGAGCAATTACGTATTTATCTCATTAACTGAGCTTCTAATAAGTCTTCTTGTTGAGGGGGAGGGAGGAATGTGGGCTTCAAGTGTTAGAGGTTGCAATTAATATTCTCCATAGTAGACAGCAGCTGATAAAGAATCCCTAAATCTAATTCCTTTTTTTTTTAATCTTCATAACATGTCAATTTATGTATTCTTTAAAATTCATTACTCAATGATTGAATTACTCAATTAATTATTTCAAAATAAATTAAAATATATAACCTATAAATAAACATTACTTAAATTTTGCTGCCATCTATTTTTATTCATTCTATAGAATCCATCACACCTAAGACTATAGTTTGTATTTAGAAAATTATTACATCTGATTGCTAACCTTTGAGCAGTTAATTCTTGGAAAACCCACCACAGCCAATGAAGCAGATGACCAGAGCCAAAGATGAACCACAAAAACTTGCTGTCAGTGCTATTTCTGAAACACCTTGGCTCTCTAGACAGAACTCAGGTCAATGAGTACTTCACTGTCACTGGGGACAATGGACGGGTTAGAATTTTGCTATCAGCATAGGAAAAAAAAAAGTTAGTAGCAAACAGACCAGAGTTACAATGGAAATAGACTAATGAGAAATAAAGATTCTCACACCATTTTTATGCAACTGCATTTAACACTCATAGAGTTGATACATGTTATAGTTCTTATTTTCCATTTAACATCAATGCGAAGAGGCAGCCAAAAGAACATAGTTTGATAATTGGTTTTAAGCATTCCCTTAAAATAAAAACACATAAATGTCTGAGCATTTTTTTTTTCTGTGAAAAAACACAATATTTGTCTGTCTCATTTATTATAAACAACATATCCAGCAAAACAGGACCATCTGTAGTTTTTTATTATTTTGAAATATCTTGTCAAGCTTCTGTTAGTAACATGAATTTCTGGCTGTTAGATATCTTCCAAAAAAAATACTTGCAAAGGTTTTGAGAGCTGCATTAAAATTATGTATACTGCTGCATAATGAAGAGCTTGCACAGATGTTTTATTGTGAAAGCCAGTATCTGTACATGTACAATAGAAACTAAACCTGGAGACTCAAATTCAAGATCACAGATTGATTCCTAGCCTCTCTGGGTTAAAATTGCTTAAGTGTGTTCTGGAAATTTAGCCTCAAACTGTGAACTTGAATTCAGATGCGTATCTGCAGGTTTTGTGTCAATTTTTTGGTGAGCTCTGTCCATATACAGCTATTACTGGAGCTCAACATTTTAACCTACCTTAAACACTAAATTGCAAATTGATAGGATATTTTTTAAGTGAAAGCAAGGCAGACAGCAATGCAGTGTCTTTTCCTTCTGCCCCTCTTCTGTACGTACCATACAGATGAGGCTCAGCAATAACCATTTAACACCAAATCTTAATTAAAAACAGAGCCATAAAGGCTCAAGAAAAGCTCATTTTCTGATAGATTGCTTCTCTGACATTGACAAGAAGGGATTGCTGATTTTGACACATTAAGGATTTCTGCTCGCCATCTGCATATTCAAAATTTCTTTGGAACTATTTGGGGGCATTTTCTGGTCAGGCAAGGGAAAACTAACAAAATCCATAATTTGTGCTCTGAGCTTTCATGGGATGAAAATTCATCCCATGAAAGAGGCTGCATCCCAACCAAGAGGCCGCACTCATTGTATGCCCAAGGTATGAAAGAATTTGGCAAAGAAGTGGCTTTTCCCTAGAAATAATGTTTGTAGCAAAAAATCATATAAACATAGAACAACCGCCTGTTTATTTGGTATTCATCCCATTTTCATTGCAGAAACTCAGTTCTCTTCCAAATAGCTTTCTTTTAACTCAGTTTCCTCAGCCAAACTGGTAGCCAACAGCCTTAGAAGAAAGGACTCAGAAACTGAACCAGAAATAACTCTTCATTTCCTAGGGACGGATGTGTCTCGTTCTGTCCCTGCAAATATTTGTGTCTTTTTTCACTTTATCGTTCATTAAATAATCCATAATCCTGAATTCTGATCTTGTACTATTGAAAGCGAAAGATGATTCTCTACTCCTTATTAGGAAAATAATCTCATAAAATAGATTTTTTTTAAGGTAAAATCTTCAGTAGATGCTATATTTTATACTTTTTGGCTTTCCAAGTGCCACAAAGACATAGCATTGTCGCAATTCAAAGCATACTACCTTACTAAAAGTTTAGGCTGTAGGATTTGCTAAATATGTGAATTGTATTAATCCCTTTTCGGAGGGTTCCAAAAAACAATGAAGGAGTTCAAGAGTCCCATGTATTTATTTCTGAATAAACCGTACACCAAAATGTGGAACTCCATCTTTTAACTGTACTGGTCAGAGCTATGGTTTAAGAGGATGAACTCCTTTGTTCCACTTGGGCAGTTATGAGTAATAACTCAATTAAGAAAATGTGGACGGACAAATCTTTAGAGTGCTTTTACATCTTGTGACATTAGAAGATCACAAACAGATGTCTTGCCATATATGAATCTCTGGGGATTTTTAAGCAAAGATTACAGTCTCTGACCGTGAGCTGACAGGGAAGGAGTTTCAGACCTCAGTCACTCCAGGAGTCGTTAGTAATGAAGTTTCCCAAAGGACGGAGGCCCAAATCCATATCTTAAAGGTACATAAACGCCTAGTTCCCAGCCTCAGAAGCAGACACAAGCACTTGTTCTCCTCTGGGAGGTGACAAATACAAACTCTAAACCTGTCCGGTCACAGTTCCTCTCACCTCTTTCCAAATGCACCATGAATCCTGTGCTCCGTTGTGAAATAACTCCTGTGGAAAAACCTGGGTCACACAGAGCAGTGCATTTGCATCTCCCATGGCTTCAGGTCAGCTATCCCCTAGTGGATATGGCACCCTTTGGCAGGCCCTGGAAGTGCTACAAGCTAGAGAGAAGATGAGTTGGGGTCTCAGTTTCTGGGGTGCCTGTGAAGAACCGCAGCCATGGCTGTATTCAGTGAAAGCTCAGCCATGCTGTCACATCCTTGGGTTGCCGAGCAGCTGAAGAGGCCTCAGCAGAAGCACGCTACATATCCAGAGCCTGTATGATGTGGTAGTGAGAAAAACATCAAACAACCCATCCTGGGACAGCTCTGAGCCAGCCCAGAGACACAGCTGCAGGCACCTCAAGAACTTTAAAGGTAGGACTCTATAAAGATCAGAGGCAGCTGTTGGGCAGCAGAGTTAATTGCACTGTGAATTTATATTTATGGGGTGAATTTCTCCTCTGCCTCACAGTAGTTATTTATGTCCTTCACTTACACTACACAAAAAGCAGTGTTTGCAGACAGGCAGGCAGATTTTATGCAACTTCTGCAGCTACAGTTCAGACCTCTCATTTCCAATCACTGCATCAGCTATGAAGCCAGTTATGCACGTACAGCGTTGGCCCATGGAGTCTGAGGGGGGTGTTTAGGGGAGGGGTGTGGTGGTGTTGAAGGTTTATTTTAGTCAGAGTGAAAATTCAGTTGGACTGAATCTGGGCATCTCTAGATTTGTACAGTGAAAATAGCAGCCAACCTTTGCTTGCGCTGTTTGGTTAAAACTGAGAGCGGTCTTCTAAACCAGAACACCATATGCAAAGACTTTGTTGAAGGAATGGGGTCTTTCCGTCAATGCAGAAGCCCAAGAGTTATATCTTAACTATTTTTCTTTCCCCTTCATTTAATTTTATGCTTGTTGAAGCATGACAATCTAAATAGGCATGAATGTCCTAGGCCACAATGTTTTTCTGTGTCTGGGGTAACTATAGGAGGTGTGAAATTACAAAACCTAAGCTTTCACGCTTCAGCCTTAACCGATTACACAGAATGCAGTAATATGTTCAGGGACAGCATCAAGATACACTCTAGCAAAACTAGACACGCACTCTGAATTTTCAAGTGTTTTAGGTTTTGTTTTTTAAAAAAACTATACACTGAGAGAAGTCTAAACAATCTCCCAATCCTAATCTCAACATTTTGGCTTTGATTCTCCAAAACACTGTGATTCTGATCTAGAAAAACATACGAGATGGATCAGCATATAAAATTTCTCCTCCCTGTTACAGCACTCCCTCGTTTACACAGATGAAAGACCAAGCAGCAGTAGGCAGCAAACACGATGACAGTCACTATGTGACTGAGTCATCTGTGGATGTGTTGCCCTTCTTGCTCCACTGGCAACCCAATATGATTTAATACATCCTCCTTTATGTTGCTTTAAAATAATCCTGGAGAATAGCTGTAAATCCTGAAAAACTGAAAGAAGAAATTATTTGAGTCCTTTCTGCCATCTTCCTAAACTATAATAAATTCCAAATCTCTGTCAACAAAATAAAAAAATCCTGTTATTTAATGGACAGCAGTATCCATTTAGGCATAACATTTCATCCATAAAGTGGGTAACTAAACGCTACGGCTATAGTTGATTCTTCCAGTAGATGGTCTGGTACTTTAATTACTTCCCAGGGTCCCTTTCGGTCCTATTTTTATGATGCTGTACTGAATACCTCAGTGAAATCATCAAGATGTTTGCATAACAGATCTGTATGCCCAATTGCCCTGATTTGTTCCTGCTAAGATACTGCCCATAGGGAAAAGCAAACAGAAGACATGCACTTGTGGCTATTTGCGAAAAGGAGCTCTTTCAACCTACTGGAGTAAGTTGTCGCTGAACATGAACGTTAAGTGAGCAGACCGATTCAGAGCTTAAAGAAAATATGTTTAGGCTGATAACAGAGCTAATTTAGTAAAAGGATAAATCATTTAGAGCAAAACTAACAAAAATACCCTGTCTTGTCACACACTGCCTACCTGCAATTTGAAATAAGCTGGTTTTTTGCATTACATACAACAAAAAGATTTCTGTTTTCAGCCAAATTCCAGCTTTCTGCATAGCGACTGACAATTAGAGCTTTACATACTTTTTTTTTCATTCCTTTGGAGTCTTCAGATTTATAAAATAGAAGGTTTGAACAGCCTGAGTAAGAAAGGATTGTGCTCAGCCTAAGATGCACAGAGCAAAACAATCCTCAACTCCAGACAGCAGCTCCTGGGTAGTCGTTCCTTGACCTTACAGCAGGTTATAGAGGAGCAGCTACTACTTATAAGTTGTCTTCTACTGTTGACACCACTTACTCCTGCACAATTAAAGGTTTCAGAAGTCCCTCCCCTACTACAAAGAAAGAAAACCAGCATCCTCCTTTAAAGACTCCAAGCTTTTTTTTTATCCATGAAACACAAATGCACGTCTATCCTGCCTTTCTGACTGGATACAGAGGGGCCTATCCTAGAACAGGGGATCTAAAATATCCATAGGTTAACCCACTGAATATGTAACTTGTGCCTATTGGAGCAGAATGCTGAACACTGTTTGCTTCAAGCTGAGAACATAAATCAGTGAATGATTAACTGCAAATTGTTGTATATCTATAAAGGCAAATACCAACCAACGTATAGCCTGAACCAGAAAGTGTGTATATTTTGTTGTGATTTCTGTCTGTGTATGTTAGTTATCACTATCTATTACTGGATTAACGTGAATGGATTCAAAGTGGTTGAGGGTCAGCCACATTTAGAAAAAAATAATCTGCAGGCTTAGAGGAAGATTTGTGAAAGCTGAAAAAAAAGATGGAGATGTTTTGAGACAGAAAGACAAATGTAGGCCTGAAAATGCACAACCATCAGCAAACGCAATGGAAAACAGGTTCTGAGAACATTGCGTAACAACATATCCCTCCCAAATCCTTTTATAACTGAACCTTTGTAGTTCTTATCCCAGCATCAGAGCAGTAATAAAAAAAATCCTCACTAATTTGGCATACTGCTCACAATAATGTAAGTGGTTCCTCTTGAAAAACACAGAGACAAATGTGGTTTTGACAGACACGGAGACAAAGGTGCACGGCCCTCCCCTCCTGCAGTATAGCAGTTCCTGTGTTTATGCTGGAAAGCACTTTCTCGTACTGCTGAACATTTTGACACTGAGAAGGACAAAAATAAGATGCAGATATTCAAAGACTAAGCTGTGAGTGAAACAGGGACAAGCTGGAGGATGCATTTCTCAAAAGTGATGGTTGAGATTTTTGCATTTTTCCTTGAAAATTATTATTTTCTTTGCTTTTTCTGAGACTATAACATGGCAAAGTGGGAAAACAATTAAACTGCAAGGTCGCTATGCAAGTGATGGTTGGTATATTTCAATTCATTCATGACTTTTAATCCCATATCTGTTACCTACCATGGACAAAATACGATCTGTTACTGGACTAATAAAATTCTTACATTTTGCTAGCTTAAACCTTCAAGTCTAAGTGGAAAGAGACTCTGGAACAGATGCCAGTGAATTGCTCTGGAGAGTAGGATGGAGATATAATTCTGTGCTTAGCCAAAAGCAAGTAAGAACAGAGATCAAACATACATAAAACATGTAAGGTCACTGAGGAGGACAACCGCTAAACTGCTGCTTTACATGGACCAGGCTAACTAGACATGGAAATGATTTTCAAACATGTAATTAGCAGCTAGCAATATATTTTCTGGTTGCCTTTCTGAGAGGAACAACCTGTAGATTAGCACCAATCTGAAAAACAAATGAAAAACCCTCCACACTAAAAATGAGAAATAGGACAAGTTTCTGTACAATGTAGAATTATAAATTATCAGAAGTGATGAATAGAATTTCTTCTATGGCACCAATTGCTACCAAGAAATAAAACAAGAATGCCAGTGAAAGCAGACAAATTAAGACTACCTTGTTTGACAGGTGTTTAATGCCTACATTCACAACATTATCCCTAAGGGCAGAATAAGGCATCCACCATCCAAGAGAGCGAGCTGTTCCCTGGAGGATACAAAGGAGACATGGATTGCTTATTCAAGCAACCTCCTGTCATTTGCAATTCAAAGTGCTGCTTTATTTTCTGAGGTCACTCAAAACTCTCTTGTGACTGCTGAAGTCATAACTTGAATTTTTTTATTCCATATCCTGTTTACTAATTCACTGATAAGCCCCACTCACCATGCTAAGCATTCACTGCATCACATGGCTTCTTTTCAACACTAGAACAAATCAGCGCTTCCATTGATGCCTTTCTAAGCACGTTTTCAAGATTTGTTCCACTTCAACACCCAAGCAAAGCACTGGCCTTGTGGCCTGGAAGCAAGATACCACTGTAGCAACTGGAGGTACTGGTGATACTGCACAGTTTCTCTTCTCTTCTCTTCCTACCTGCTGTACTGTGCTCCGGGCAAAAGTTTACTTCACAGGAGAACAATCCCTTTTGAGAGGACAGGGCTGCCGCTATTGAGCTGACTCAGCATGCTCAGAACCAAATGAGAGCCAATTGCAGAATGATATTTGTGATGCTTTCTCCAGAATACAAAATAAACAGAGCGAATGTGCAGCTGGCCTGGGAACAGCAACAGAGCCCGAGCCTTTGCTCTTCATGTGGCAGGAAGGGCTGCGGCGCCTGCGTAGGAAGGAAATATATTCTTTTCACCAGACCTCTTTGCCACATTCAAGAACATCCATGGTAAGATACAGCCACTGACTCAAGAAATGGACAAAGCCTGTTAAGATTTTCCTCTTAGAAAACAGCCAGTATACTCCTGATCCAGCATACATGGATTTTTCCAGGGTTATATCAACCTTGATTATTACACCTTTAGTAAAGACACAAACCAAGTTCCTGAGCAGAACAAATTCAAAGAGAAATGTCTTACTCGGGACTAGGAAACTGCAGAATTAACAAAGATCTGTATCAGAAACTGACTTCAAACATGTAAAATAAAATCACCAAATGAAGGATTTAATGTTGGGGTCCTAAGAGTTCTACCATGCTGACAGTTTCTGTGATTAAAAAAGCCATGAATCTTGTTCTCAGGAATTCATTATGCATCGTTGTACACTAAAATACAGGATGCTTTACATAACCAGGCATCTGGGGAGATTAACCCCGATTAAAAAAAAAAAATCCCTGGAAAAAGCAGCTATTTAATAGAGAACAAGGATGACGGCAGAATAAACTACCGGATTTGTGCAGTTGAATCAAGCTGGATGTTAGGAAGTATTATTTTACCAAACAACAAATCAAACAGAAATATTTACCTTGATCCTAAGAGATGCTGAATACAAAGTTCCCAGTAATTTCCCACTAAAAAAACCCAGAGCAGTACCTTTAGAAAGAGGGAGGACTAAAATGACCTGGAACATTCAGGACTATGTTTCTTCATAGTACTGAAGAAAAGGAACTCAGGAAAGCCACGTAGGAAGGTGTCCTGAGAGGCAGGGTGAATATGAACAAAGGGCAGCGGAACCCATGCAGCAATGACAGTTGTGGGCAACAACAGAGAGACAAGAGGCCAGGAGGAAGATAGAGCCATGCTAAGAGCTGAATGAAAAAGCCTTTGGCAGAGTTGAAGATAAACACTGCATACAGGTTCTCCTATGTTGTAAAGCTATCTCTCACTACATGTAATCACTTCAATGTTCAATCTCAACACACAGTAATTTCCATACTACAGCTCTACTTCACCATTCTGAAATTCCAATAAACGCTACATGACTAAAACAGATAAAGCTTTTGCTGACAGTTTTCTTGCATTCAAATATATGTGCTCCTTCTTCCAACTATGAAGCATCATTAGTACTTGCAAGAAGTCTGCTCCTTGCACTAAACAGAATTGCTTAGCTGATTTATAAGGCATTTACTGTAACTGCATTTACTGCTGTTGGGCACAAGGTAGTCTTTTTTTTTTTAAGTCAAGTGTCAAAATTGTCAGAAGTACCCATTAGCACAACATTTGTCCAAGAAAAATTCTATCATATTGCTGTTATTACAGGAAAGACAAGAAAATAATCTCAGACAAGGACATATGACTTGGCAGACATGTGAAGCAGAGATATCAGCCTAATATTCCAAGAACAAACTTAACTACTGCCAGCAAGCTGACAGCTATGGTTCATGCACATTTGCTGTTTCCCATGAACTGTACTTCATGAAAGTGCGAAGTTAGAGACTTAACAATTCTATCAAGTTAAGGCATTACAAAAAAAGACTCAGCACTCTAAACTCATATAAAAAAAAAAAACCTTTAATATGTGTTTTTCCAAGATCTAATATATAAATGCAATGGTAATAATGCCCGCTTCTTCTGTAAGCTGGGATGAAATATATTGAAGTCCACTTTTCGTATACTGTATAAATAATCATCTAAAGCAACCTAGAAAAGAAGAAAAAAGCTTAGTCCACATGGTCCACACAAAGAATTTGGCATCAAGTTTAAAAAGCAATATATGAAACTGAATGAGGAACTGCTAAGCAGCTTGCTTGTTTTATTAAGTAGTAGCATAACTCATTACATTGAAGATATAAAAAAGACAGCTTCTGTGAAGAGGAACAGTACCTTTTGCTAGACCAAACAGTAAATTATAAAAATAGACACGATTGTGGGCCCTTGCATCAGAATGGTCTATTATACAGGCATCTTAGGCAAATATCACAGTTAAAGAAGAAGGATTAGAAGCGTTGATAAAAAATATGAGGTTCAACAGTCAAGCACACAATATGATTTTCATGATATTTAGGTATTGCAGCCTCCCAAAATAGACACATGAAGCTTTAGTCAACCATGCTTAATTTGATACTCTACTCTTCACAAACATATTAGCACAGAAATGAGTCCATCACTTAAGCAGTCCGTGATATCACACCCACCGTACAGAAAAAAGCAGGGTATGCCTTCACAGGAACTTTCTTACGGAAAGATCGAGCCTGAAAGTAAATGAGTTAAGGGGGAAAAAAAAAAAAGAACATACTTATCAGAAGAATTTAACATTTCAGATTAAACATCAAGTGCTGTATATAATGGCTAGAGCCAACAGACTGTATTACGAGCTTTGTCCCTTTTGACTACTTGAAACTATAATTTTTCCTCATGTGCAAGCCAGCACCATCCCTCACTGTACACACAAGTAGTTACACAGAAAGTGTGTAACACTGGGAGTGACTGCTAAAATTCTGACATGTTTTGACAACCTTACAGTTTACATATAATAAACCAATGTAAATTAGCATCCCTTGGTTCCAGCAAGTTCCAAGTTGCATATGATTTAATAAATACGGTTTAGTACATTTTTTCCCTGCCAGTCCCAAGAGACAGAAATGATGGAAGACCAGAAATGCATTTCTCCGAGTGCATCTTTTTGGTCCAGTGTTCCCATCAGTCCCAGTAGTCCAGTTATGCTCCATTTATATTGATGAGACTCTGAAAGGATCTTAATGCCTCAGGTCCTCAAGTATATATGTATAAACAGAGTCTAAACCACAGCTGGATCAAATCTACGATTTAAACCCATGTACAACTCAGGTACATCTCACAGAGCTGAAGCACATCTTCCTGTAATGCTTATTTATATATAAATGATCTTTTCTTGGTTTGCCTTCTCTTATAGGTTAAAAAAAAACACCAACCAACTAACCCACCCTGTATGAATACTGATGAGTACGCATGAGTTAGTTTTCCATGGATCTTTCCAGACAACTGAGAAAATCAGGCTGAAACTTCAGGAGGGAAAAATACTGAATCTTTTCACAGGGCAAATTATTTTAAAACTCTGAGATGTACTAACGTGTGTGTGTGCAGAAAGCATGTTATCTTCCTTGGTAAATTGAGTCCATAATGATCCAGCATAATTAAGGTGATGCAAAAAGCCGAAAGGAGATCTTTTTATAGAGGAATGGGAGAGGAAGTGCTTCAGAGAAAGAGGGGGAACATGTAAATGTATTTCCAGGCTTTGGAAAGAATCACTAGTGGGACTGACGGAGCACTTTTATTGTATGCTTTTCTTCTACCAAAACACAGAATTCCTAAAGAAAACTGCAATCTTCATTAACTTATTTTGCCCTCTGCTGGTCATCAGCTGCAGCATCAGGAAGAGTGGACCGTGCTTCAGAAACTTCTCTCCCAAGATGAAGTGCCACATTATTACAATATGATTCATTTAATATCACTGAGACTTAATGTAGCATTTGAGGATTATGTTTCTTCTCACTGTGAAATGGGACTGGTAACTGGTATGTTCATCCTCCAAAATATGTGGTTTGTGTAACAAATGATGAGATTGTTGAAACCTCTAGACATTTAAACTTTACCCTGCTCTGTAATTCCAACTAAGACAGAGTGTAAAAAGACCCTCAGGCAGAACAAGATGGTGATTTTATACAGGAGAACAGATGCACTTAAAGGCACCAGCCCATCACATTCACCTAAAGTCTTGAAATACTCAGCAAACACTGCCAGCCAAAGCCCATTTAGTCCATTGGGGAGAAAGTATCTTTATCCTTGCATTAACAAAAAACATCTGATTATCAAGGAGGCTGACACCCTGTTACTAATTCCAGTTATTGCCAGTTCCAGTGATTTCAACACGCTAGAGATCCTGCACTGTCAATTATTCTTCACTGATGATGATGGAGCATGGAAGCAAGAATTCAGAAGATTTCTTTTAAATTTTAATTAAGAGGATGTAACCCATGTATTTTAAAAAAAAGAGGGGGGAAATGCCAAGATCAACATTCAACCGAATAAAATGCTAATACTGCCCTGATCTGGTTTCCTTGTGTTTATACTTTTCTGTATGGTCTCCAATTACATGATCCCACTGCATATTTTCCATAGGACCCTCCCAGTGCATGGGCAGGGCTCTAAGAATGGAGGGGAAAGGAGGAGGGAGGGCTAAGGTTCTGTCTCTTGTCTTCAGAAGCTGGTTGGCAGGTTGGGAGCCAGGGACCAATGCACTAAGAATTATCAAATTATTGGAAAGGCTCTGAAAAACTGAATTGTCTCCCTGCTTCTGTCCCAAAGTTTCCATGCAATACCAACAACCAGATTTTAAACAGCTGGACAATAAATACACATTGCTCGCTTTCCATGCCTCCCATTCCTGGTATGAGGCATTTCAGGCCATTTCTGTAAGCCACAATTGCAACCAAAGTCAATGGCTTTTATACACTGTGCATTATGGGAATTAAAAAAAAAAAAATATTTCAGCTCAAGCAAAGATAGCAGATAGCTCTGACTTTGCATTTTCTTTGTCTCTGTTCCCTGCTTATAAATTGAATAAACAGTTTCCTTGCTTGGGCATGTGACTACAAAAAATGAGACATCAGGTAAAACCACATGAGCAGGAATGCATTAAATGCAAATTATAAATAGTCTGTATTGAAAATAAAGCCCAAGGCCACATATTATTAACAGAAAATAGAAACATTCATCAGCTAACTAACCACTGACTGAACAAAACAGGGATGCCTCATTTTACCTTCAAAAAAATGAAGGGCCCTCCTATCTCTACTACATAAAATACTGCGATCATAGGTAACACTGTAATTGAGGATTATATTAATGGCATAAATGCAGAGATAAACCTGGCATTTCTTTACTTTTAAGTGGTATCTTTTCAGACTACCTTGATTGGAAATATTGGGTGCAATACTCAAAAGTATATGCGTACATGTACTTGTAGATTTAATAAGCTCTATACAGTGCTTCTTGCAAGATTTGTTTTCCAGATAAAGGCAGACACAGTATTGCTAATGAAACATTCTTTTGCTTTTGTATTCTGTAACAACAAGCAATTCAGAGCGTTGCAAAAATAAGAATATAAAAGAAAAATAGACTAGGAGTCTGCCGTTCTTCAGGATTTATTATCCACTGTCCCAAGCAAATAAGAGTCTTTCCTAATTCATTTGCCTGTGAGCCAGAAAAGAAATAAACAGAAAGTACCTTTCCCAGCATAGCTTTGAGCATGACTGGTCATGTTAGGGAACGAATCTCCCCTCCCACACACGCTAACCAGCAGTTAAGGGCAACACGCTCTGCTTTCCTGGCAGCTATTCCACTGTGAAGTACCATATGCAGAAGTGATTTCTATGGTGCTGATGCCATGCTGGCATATAGTTGCATTTATAAAAGTCTGCTTGAAGTTTCTCTTCCAGTAATAAGACTTTTAGGCAGTGTTTACATATATACAATTGCATCTGGCTGTGAGTAAATTGCCTTCCATACACACAGACAAACATAATATGCATATAGAAGTAGTTGTAATATTTAAAGAGTTTGTGTGGTGTGTTTTTGTTCTTTTAATTTAAACTCCTGGAGTAATTAAAAGTAAAATATTTAAAAATAAGTATGCAGCTGTAAGTCTTCTAACACATGCACAATGCTTTGTGAAGATTAGCATCAATTATGTTTATATACATAAGTAAAAGGGAAGGAATCTCACATGTTCTAGATGCATATGAGCCTGGCTGGCAATGTCATAAATTACATCTCTCACATTTTTCTCTTGCTTGCCTCTTATGAAATCCTCTTGTGAAACTCCGTGCTAGACATAGGAAGGAAAATCAAAGAGAAAAACCCTTAGTAAATATCAAGTTTCCATTTTAGCTTCTCAAAAACTTATTCCAGCAACCAAACTAATGACAGAAGACCGAATCAGCCTAAATGTTTTGCCACTGCACCCTCCTTTTTTCTTTCCCTTCTTTTTGTCAGTCATTTGGAAAAAAAAAAATCAAGATAACAAAGAAAACCATTGGTACAGACTCTCTCTGCATGAATTCAGTCCCTAAAGACTCTGTGGTAAGTCAGACAACTGAGTCAGATTTTAAAGTTTTGGCAACTGAGATCAGGTTGGAGGCCCAATTTTAAAAATCATAATTCAAGAATCGATATCAAGTAGAAGAAAGACAGTAACAGCTAACACAGAAGCCATGCTGGCTTATGAAGTCAGTGATTATCTTGGGACTGGTGTGCAACACCAGGCTTGAAAAAAAAGCCAACAAAACCCAAACAAACGCCTCCTATCGCCCCCCCCCAAAAAAAAAACCCCAAACCAAACAAAAAAAGCAAAACTACTAAAAAACTCACCCCAAAACCCCAACCCCAAAATTATTCTTTGAGTATAATGGCTAATGCAAGACATCATTTGGTATATTTAGAATTGCACCAGTTCTTCTCCACAATGTTCAGACACGTAAAAGCTGTATAAAGCCAGGCAAGCAGGCTTCACAGAAAAGAAGAGACTCCAGTAGAACTCTGCAGTACTTGCCAGCAGCTAAAATCCTTACAAGATGCTCAGTCTGCACAGATGGGACACAAGCTGTTTTTACAGTTTCACTGTAAAACACTTTCTGTGGCAAGGCATGATTGTGAATTTTCAGGCTATGTTTGAAAAGCTAAAAACTTGGAAGGCTTCTCATACCATCCAGTCCCAGAAGGGCTGAAAGCAGGGTGCAGCTCCTTTCTGCAGTCTTATAAGCCTGACCTATATTAATATCTAAGCTTTTTGCAACTACCCGAATTATTAAAATTTCAAATAAAAACTTTCAACTGTATTGAAATGATATTCAGAAATACTAACACAACTACCTTAAGCATCACCATAATTAGATGAATTTTTGTTGAGTGTAAAAAGAACAGCATTAACATTTAAAAATAAAGACTGTAGATGAAGGAATAACAGCTATGATGCCTACAGACCTAGTCAGAGAACATGAATGAAAAAATTTGAGCTTTAATCCCATTTTACCCAAACTCTAAATTCCATCGCAAATTAGGTGTGCAGTTTAAATTGGAGGACTATACCATCTCCTGCAGCAAAGTAGGGAATGCATGCTTAAAGCTACTAAATATGGACAAAAAAATCCATTCCCAAAAACCACACCCACTAGCACATTTATGAAGAGGTACTAACGAGAAATCCAAGGAAGTTTTTCAGAAGTAAAATTTCTCACAGTGCTTCCTACATGAGGACAGGCAAAGAAAAAGAAATAGAAGAAACAAATCCCAAACCCAGGCGTCATTCCATATGTGCATTTCTATACATTAATGGAAAAAAAACCTGAAAGCTAAAATATGGCTACATTTGATAAAATAATAATAATCAACAACAACAACAACAGCCAGAAATGCAAGAGTGTCATGAAGGTCAGCTCCCTCACCTGGCAAAAGATATAAAACCACCCTAGGCCACAGCAGAAAGAGTTAAAATAAACAGAAAAGGTGTTCTGTTTCTGGCCTAATAAATTATGATCCTGTATCTAGCACTGAGACAGTTAGAATCTCTACAGTGTTCAATTCCAGACAACTTGCTTCTCTTACCAACATACAAATGTCCATGGGGAGAAAGACCTTTTGTCTTGTACTATGATACGGCGTTGCTCTCAGACACGTAACTATGCCTTGCGCTTTCCCAATGTGACTGGCTGCATGGTCAGCATGGATGTCCCTCACACCTAAAATTGCAGAAATAATATGTTTAGAAGCATTGTGTCAGGCCTTTTGAGGGGTACAGACTTCCCTGATGTGTATCACAGTCTAAGGAAAGCTAAGTGCATTGGTTCACAAAAGAACTATCTATGTTCATAAATCTCATCTCAGAGGTGCAAAGCAGCAGGCAAATTCACTGATTTCTATGTTAAGAGGCAAGATGCCTCAGCTTGTTGCAGTTTCTCCAAAGGGTATGCTTAGTGGAACGGCATCTACTCAGACATAATACATTAGTACACAAATTCATTTTCATTGGCATGTCTTCTCCCAGGATAATGGTCTTCCAAGAATTGTTTTTCCTGCCAGAAAAATCACTGAAGTGTGAGATTCCTGACAGGCACTAATGCTTACAGCACGATCAGCTGCAGCCGATTCAGCTGCATACCAAAGCTAAAGAGAATGGTCCTACACTTCCCCCCACCAACTCCTATTTCTGTCACCTCCCTTGTGCTGCCATGGGTAATAGGGCAGTAACATGGCAAACTGAATCAGATCACCAACGCAACGGAAAACTAACTTTTCGTACTGCATGGTCACATGGCTATGAGAATGAAAGAAGAGGAAGATGAGTGGGGCAGAGCAGCACCACTGCTCCTCACAGCACAACCACACAAGGTTGGCTTAGGCTGATCATAAAGTCATAATGCTTTCACAGGTCTGACCTGGGATAAAATCAAAATGTAAAGGAAAACAGAAATGAAAATTCACAAAAGACCTAACAGAAGTAGCATTCTACAAAGAAAGAAACGAGGATACAAGAATTGCAGACCAAAAGAGCCTGACACCTGAGAAAGATACTGGGTGTACCAGATTCACTGCCTGAGTCTCAGAGATGCCTTTGAGCAACAGTGGCTACAGGTAGTTTGCATGGACTTACTTTGGCAACAGCAGCAGAAGGCAGCATGTGGCTTGGGGGAATCAATGGATAAAACTCACTGATACTGATTGGGCAGCTCAGGCTTTACATATACCAAGGAATTAAAAAAGAAAAAGGCTCAGAGAGTAAGAGCTAGCAATGACTCATGCTTAACCTGGGAATATATCCCAAAAGTGAGGTTCTGAAAAGGTTTAACAAAATTACTGAGTACCACCAGACTCCTAACTACTTAGGCAGTGAATCACAGAGCATGATGCTAGTATTTTTAAATGACAGGATCTGGGAGGAAGAAGCTGGACTTCGGACGAGAAGATTACCAGTCAAAATGAGCTTGACAAAAGAAGTAACCCCATATCAGTAAGAGTAAAGCAGCACTCCTACCAGGAGAGATAAACAAATTGGATGTAGGTCAGGAAAAAAGAAGCTAAAAAGCACAAGAAATTTAACAAACATGACCTGTACTGAAACCATGTCACAGACAAAAGACTGCTGATGGGAAACACCAAGAAAAAGTCTATGTTCAAATAATTTCTCTATCTGTGGAAAAAACTCACATAAATTAACTGTTTAAATTGCAGTGAAGGAGACTTGCAGAGATGTTCTGTAACATTTTAGCAGGGTAAGTGGACTAGATGATCTCCAGGGGTCCCTTCCAACCCTGACCATTCTCGTATATTTAAGAGATGTTAAACACAACAACAAGGCACCCAGAAAACCCAGAGCCCCCAGTAACAGATTTTCAAGAACAGGATCATCTGACTTGTATCAGGAGTGACTCAAGCATGACGGAACTCCTTCAGGATCAAAGACATATCTCAGAATGGAAGATATTTCTCATACTCCCACATTTCTTCAATCAGAAGTTCAGAGAGACACTTGCAACACTTCACTGACTTCCTACCAAGGAAGCAAACATCACATGTTAAACAGAGGTTCCTCGTCTTTTTACTTCTCTCTTTTTTCTTTTTAAACTCTTTCAACCTCTTCATTGGCCTTCCATCAGACTATTCTGACAAGCAAGAGGAAAATATTGCTGCTACAATCCTAAACACTACTAAACAATAATTCTCACCCTTCTTTTACATCTGAGTTCATACAAGGAATACTTCAATAATGCAACAGACACCTACAAGAAAATTACTCCTTTCTTCACTGCACATGAACAGTTCTTTCCCAATCTATGACTCTAATATCTTAGATATGACACAGATAGAACTAGCTCTTAACCACAAGGATCATATTATCTTTGTTGCACTTTTTCTTGCTATTCATTTACTAATAGTTAACCTACGTTTAGGAATAGGAGAGGATTCAGACCAAAATTCACATCACCAAGAATTTTACAGGTTGGAAAGTCAGCTGTTTCAAGATAACCAGTGTACATTGCTGCAATATAGAGCAACAGCTGCAGAATAACCACAGCATTTTGTATTCTGACCAGGGGAACAATCGGAAAATATGGTGAAAAGCTGAATTTACCACACTCTGTAAAGAAAGGACAGAAGAGTACGAAACTGCACTTCAATAAGCATTCCATTGAACAGCTTCTAAGGAAAGTAAGCAGCTCTATGACAGGTGCAATAAGATTCTAGATTTATGTCTGAGCATTCAGCAGGCATCTGAAGTATTATTGGAAACAACTTGTACTGAAATTAAACTCCAGGTGAAAACGTGTGGGCTTTTTGAAATGTCATTAAATATTGTACTTGTGCTAACAAGTCATCAACAAAATCTAAAAAGGGGAAAACACTTACCCAGCATTTCCAAGGTGAGGTACAAGAGAGCACTCTGAGTGTTCTCAGCATACGTTTCAAGCTCCGGGATGTTACGATATGCTCTGTCATCCAAATTCTTCTCCTGTAACATGAGCACAGAACTTCATTAAAATATAAATATAACTGCTATTAGTACAAGTTTATTACAGCAGTCATGTCAGCCCAATCTGCTATTATAAAAAACAAGGACAAAATTAAGAGACAGAAAGAGAGTATAAACATGGATAGTAGTCATTAAAGTCTAACATAACCAAATAGCTACATGCAACTGCCAAGTTTGGTTACTGGAACAAATATAATCTTTTGCAATAATAAGAAATCAAAATTCTTCAGAAAATAGAGAAAAAAATCATGTGATATTTTCGCATTACTGGGTTGTCAATTTTAATACTTAGTTTGCATGTGAAGCACAGAGAAATTTAGATAAACAGGAATGTATTTTTTAAAACATGTACAAAAATCAACCCATCAAATACACACACGAGTTTCAAAGTCATGCAAATACACCCAAAACTACAACAGAGTCCATTATTCTTCCTGTCCTACTTGCTTTTGTTGTTAAAACATGCCAGTCTTAATACTGAAAATCTGTCTTAAAATTAAAAAATCTCTGACGTCTTTATAGAAATGACACTCTGCAAGTAACTGACCACAGATTTTCTCAAGCTACAACCTCATGAGACACTAACTTTAGCAGCAAACCTGGCTTAAGGAATCCCTGCCCTCAACTACTCATTCTCACCCTTGTGTCAGAGTTGATAGTAGCATCATTGTACCAGTGAAATTCTTCCTTTTTCCCAGAAAAAGGGTGGATAGTTTAAAATTCATGTGATTTGAATGCTCCAATTTACAGCACTGCTTAGAAAGCACTCCACAGCCATGATAACGAGAAGCAGCAAAGTGGGGCAGAACCGTTCATATGGGTCATTGAATTTTTGATATTTTTACATCCGTGATTCATCACAAGAGAAAGCTATTAGGGTCAAAATTGACATGGTAAGAAAAGAGGTGAGGAGGAATAAGATAAAAGCAATGGTGTAGATTTGTGCAACCTTTTGCGGTATGCCAGATGTCCTTTTTCTTGGGGCAGGACTGGAATGGCACAAAAACAGACCATCTGCAACACTCTCTTCTTGCACCTCTTCATCTCCATTTCTATTAAAATGTAGTTTTCCAGAATTCTTAACAGCTGTATATGGGGACCTTACTACTTAATCACACAGGATGGAACTTCCCTCACCTATCTACAGATAGGTACCCAAGTGTAACTCCCAACAGATTACCTCTACGAGTAACCACTTGAGACCAGCAACAGAAAACGTGAGCACAGATACACTGGTTATCAGAGCAGGGAACATGATGGATATAGATTCACAAACCGCACCTGTTATATTTTAAGGCAAAATTAAACAAAGGATTCTATTAGCTGTTTTGGTCAGAATGGACAGACCTTATCAGTAGGGGTATCAAAGGTGAATTAAAAGGAAACAGAGCAGTACCATTCTTAAAGAGAAATACTACTGTCTGGAAAAGATAAATTATTTAAGCTTCTGTTTTACACACAAACACAGACAAATAAGGGGAGGGGGAACCCAAATACGACTAAAACCAGAATCAGACTTTGAATGGTAAATACTTACTCTTTCATCAATGATCTTCATGAACCACATTTTAGTCAAGTTATGCCTTTTGACAGCCTGAAAATTATCAAAATAAAACATCCATGTTAATGTACACAAAGTGATGGTAGTACTGCATTCTGAAGGCTGAAATATATTTTGGCTAATCCTTTTCTTACAAGGGTTGTATTCACTGGGTTAAATCAAAGTGGCAAGTGAGTGGAAAACCAGGATCTTCTTCTAATACAAAAATTTTCAACTGGCATTTGTTACAAGTTGTTGCACACAAAAAAATCAAACATTTTAGATAACCAAAGGAATTCTAAACATATTTTTTAAATTAATTTATTCTTTCATGGAGTCATACCTTCCCACAAAATATTTCATAGAATCATAGAATAGTTTGGTCTGGAAGGGACCTTAAAGATCATCCAGTTCCAACACCCCTGCCATGGGCAGGGACACCTCCCACTAGATCAGGCTGCCCAAGGATCCAACCTGGCCTTGAACACCTCCAGGGATGGGGCATCCACAGCTTCCCTGGGCAACCTGTGCCAGTGCCTCACCACTTTTATGGTGAAGAAATCCCTCCTTATGTCTAGTCTAAATCTGCCTCTCTCCAGTTTAAAGCCATTGCCCCTAGTCCTATCACTACAAGCCTTTGTAAACAGTCCCTCCCCAGCTCATTTGCAGATAACTACATTCACTTTCCAAAGAGATCAGAGTTTCCTCCAAGGTCAAGCAATAAAAAGATTCCCCCAGTAAGTCTTCAAAAAAATGTCACTACAACATACCAATATGTATGGTAAAGACCGCATCTATATGAAGTAACATAACAAATATTATGGTTTTGTTTAAAAAAGTATCCCACCACATCTCATATTAACACAGTCTTATTTTGGTTCTTATCTTGGACTTCCTTCCTGTACCACTTCATTCCATCAATGTAACTTCAAACCTCTTACTTACACACAGTGAACTTTGCAGATCACACTGTCCGAAAGGCTACAATCACACATATAAATATCTATAAATAAAATTTATGGAGCAGACTTCTCACAATCTTAGGCTTTATAGCTTACTTTCAACTTCTTCACACCTATATTTGTAAATATTTTTTCAAGGTTTGACAAGACCAGAACTTCTCATTGATTCAACAAAGTCTACTTGAGGAAGTACTTGGTATATGCAAAGGCAAACTTTAAGTTACAACTACAAATGTCAGTCTTGCTTCTCACTTGTTCATCTCATGTATAATTTTTTAAATTAAATCCTTGAAATAGTCACAGGTTCAGATCTAGGCCACTGATCTGAGTTCTGCTATATTACCCAATTTGTACATCACATCTATTTCAAGCTGCCTTCATTCAAATATAGGCTTCTTCTACAGATATTAATGGAGAATTAGGCCTCACTTTTTCTCTGTTCAAAATAGACAGATAAAGTAAGAACAAGTACCATACAATTGCTGTATAAGTTTATATTAAAGTCACTGAGAGTAGAGCTATTAATAATTCCATAAATACTATTAAAGGCTATTTACATACTTTACTAGTGCATAAACCCCTTGGAATCCAACTGTGAGTATTCTGGGATACATAAAATTTAGGAACATATTTAACGTGATAAATTGGCATTTATTCTGGAAAGTCAAAATTGTCTTCACACAAACTCGACAGCAAGAAACGAGTATACATAAAACATGCTGTGCAAAAAGACAAGCTAATTCTATCAACAGCTCTGCAATACTTGTGCATTCAGGTGTCTTTCCAAATACTTCTTTCTAAGAATTGCAATTACATTCCTAAACATTTGCAAAACCGTGCTTTTCAAAAAAGGTCATTTTTGGGTTATTTGCTGAAACACAGGGAAAAAAATTACACCTTGAGTACAAAGGCCAACCAAGGTCGGATTGTTAATTTTCTCCAGTGCTCTACAGTGTTCAGAGCTACCACAGCTCCCAGAAATATCTTCTGAATTGCTTTTCAATATCTTATTTCACAATCAGAAATCATATGTAAGATGAAATCTTACCACGGAGACAGGGCAATGCTTTCTTCCACTTCAAAATCCATTTTCTGCTTTATGAGAAAGGAGTACGACTGGCAGTCTTAGCTGTTGGAAAGGGCTGCTATTGATATCTCAATATCTGAATGATTTCATCTGAATACGGTACTGATTTGCACTGGGTTATTTTTTTTCCTCTTTTCCTTACATGTTTAATTATTATTATTTATTTTTAATTATGAAACTCTTTTTATCTCAACTGGCAGTTTTTACCCTTCCTATTATCTCCCCCATCCCACCAGTGCAAGGAGTGAGAGAGGGATTGTGTGAGGCTTATTTGGCAGCTGGGGTTAAACCACATCAATATTTTGTGGTTTTTTTAAGTTACTCTTCAGCTAGTAAACGTTTTCACCTGACACTGATACACACACAAGCAGCCTGAAATGAAAAAGGTGGAAAGGATATATACAATCATAGCCAAACATAACTTGTACCTAATGACCCAATCGGACAACTAAATTGGATAATATCTTCAGAAACAAAAATAAATTAAGCTATACTAAAGCAAGTTCTTCCTTGGAAAGGAGACAAAAGCATTTGGAAGAAAAACGGTCTTGTTCCTGGGAAGTTTGCCATATGCTGGAAGAGAGACAGAAAGAAGGGGGAAAAAAAAGAAAGGCACAGACAGATTGACAAGCAAAACGATCAGTTCTGCATTTTAATGTCCACATTAAAATATCACCCTAGGTGCATCTTCAGTTTCCACAATCCCATAAAAAGGCTGACAACATTTGCCAGTCCTCACTCTAACTGTGCAAATGCTTTGCTGTGCCTAATGCACACACTTTATCCGAGCTGGAGACACCTGTGGATGGGTCCGGTCCTCTTAAACATAATCTTAACAGGTGTTTTCTTTTCTTTCACTTTTTGGCTTTACCCATGTTTTCTCTTAGTTAAACAAACTCTGTCTTGTTTAAATCCCAATTTTAATCTAAACATAAGTGTTGATAGGCAGGAACAAATGCTCACTTATGCTTTATTTCACATTTGAAGGAGGAAGAGTCAGGGAGAGGCCACAGCTTCAGCACTGCCAAAACTCATTGAAAAACGATTTGGAAAGCACTCAGTTTTGTGGTCTCAGAGGTGCAGCAGAATGGATGTGAAGCCAAGATGGCAACAAGTAAAATGCTCTAATCCTGCAGCAACTGCACTGTTCTAACATAGCGTTACAGCGAGTGTCCTGCTTTTCCTGGGATTTTAAGAAGAAAAATGCAGATGAACAGTTGGATGAAGACTCCACATTTCACTGCCTGTTTTTCAGCAGGTCTATAAACCTAACTACCTACGGGACCTATGTTAACTGTATTAAGCTATTGAATTCTAGACAAACTGCAGCTTTTCCTGTCCAGGAGCTCAGAAACCTTTAGTTTAAATGCAAGTTCTGATCTTATAGACTAGAGGCCTTACAGTAGCTGCTCTTTTGGGAGGTTCTAAGACTTGCTGTGGCCCATGGCTCTAAAATTACAAGTTAACAATGTATGGAATTTCCATCCCCACAGCAATTCAAAATTCAACTCAATGTGACCCTGACAACCTAGTCTTTGATGTTAGACATTCTTTGAGTGGCAAGCTGGACGAGACAACACCCAGAGATCCCTACCAACTAAATTATTCTGTGGTTCTATATCAGCATCAAGGACAAATCTGTTTACATTGCCTTCAGACCTTCAATCATCCATTGAACATATCAATGACAGTCCTAACTAGAGACAAAAAATTTTCAAGAAAGCCTTTGGCCACGACCAGCAGAGGAACAGATCCATAGGTGTACTTTATATGTGATGTTCTAGTACCTGAAGAACTCGGGCATCTTGGTAAAAATAAACTAATAAGTTCACAAGTACGTTCCCTTTCCCTGTTACTCCATGCACTGTTAAGTTCACAAGTACATTCCCTTTTCCTGTTACTCCATGCACACAAAAGGGTCTGTGCAAAACAATACGTAAACAGAAGTCATCAAGCAGCTCCTGATGCAAGCAGAAGACTGCGTTAAGATTCTTCCGATTATCCAGTAACTAGGTATGAAGGTCTTGTGCTTTTCGTCACACCCTATTTGATAATTCAACCTCTGTGCTTGGTCTCCTGCCCTTTTGTACAGCTTAATCTCTTCACAGGTAGGACTAGCCCTGCCTCATGAAAGTACACTTATGCATTTCACTTGCTATTAGCTTACAGCTTACCACAATTTACCCTGTCCTTCACCTAAACAGAAGCAAAAAAGCATATGGTTCACAGAAGTCTGACTCTCCAAGTAGGTCCTATCTAAATATCCTCCTCCTCCAACTCCGCTCTTTAGTTGCCAGCACCTTAAAATACCACACACAGCCATAAACAAACACAACTTACATTATCTGTTTTATATAAAATAATGCTGTTAACTATGCAACACAGCTCACACAAAAAAAAATGACATTATTTCCCACAGTAATAGTTTAGTTAAGTGAATTTTACTACAAAGGTATATTTTACCCTCCACAGTTCTGTAGCAACTGGCTGACGTGGTGGGTTATCACGGTATATGTCTTCCACAGCCTCCCTCCAGAACTGCATTCGCATCAAACCTGTAGTCTTCTGAGTTATAGAGTCTTTGATCTGGAAAGGATACATTTGGAGTGAAACTCACAGTGCCTTAAAAGGCACTTGGTCTATCTACACTGAAAAGACAAAGGACACAGCCATGCCACAGCCTGAGCGTTATAATTTAATTTTAAAATACACAAAGAGGAAAGTCAGAAGAACTGTATACAGAAACAAAATCAACTGGAGGAGGCTTTCCAAGAGACATGCAAAACTAGGGGGTTGTTTTGCACTATTTATTCATCATCCTTTATAGTACAAAAAGTTAATCTCAGCAAAACACAACCTATTAGTGTAATTTAGAATACAAAAAATGTTATTTTACGTTTTCAGAGTTCACAAATATATTTTAATACCTGCCTGAGCCAGTTCCACATTGAAGGCTCTCAAGGCAAAAGCAGAGGTTCGAGATTCCGCAGGCAACAGCAGAGAACACAGAAACCCTTCATAGTCACGCTTTCTATAAAAGGATGAAAAAACACAGTTATTATTTATAGCTCTATGTAAATTGGGTGTGCTACAGCTCAGCACTGAAATCCAAAACCAGGTGCAATAGTTCGAAACTCTGCCTTTGCAAAAGTAGCAGCTTTCGGGCTTATTTTAAAATAAGACAAACTCCAAGAGAGAGGAGATGCCACCTGAACTGCCAGTGCATGCCTCAAATCCAGATCACAAGATATTTGGCCAAAGGCATGGAACAAGGCTGTGGCAGAACTGCAAACAATCCAGATTAACTGACTTCCAGACTTCTGTTCCAAACATGAAACTACATTTCTTTAAAAGAATATGCTTTGGAGCCTGGTAGAAGAGCATTTGCTTATTTGCTTATTTATTGGCAACTACATTAAAAGCATAAAAACTCTGGATCTCGGCAGTTCCGCTGCAGGTAACTTGTTGCCAATCTGGAGTGAAATGCTTTTGCTTGGCCACTTGGGTGTGCCATTATATTAAAAACAATCACAGGGCACAGAATCGTAAACTGCAAAAGCATACCCAACTTTAGCTAACAAGAACACTTGGTCACCTCTGAAAAGATAAATTGCTTGTTTTGAACAACATTATTGTGTACTTTCAGATAAGCCTGTATCCTGATACTTCGTTAGAACAAGTTTTGCCCAGAGAGTAGAGAAGCAGGTGTCAAGGAAAATACATTTACTCATTGTCATGAAGTCTGCTGTTTTTACATGTACACCTTTCTTTTGAATTTGAGCTTAAGATAGTAAAAGCAAAACTAAAACTAAGGGTTATTGGAGTTGCTATTATAGGCATAAATGAAAAAAGATGTGAGATTTAACAGAGGTTCTGTTCCGTACAATACACGGCAGATGATAACTAGCAAATGCTTAAGAGTTTTCACAACAGTTGTGAAACTTGGTTTAAAGCTTGATGCAAATCAAGAAGCATCAACAAAAAACCAAATTACATTTGTGAATGTTAGCAGGTTTTAAAGGCCACATTCATCTTAAAGAACAGATGCATCAAACCTCCTTCAACTAATACACTTTCTGAAAAGCATTATCAGCTCAAAACCTATGTTTTTTCAAGGTTGACTGCAGTAGCTGGGCACAGCTTCAACGTTTACAGCCATATTCTCCCAATTCCACTTATGCAGTTTGCCTGAGTCCTTCACACAACACAGAAACACCTCTACTTCCAGAAAGGAAACAAAGAAACACATTACACAAAGTAAACAGCAGCACAATAGAGAAAATTGTCTTCCCTCTTGTAATGGTGTTGGAATGTTGGCTTTTTGTTTCAATTACTCTAAGCTTAAAAGTTATTTGTACCAAAAAATAGCTAAGAAAAGAAAAATCAGAAAGAAATGTTGACAGTGTGCCCTTGGACATAACAGTAGAAAAGCAAAGCCATTAAGCTTCAGCCAGTAAAATCAAACATATTGCCACAGATCATGTTCCACCCCAACTCTGTGTATTAGGGTAAGGAATGAAGAAAGAAGGGAATGACCTTAAGTCTGGTATTGAGTGTTCCTCATAGTTGCCCTCTCACATAAGTGTTAGCTTACATATGAATCCACAGGCAGAGGAAAAGTTGGTTATGACCATTACTGGACTTTCAGTATAATCAAAAATGTAAAGTCTTAAAAAGAATTTCTTCCACATTACAAAACTCCACAATACCACCAAGCCACAAGCTTGTTTTCCACAGCACACAACATAAACAGCAAAAGACAGAAATGATACCTGATAGGGAAACACATTTTTAATCAAATAGCTTAAAGCTACTTGTAAAGGAGTTATTTAACATAAAAAGGAAAACCCAGGAGAAAGGAAATCTTTCATAGTGCAACAAGTTGCACAAATCTACACCATCAAAGCATAAGTCAGTTGTTCTTCCTAATGTGTGGGAGACTCAAATTCAAGACTGGGGAGTTGCTGATGCTTGCATAGCCTCAAGTGTTTGATTCCTGTTTGAATAGTAACTCCTTCCTCTTCCTTTTCATAACTTATGATTTCCATGCAATATATGAGCTACTGTGAACAGCAGCTTCAATTAAATGACAACAAAAGCATAACCAACTTTCACTATTTTGAATGCTTGCGTATTTTTAGAAGCAGTCCTTTTTATGGTTTAACAAAAATAACAAAAAGAAGTTTAAATTCGGCCTTCACAGCTTCTGTGCCTTGGAACTTCTGTTCACAGCTGTTTGTTACTGGAAACATTTTACCCTTAATACATTAACTTTACCTGTACATTAATTGTACATGAAGCCTCTGATCTCCTGAGTAACAGCTAAACAGATCCTGGGTACAGTAACCCAGAAAACAAAGCTGTAATGTGAAGTTTTATCAAGGAAAATGCAACCTGGCAATGTATTCTGGAGCATCTGTAAAGGTCTGCTGCTTTGGTGCTGTGCAGAAAATTTAAGATTTTAATTTTAATTAATTTTCTTTCCATTAGTTTCCCTACGTCAAACATTACTGCTGACCACACACTCTTGTATCTTTTACAGCATCAGTTTGGAGAAGATGATCCTATTCCACTCTTTCTATACACACCTGGAAGCCTTGTCCTTGCTTTTGTCAACCACCTAGGACAACTGTGTCCAAAGAGAAATCATTTAAGTCTTTGCAAAAAGACATGCTTCATTTTTCACTTCTGAACTCCTGCAGACCAGAAAGCAGCTAAGGGGCTTTGCACACATTCTTTAAGGCCCAGAAGCCAAGCAGGAAACACTGCCTGGCCTGGAAGGGTCTAATAAGTGTCCTGTCCCTCCGCAGAGGAAAGAAATGGACCTACAGGAGCAAGTCCAAAGGAGGGCCACAAAAATGCCTCTTCCCCTATGAAAAGAGGCTGAGACAGCTGGTGTTGTTCAGCTTGGGGAAGACTCTAAGGAGACCTTACTGCGGACCTTTGGTACTTAAAGGAGGCTTATAAGAAAGATGTGGAAAAATTTTTTAGCATTGCCTGTAGCAATAGGACAAGGCGTAATGGTTTTAAAGTAAAAAGAGTTTAAAGTAGATATTAGGAAAAGATTTTTTATGCTGAGGGTGTAAACAGGTTGCCCAAAGAGCTGGTAGATGCCCCGTCCCTGGAAACATTCAAGGTCAGGTTGGATGGGGCTCTGGGCAACCTGATGTAGTTGAAGATGTCTCTGCTCACTGCAAGGGGGTTGGATCACCTTCATGGTCCCTTCCAACCCAAACCATTCTACAATTCTGAGATGCACTCCTGCTCCTATTGGAGCATTTGGGATCTGACCAAAAACCCAGACACCCTCCCCCTCCTGCATTCAGGTCAGAGAAACTATCGGAGATGTCTGTCCAGCTGTCGGATATCCTCTGCTGATGCTGATTTTCCAAGAAACACTTGGGAAGCTGGGCTATTTCCCAAAGACCTGAAAACACTCATTATTTTTAAACATCCACTTCAGTGATCTTTCTCTCCAGAAAGGCAAGGCAATGGAAATGGAAGCGTTCCATATTTCAGAAAGAAAGCAGCCGTGCATGATACCAAAATGCTGGGAAATAAACTCTCTAAGCTTTGTTCTGGAGTTTTAGAAAGCACACATCCTTTATCAGGCCTGGGCAATAGGAGGGAGTGATCTCCATCAATAATGTGCAACAAGACAAAAGCTGGGGACAGAACATAATTCCCACTTACGCGCATACTTATAATTTTTTCCAGAAATCGTATGCATATTCTATTACTCTCCAAGAACTAACTGTAATATAATGAACTTCACAATAGTCAAAACTCTTGATAGTCTAGAGCTTTGGAGTCAGCTCTCTGCTTGACCTTCCATTTGAGACAGAGAAAGGCTGCAAACAGAGGTGATTACAGAAGAGACATCAATTCAGCACAGATCAGACTGAACACAAGGCGTTAGCATCTTCAAAGAAGTAGTTGTTTTTATGGTCTAGCAAAAATAACAACAGCAAAAGAAGTTTAAATTCAACCTTCAGCTCGTGTGCCTTGGAACCTCTGTTCACAGCTGTTTGTTACTGGAAACATTTTACCCTTATCATAGAATCATAGATTCTATATATGAACAGTATCTGGAAAAACACTGAAAGAAAACATGCTGTCAGAGGGACACAGGATCACAGAACCATGGAAGAGTTTGGGTTGGAAGGGACCTTAAAAATCATCCAGTTCCAACACCCCTGCCACAGGCAGGGATGTGTCCCACTAGACCAGGCTGCCCAAGGCCCCATCCAACCTGGCCTTGAACACCTCCAGGGATGGGGCATCCACAACTTCCCTGGGCAACCTGTTCCAGTGCCTCACCACTCTCATTGTGAAAAATTTCCTCCTAATATCTAATATAAATCTTCCTCCTTCCAATTTAAAGCCATAATATATTGAGAGCAGTCCTGCGGAGAAGAACTTGGTGGTGCTGATTGATGAGAAGCTCGACATGAGCCAGCAATGTGCGCTCACAGCCCAGAAGACAAACCGTATCCTGGGTTGCATCAAAAGACGACGCGCGGCCACCAGGTCGAGGGAGGTGATTCTGCCCCTCTATTACTCTCTTATGAGACCTCATCTGGAGTATTGTGTCCAGTTCTGGAATTTCCACCATAAGAAGGATATAGAGCTCTTGGAACGGGTCCAGAGGAGGGACACAAAGATGATGAGAGGGCTGGAGAACCTCCCATAAGAGGACAGGCTGAGAGTTCCAGTATCTGAAGGGGCTGCAAGAAAACTGGGGAGGGACTGTTTACAAAGGCTTGTAGTGATAGGACGAGGGGAAATGGGTATAAACTGGAAAGGGGCAGATTTAGACTAGGCATAAGAAAGAATTTCATCACTATGAGGGTGGTGAGGAACTGGCACAGGTTGCCCAGGGAAGCTGTGGCTGCCCCATGACTGGAGGTGTTCAAAGCCAGCTCGGATGGGGCCGTGGGCAGCCTGATCTAGTGGGAGATGTCCCTGCCCATCATAGGGGTTGGAAGTGGACGATCTTTAAGGTCCCTTCCAACTCAACCCCCACTGTGCCTCTGTCTGACTTTCAAAGAACACAGTTACTTGGCTGACACTGATCTCCATTTTAGCTTAAATCACAAATATTCCACCTTTTCTAACAGCAGCCTCCCCTCGCGCCGCCGCAGTCACTCACCGCACCAGCCCCGCACAAAACTGCGCCGCCCCCGCCGCCGCGGGGCGCCCCCAGCCCGCAGCGCCCCTGCCGCGCCCCAGCCAGCGCGCCCGCGCCATGGCCGCCATGGCCGCCATGCTGCCCCCCACCCCCACCCCCCGCTCCCGGCAGCCTCCGCGCCGCGCGGACACTGCAGCTTGGGGGCAGCGGGAAATGGCGGCGGGTGGGCTGCTAGCTGTGGAGTTGTAGAATCACAGAACTCTGTCCCTGTCCAGTTTATGCCCATTGCCCCTAGTCCTGTCACTACAAGGCTTTGTAAACAGTCCCTCCCCAGCTTTCTTGTAGCCCCTTCAGGTACTAGAATGTCACTATAAGGACTCCTCGGAGCCTTCTCTTCTCTTCTCTAGGCTGAACAAGCCCAACTCTCTCGGTCTGTCCTCGTGTGGGAGGTGCTCCAGCCCTCCGATCATCTTTGCAGCTCCATTCCAGCAGTTCCATATCCTTCTTACGTTGAAGATTCCAGAACTGGACACAATACTCCAGATGAGGTCTCACAAGAGAGGAAAAGAGGGGCTGGAGGGGCTCCCTTGATCTGCTGGCCACGCTTCTTTTGATGCAGCTCAGTATACGGTTGGCTTTCTGGACTGTGAGCGCACATTGCCGGCTCATTTCAAGCTTCTCATCAATCAGCACCGCAAGTCCTTCTCTGCAGGGCTGCTCTCAATCACATCATCCACCATCCTGTATCAAAATCGAGGATTGCCCCAATCCAGGTGTAGGACCTTGTACTTGGTTGTTGAACCTCATGATATTCACACAGTCCCACTTCTCCAGCTTGTCTACCTCCCTCTGAATGACATCCCGTCCTTCTGGTGTCACAACTCCCATAGTGAAGAATTTCCTCCTTGTATCTAGCCTAAATCTTCCCCCTTCCAGTTTGAAGCCATTCCCCGTCGTCCTGTCACTGCACGCCCTTGTCAAAAGTCGCTCCTCAGCTTTCCTGTAGGCAGCCTTCAGGTATGGGAAAGCTGCTATAAGCTTTCCACAGAGTCTTCTCCAGGCTGAACAACCTCAACTCTCAGCTCATCCCCATAATAGAGGTGCTCCAGCCTCTTTGCCTCAGTTTCCCCAGCTCCTGTCCAGGCTGACAGCAGGCCGAAGGGAATGTCTTCACTCTGCGGAGTTTTTAAACCAGGAGCAACCCTTCCCCCCCCAAAAAAAAAAAAAATTATGAAGCTGAGTTGTGATATAGACAGCGAGATCGAGTGTACCCTCAGCAAGTCTGCAGATGACACCAAGTTAAGTGGTGCAGTTGTCACACTACAAGGATGGATTGTCATCCAGAGGGACCTGGACGAGTTGGAGAAGTGGGCCTGTGCAAACCTCATAAGGTTCAACAAGGCCAAGTGCAAGGATTTAGACTAGACATAAGGAGGAATCTCTTCACTATGAGAGCAGTGAAGCACTGGAACAGGTTACCCAGGGAAGCTGTGGCTGCCCCATCCCTGGAGGTGTTCAAGGCGAGGCTGGATGGGACCTTGGGCAGAAGGATCTATTGAGAGGTGTCCCTGCCCATGGCAGGAGTGTTGGAACTGGATGATCTTTAAGGTCCCTTCCAACCCAAACTATTCTGTGATTCTATGATTCTATGGGCAGTGTGGCATAGGAGCCTCAGAAAAGCTGCTGTTGAGCTAAGGGAAAGCCTCTGTGGCAGCTTGCTATGTGAGGGAGCCAAGCAGGGTGGTTCTGCCTGGCAGCAAAGCTGACCCCAGGGCTCCGTCCTCAGTGAAACATTTTGTTGAAGTTGTGCAACGGAGGCCCTACTTCCTCCCTTCATCTGGGAGAGGGCTCCTCACACTGTACAGCCTGGCCAGAGTTTATTTAGAGACAGAACAGCCCTATTTGTCCTGTATTCATAAACAGAGTAGCCATGTTCCCTCAAAGCTTGGCTGGTCTCGGTTAAGCCAGCAAATCCACACCAAAGTGCCACAGTGTTCAAGAGCTGTTTCATCTTAAAACTATGCCAGCCCAACCTAGTTATTACCAGAAGCAACAGTAGTCAGCTGTTGCCAGATGGCTTTTCTTTCTATCCCTAGCCTTGCTGTCCTCTCCCCTGCTGTCAGCTTTGACCTTCATTTTATGGTACAGGGAGTTGATTCTGGGAGTTAAACCATCAGAAACACACCCACTGCTTGCTTTTGTTTTTCCCAAGTTTGTTTTCTTCCAGTTTGGTGCCTTGAATGAGCTCAGTGCATGGTCAGCTCAGCAGCAGCAGCAGCAGCACCAGGCGTTAGCACAAACAAGGGGCTGTGGGCTGGGAAGAGCATAGGATTTCCCAGTTTGTGGACGGTAATGCATGATGTTCATTAGCTTAGCTATAAAGTGAAGCCATGCAGTAAATATGGGGAGAGTTTTGAGTGGGCAGCAATATTCAAGTGCTAAGGCATGTGTTTGGAAAACAGAGCAAGCCTTTATTTTGTGTCACAGAGATGAGGAGGTGGTTAGAGCTCTCATTTAAGCATTATTTATTTTATTGATTAGTGTCTCTTATGGGTTTGCCCTAAGCATTTCTTCTTCCCTTTCCTTTGTCTCTAAAGTTCTCTTTATGTTGAAACTCTGGACTTTGTTTTAAACCCTTGCTATGCCTTGAGCAGGATTTATTGTTTGTCAGGGCACCCAAAAGAGGTCATTTAGCATTGTGTGGAGGCTGAAACTGCTGTTGTTTAAGTTTTCAGAGAGAACCCCTAGATAAATGAATCCAGTTCTTTCAGCTGCTGCCAATTCCTGGTAGAAGGGTTACATAAACATACTCTAAACCTCAAGGGTATTATAAATAAATCTTATAAAATTTTAACTTTTGTTAATCTCTGAATGAACCAAAATGGCGCTAAACTGATTTAAACGCTTAGTAAGACAAGAATAAACCAGGTGTTGTATGAAAAACAATAATCCTGACCTCTTTCTCAGTGTTCTGACTTTTGTTTCTTGCTGTTCTGTACCTTTACTGTTCTCATGAAATCACATTTTCTTTCTATAAACAAATATTTTTTGTATCATGTATAGTTACTGAAAAGCTTCTTCAAGTCTATATTGATTCTAGCAAGTTAGACTTCTGTGTTGCCAATGCAGTGGTACTAATGATTTGGCTTAATGTTTTAGTAAGTTTTGAACAATATATATAAAAATTAAAGCTTAGTAAGGGAAGAGAACACACTTTTAAAAATGATTTAATTGTGTTAAAGAGCACTTTTCATCACCTTTTTCAATATTCCTCTCAGAAGCTGAAAGATCTCTGATGCCTGTTTCTGGTGCATACTTCTTACTGGAGTATTTTGTCCCAGGGACTCATCAGATAAAACTCTAGAATGCTTGGGCAGCAATGTTAGTATCAGAAATGGCTGGTTTGGGTTGACATAATTGAGTTATTGCACTAACCTGGAGTTTCCGGGGGGGGGATAAAAAAACAAGTTTTGTGTAGCAAAATACCTATCAGTTATAGCTGACTCTTGTTAAAAGAACATCCAGGTATTATTTGACAACATATAAATAAGAAAAGAAGACCCTCAGCTGTCCTGTGATGGCCAAACAGGGATTTACGTTTAGGAGGTCTACATATATTCATGTGCTTGTACCAAAGAAAAGTCTTCATGCAGAGGATAGTGGAGGAGACAAAGAGACCCACCTCAGCATATCCAGTGGCCAGGGGCTGAGGTGTTCACTGGGATATGGGAGATTGGCACTGGGATCCTTCGTCTCTAAGTAACGAGAGCAGAAGTATGAACAGTGATCTGACAAGTCTGTTCTTTATGGTCACTAAGGCAAGAATATATTCTCCCTCTCTCTCATTTTCTTCTGAATAATCCTGGATTCATTCCAGTACCAGAGTTAAGGAACAGTCTGTGTGTAGTAACAATAGTGTTTCCTGTTCACTCCATGCCACAGTGACCAGGCAGATGCAGTTACTTTTACCTGGACTACTAAAAGTATTCAGTCAAAATTCTTTGTTTAAAGGAGTACACTAAGAAAACATGTCTAACTGCAACCATTCTACTCCTGGCTGCAGAATAATACATTAATTCATGTGGTAACAAGCACTGGGCCACTGTAAAACACAATTTACACTTTTTCTGTGGTTTATACATCTAAGTCTTTAATTAAAAAGTAGGTGGAAAGTTCCAAAAGTATGTTGCAGCAAAGGGTTTTCATCTTTGTTGCTGCTACATTTGTTTATTTTTGTAGTTTTGTCTGTAGATAAGTGTGCTTGTAAACTTACATTTGTTTCTTGTTACCACTGTGTTCTTTCACTCCCCAGTTTCAAGCACAAATAAAGCTTATAAAAGGTGCAATGCTAACAGCAATGGGAAACAAAGGTCTCAGTGATTTATGGAGGATGAGGCCTCTTGCATTCTTCCCTGACACTGTGCTGTAGGACTGAGTTGGCGGGACTGTCTTTCAGAGTGAAAGGAAATAGCTCTTTCTCCTTAACCAGTGGCACCTTTGCCAACCACGCTACTACACTCAACAGAAATTGCTGCTCATCTGATATTCTCAAGACCCCTGTGTTTTCACCTGTTACTCAGTTTTACTCTGTGAAAGGAATGAATCTGTCAAGGCACTTTACACACACCATCAAGTAAAGGCCAGATATTACCAACTTTCGATTACTCCTGATTCAGACTGCAGATTTGTGAGTGAAATAGTGGGTATTCAGGCCATGCAACTTTTATCGCAGGATGCCTTTTGATACCTGTCTTTTGTTAGGAGTCTCTTTATTTCTTTTTTAGTCAATGGAGTAAAATAGGACTTCTACAGAGAGTAGTTCAGAATAAGGACACAACTTCAGCACTTACATCACACTAATTAAACTTAGGCATTCTGCTGGTTGTAGGTTACTGACTGTCTCTGGTCAGGAATCTCTCTACGGCTATGTCATGTTCTCTGAACACACAGACAGGCAGAAAAGGAATTAGGGGACAAATTGCACATCCTAACTGCCCAGCTTCCACTTTGACATCAAAATAAGACCTTCAGAATTACGAAGCCTTTGCTATTAATCCAGTGAACTCCTTTGAAAATCCTGTCCTCTGTGGGGACAATGCACTCTTCAGAATTTTGGCTTTAGTTTTTTCAAAAGCCATCCTAAAATCTCCATGCTGTTGTGAGAAGAGATGACTTATCGTCTACCCTTGCGCAGAAGCACCAGCCCACACAAATAGTTTGGTTCCATGTTGTTGCCTAGGGTGACACACATACAGTATCAGATGCAAATACAGTGAGTATTTGAATGGAATTCATAAAGTGTATGCTTTTCAGATAAAGTAGAGCCAAATCCTCCTGCTGCTGTTTTGGATGCAAATGTATTTGTAATGAACTCTTGGTTTCGTATGTATCCCTTATCTTGCACCTGTTATCACTTTTGTTGTAAAAAGCTTAAGGGTAAGCCTGCCAAATGATATGCCCCATCTGTGCTACCTGGATAAACAGCATTAGCAAGAAACATGCAAACTGAAAAGCCGCAAGTTCTTGACAGACAGGTACCAGCGCTGTTTCTCTGGCTAGCAAGGACAAGGTCTTTGTGTTCTTTCAGCAAGTTGCCAACCTTTTCTTGTTTGAAATTCTTGTGATGTTGTTGGGAGGGAGATGAGGCAGAGAAAGCTGGGGGTGTGCAAGCTCATTTTTGGCACACGGTGAAGTCAACTGCAAATATAACAAGGATTTCAATGGAATCCACCAAGTGAATGGTTTTTTTTACCAGAGCCAAAATTGAACTAAATGTTGTGTCTGCTGTGTTGAAGGCAGGTGTATTTGTTGTGAACGCTGCTCTTCTTTTTATCTTTTTTGCTTGGACCTCTGGAAACCAGTCTGAAGGAGGTAAGGTGAATAATGGGAAACTGCATCACTAGGACCTGTCCCTGACAAGTCTGGAAAGTAAACACAGCAGATATATCAAGGTGAGAGAGCCCTTAGGCGTTTGGGCAAAGAGGCAACAGCAAGGGAGAACAACTTGTTCCAGAACCTTATCACGTTCTACTGAAATCTCTACATTTTCCTATGTTTTCTTTTTTTTAAGAACTTACAGAAGAGAACATTGTTGAGTAAAGCACAAGGCTGACAGCTTGGCTTCTGAAGTCCTGTCATTGAGTTTCTGTGGCAACACATGTACTGTCTGTAATGGTAACATCTGAGAGTGGCTGACAAGTCATTTTAACTGATTTACATCTTCCGTGTTCACATCTCAAGGCCTTTTAGGTGCACAGGGTACATCTCTAATGCATATTAGCAGGGGCACAGGGTGGTGTGAGACCTGTCCCACCGCAGAAACATCCACAGGCCTGTTTCTGCCTTTTCTGCCTGAGACAGAGGAGATGAGACCAGCAGCACTTGCTGTGTCTGGCTAGGAACTGCTCCCTTTTCTGCCATTTGTCCTCTGCCTCGCACTACCTGCACAGGCACGTGGGTGCTTGCTGCTTTTTAGTGTTAGAGGAAGGTAAAGAGTAGAACTTGGCATCATGCTTGCCCTGTCTTAGTCCTTGAGCTGTAAGGGGGTTTGCCCAATGCCATTTCACCAAAACAAGAAGCAAAAATAGGACCCATGTTCCTTTTGCTGCTTGCCACGTGATGTCTATATCAGCAAGAACTATGAAGGATACCCCACCCTGATCTGCCCGAGCTTTGTCAGTCAGTGAGGATAATTCATAAACCGTTTACCCTGGCAGAGTCCAAGATCACAGTGTCTTTTGGCACTTGGATATATTCCACCAGACACAAGCCAGGAACTTCTGCTGTCTTCTACCATTTAAAAAAAAAAAACTGGTGGCCTGAGGGTATCCCTTTTCATTATGATCAGTTCAGCCTGACCCCTGACCTGTCCAGGAACTTTAACCAGGCTCCAAACTCTTGCAGGGTTGAGTGTGCTGCCAGGCATCTGAGCAAAACATTACAGGTTTGCTGGCAGTGCTACAGCATCCCAGGCACTCTTGCTGCCTCCAAGGCCCTTGTAACAGCTTGTAAAAGGGCTCAGAGAAAACTTTCCATGCAGAGCAGGTGCTCCTGGAGTGTTGCAGGCCAGGCAGTATGCCAGTCTCCAGTGATGAGACAATGCTTTGGGAAGCTCACCTGTAAACAACATTTGGCAGCAACATGTCCAGAGGTCATAGAGCTGAGAGGAAACAGATATGGATTCATTCCATCTTGACTTTTGCTCCCTGCCTCCCAGTGGCAGCCTCCTTCCCTGCTCATGGTGTGAAAATAGTCTCTCCTCATCGCTCCTTCCTTCATCTCAGCCCTTCATGGCAGGTGCCAGGCAGTCCCAGTGAGAGCAGGCCATGCAGTCAGCTGCTTGGCAGGAGAGTGCCTTGAACACTGCAAGCTTCTTTTTTCGCAAAAGTTTCTTTTTTAAATCCATTGTGGAAGGGTGCAAGGCTCCCAACCGAACTGAAATATCTTTAAATAATTTGACAATTTTATACAGTGCAGACCATAGGGAACAGGACAGCAGAATACAGTGCAGAGACACCCAATTCTTTACTTTATGTGGCCATGTCCTCTTCTGAAACTCAGCCTAGTTCCTCAGAGGTCACACAGAGTGTTTCCACCCTGTCACTGTCTCACATCAGGATCCCAGTTTTTCATCAATCCACATGAGCATTCGTGTTTGCACATTTTCTCCTTACACGACAAAAGGAACCCCAGGCATGAGGTAGATAACAGCTGTAGCTGCCTTCACTTTGAGTGGAGGGAATGGACTAGAAGATCTCCAAAGACACCTCCCAGATTCTGACAGAATCTACTGATTCAGTCGTTCTGTGACTGTGAAAAATGTAAATGATGGTACCAGTCTTCAGGCATCAGCAGAAAGCACTTGAGTACTTGGAAAGGGTATCTACAATGTAGTAGAAATAGTACTGAAGAAACCTGCAGAGGAAACAAGGAAGCTGTCATTTTGGTTGTGGAACCAAACTGAAGGAACTTATGAAGTGCTCCACGAAAGTGGACAGATAGTATAATATCCATGTAGCTAGAGAAGAATGCCAGATTTATTTTCAAGGTGTTCTTTTTTCCCATCCCTTGACCATGTAAGGAATCATCAAAGCAGAACTATCACAGATAGGGAAACTCCACATCATTCAGCCATTAGCATCCTTGTTGGTGGTGTTCTTACTCCTTCAAGAGACTCCCTCCCAACTCTGCTTGGCCAAACTGATTTGTTAGGTTCAGAGAGACTAGGAGAGGAGATACACCTGAGCAGGACTTGGGACGGTCTTCTGCAGAGGACTTCTGGGCACAAACATGCATAGGAATTTTGATACTGAGATTTGCAGTGGTAGGTAGAAACATTTTCCCCCAGAAGTGTCCCGTATCAGCCAGTCATAACAGCCAGGCAAAGTACAGTGGTTGTTGCAAAAATGAGATGCCCAGCTACTGCCCTGCTTTTCACTTTCCTGCATTTTTCTGGTGATGTGGAATCTCAAAGAATTTCTAAAACATCTTTGGAAAACCAACTGTTTTCAAATCCACAGATAGTCTGGACTTCAGTTCTGAGCATTATAAATGTTGGTGCTAATTAAATGCAGCTAAAATAGTGAAAAGAGTTGCACGGCAGACGAGATCAATGACAAAACACCCTTAGAGAGCACAGAAAGGAAAAAAGTGCTGATTTAGAAAGGTGATTTATGGCAATTCTCTGGTTGCTGAAACAGAAGAATTATTGAGAACCTTAAGGAAAAAGGAGCTTTAGGTTGGAAGATTGACGACTAAAAACCACAGGGAAGTAATCCTTTCTGCATCAGTATGACAAAGCTTCAGTTCTGGGAGGCAGGTCAATGTAGGTCAATGCTTGCACTGGAAATGCTAAGCTGGGGAACTTCTCTGGTCACCTCCTTTCCCCACATCGCCTTCTCCCAACCCCCTCTTTGACAAAAGAAAAGCAGTGCATTTTGATGTTGCAACTTCATGTACTGAGCACTTAGTTCCACAGTCTTATTCCTAACCAAGGACTTCAGCACTAGGCAGCCCAATGCAAAGACAAAATGTTACTCCAAGTATAGTGATTCTTTTTTTAGCCTAGATTCAGCAGGTTATTAAATGTGGCTGGCATTGGGATCTGGCATCTGTGACTGTAGGAGGTCCTTTCCTCACCTCCTATCTTATATAGGCCATTATAATATTTTAACATAAAAGCAGTTCAAGATCAATCTCATACCCATATACAGCTGTGAGTTACTCACATGTAACTGTAAGTTACTTTGTGGCCAGTCAGAAGCTGCATTAAAAGTAAAGCAAGGAGAAACTTTTGTTCAAAGTGCTGTTTTTACAATTCCCTGTAATCTGAAAACATCGTGTGAAAAGACCATCACTCCCTATTCCATACAATAGGTAATATTTCAGCCTAATCCATTACAACACAGGATGAGAATCTGGGAAGAGGTAGCATTTTGCTTTTTGAAACTTTTAGATTTCTTTTGGACTAATGAAGTTATGTATTTGAACAATCATACTGTTATGTTTGGACAGTTACATTATTATATAACTATCACAGGCTGTAATTAGACATAGTTGTCTCAGTTTAAAGACATCATTTTCTTTGTTTCAGGAGATTTCAGCCAGCAATTATTGCAATTGGATGTTATTTCAATAACCAGTCTCTAACAAACTCCTATGATGAGTCACAGCACTGCAAAAACATGGCAATTGTGGTGGTGTAATGCTATGTAACAGCAAGTCAGTGTCTTCTGCTAATATTTTAATGACAACCCTCTCAAGAAGACCATTTTCAGAAAGTGTTTATTATTCGCACATAATGATCTGGGTTGCAAAAACACCCTTGGAGGACAGAGCTAATAAAATAAGCAGCTAGTTAGTACAAACTTCTTAATTTAATGTTATTGTGTGGAAAGAAGCATAGTTTTCTTGCATGAGGAGGGTACTGCTGTTATCTGGAAAGTTTCCATATGGCCTCGCAGTTTTCAAATTGCTCCAGTCAAAGGTGCCAATCAGAAGCTTGCTGCACTTTCACTGTTGTTGACTTGTACTTCTGTATGGATTCCACCAACTGGCTTTATTTGAAAAACAGCGCATAGCTGTAAAGTATTAGTCATCAATCTGGCACCATTTAGCTGCAAAGTATTAATAGTTAATCTAGCATCATTACTTGCTGGGTTTGCATTCTAATTTCCTTTGTCTTGATTGTAAAATGATGTATTGCAAGCAAAATACAAGCTCACTTTTTGTTTCCTCTGTTCCAGAGATGCATTTCAGAAGCCCCCTGGTGTGCTCCTTTCCATAGGAGACACAAGCAAACCCACCCAGCTCAGTGAACCACTGCACTGCTTCCTGCTTGCCGTGAGTAACGCAATTACACCAGGAGGAAGGGTTTGGTTAGCATGAGGCTTATCTTCAGACCAAGCTTTCCACAGCATTTAGATCACTGAAATACTCTTATATAAGCCTAATTGACACAATTAGAAGAATGACTCCTTACAGATGTGCGTTGCTGTAGCAACATGGAGGGAGGGCAGCCAAAGTGCCCTCCATACTTAGCAAAACAGTATTAATCATAATAGGTAGAAGTGCTTTATCTTTTTTATGGCAGTAGTTCAGGAGCCAAGTACCTTAGCACATTGCAACAAGGATCACTGTAATGGAGCTTGAATAATTGGAAGGCGAGCTAAAATTCTCTCAGTAATAACCAAAATTATATGGAGACAGAAACAGCTGAATGTTGCCCAAATCTCTCAGAATACAGGCAGGCAGGTTAGCCGTTCGAGGCTTTGATTTTGCCACCACAGGAACTGATGGAAGAAAAACACCAAGGCATCTCTGGAAGCAGGAAGAGGCCTAAATTGCTCAGCTTGTCCCAAGTTTATCCTATCGAAGGGCCCAGTCATCCAGTGAGAGCACCGTGGGCAGACCAAACGCACCTGCCGCCTCGTTTGTGTTAGAAGGACTCCACATGGCTCTGTTTGGTTGGCAGCAGATATGGATATGTATGCAAGCGTCAGTGGGCACCAGCAGTGTGGTGAAATGGTAACAGATCTCCTGCTTCCCCTGCAGCACATCAGAGCAGGAACGGCTGCTTTGCAGAGTGGGTCCAAATGGGTTTATTCCTGATTTTGTCCTGCCTGTCCCAGTAAACATGCACATTTCATCCAGAAAGCACAGGCTTTTTGAGGTGTCAAAGGGACCATGCGAATCACCCGAGACTCACAGCTTAAGACTTCTTTTCATGAAATCTTTTGACCTGAAACCACTTGTAATTACTTTCACTGGTATGATTGTTGCTTCAAAGTTATTGTTTTAATTAACACCATTTAAAACTGTCTTGCTGTCTTTGCAACTTGAACAGTTACAATGTATCGCTACAAAGTGCAAGAAAAGCCTGAACTCAGTGCTGGCTGGTACTGAACTATGAGATTTCCATTTCCCAGACTAAGGAGCAAGTGAAGAACATGAATAAACAAGCAACTCCAAAAAAACCCAAATGCTCATCTTATGGATGATTGTGGAAAATACAGATGAAAAGAGATCTCAAGAAGTCGTCTACTCCATCCCACTCTACGGATGAATGAATTTTATCTCTGCCATTTCTGACTCAGTTTTATCTGATCTCTTTTTAAAAAGATTTACAATCCCCAGGCAATCTAGCTTAATGCATCACTAGCCTTATTTTTAGAAAGTTTTTCCTAATGCCTAACCAAAGTCTATTTCTGCTGCAATGGAATGTCTTGTTAATCTGCAATGTCTTTATTTTTGAAGACTGCTCTCATATTTCTGTCAGATTTCTACTCACTAGAGCAAACACCCCCTAGTTCTCCAATCCTCCCATGTAAGTTGTTTTTTTCTGGAGCTTTGATCACACACGTTGGTCTCTTCTGTAGCCTGATGAGTGTTTTATCTATCCCAAGCACAGTACCCCAAGCTAGGCTTGCTGAGCTCCAGCTGAGCTTTGCCAATACTGAGAAAAGTGAAATAATTACTTCATGTATCTTACAGCCTCTATTTACATTTGTACCTCTCAGTATAGTGTGCTTTTTTTGAAAGAGTATGCAACCTCCATAATATTTCTTCAGGGCTTCTCCCTGCTCATTTGCTCTTCAGTCTGTGTTTTTGCAGTGGATTATTCTTGATAAGACAGAAAATCTTGGATTTCCTATTATTAAATAGCATTTTTTTTCTGCACTATCACAACTATGCAGTTAATTAATATGACATCACTCTGTTGAATAGCAAACTTGTATTTCTTCCAACTTCCTTTCAAAATTTTTTTAGGCTTTATCGTGTTGTTTTGTGCCTGGAATCTATAAACCTTCAGCTTTGTTCTAATTACAGTTGCAAGGCCCAGGTACAATATGTTCATGTTCAGCCTGCACGTGGCCCCTTCACGTATCCTGTTCCTGGTACAGTGGCATGATTATAGCTGTTTGACCTGTTGCACCATTGGGAGCTCAGCTTGTCCTGATAATAGCACAGTTATGTTTACTGTCCTTGCAGCTCTGGCAATTACATCTCATTACACCACCTTAATTATTCAAGCACTGACATTTAAGTGATAATATGCCTAAAATTCAGGCACAGAGAAAAAGAGTTCTTTCAACTTCAGCATCTTTTATTTATCTCTTGTCTTGAACTGGCTGTTTTCTCACAACACATTCCTCAGTCTGTCACAACTGGTCATGATGTTTTTCCAAAAACTCTGGAAGACACTCTAATGCCCTGCTTTTGCCAGGAATTTAGTTACAAAGAACATTTCTACTACTTGGGCACTTTCACAACAGCAGGATGAAAGATATATCTTTAAAATAAGTTAAGTAGCATGTTTTGAAGCAGTGGCACAGGTGAGGCAAATAGCCCTTTGCACATTGGCTGTTGGAGTTGAACCTTGGGGCATACCAGGTGGTTGGAGATTGAGGGAATGACTGTCTAGTTGTCACATTCTGTCACACTGTCACTCATGGCCAATAAGTGCTGGTTTGGTTAATAAGTTTAAGATTTGAAGAATACTAACTTACTTTCTCTAGATATTGGACCTCACACCAACTGAACCATCATCTGGAAGAATATCCCAGAAACAGCTCTTTTTCATGGTAACCAAAAACCTTTCCAACAACTTACAGCTGTTTGAAAAGTTCTTAGACAGCAACCCTATAGCAAAAAGGGTTAAGTGCAAACAACTCACTTGCATCATCCTGGTGGAGTGCCTGACTACCTGACCACATCCTACGTATGAGGAACTTGGGCAGAGTTACCTACTCTGCCCAAAGCCACGCAACAGGTTAACAACTCAATCTGGAAGTACAGGTCTCTTCCTGTGATGCCTGGATAAGAAGATTGTGCTGGCAAGTTTTACTGAAATCATTGCTGTCATCTAAGGAGTTACGTTGTTATGCAGGGAGCTACACTTTACCTTGCTGTGAACACTAACTATTCCAAACTGGAAAGGCATATGGCAGGATCTGTCTCTTGCCTGAAGGGGTCATTAGCATAAATCTTGCAGAGGCTGAGACCTCATTGATTTGTTATTGCACAGACACAGTTTTAAAATGCTATCTGAAAAGAGCTCCTCAGCTGACTGTAATAGCAGATTCTGAGTTGCAACGATTCAGCATGCAATGATGACTCTTGCACCTGGCTTCTATGAAATGCTTAGCCCAACCGACAAGACATCGCATCCTTTTTGTTCATTCGTCAGAGCTCAGCTGGCACAAAGTTCTGGCGTTCATCACATCTGACCTGGGCAAGAGAAGGAACCTGTCAATATGTGCTTGGGATTCGAAGTCAATTCCTCCATGTGTACACACACGTACTGTGACACACTGTATAAATCATTTATGAAATATACAAAGACACATACATATGTTTGCATACATACCATGCTAAAATTAGGTTTGAACACATGAGTTAAGGACATTTTGAAGTATTGATTGTCTTCGTTACCAATGCAGTGCCTGAGACCTGGGAGCAGGAAAAGTCGTGTCCTATTTATCCACCATGGTTACCTCAGGCTCCGTTGCAATAGACATTATTTGAGTCTCTCAGAAGTACCCGGCTTTTTTTTTTTTTTTTTTTTTTAATCTGTTGGGGCTGGTCTGAGCTACACTGAGAAATGTTGGGCTCACTATTTGCAAGAAACACCCAAGAAAAGAATAACAATGAGGAATTACAGTGTGTGGCTTTATACTCTGCAAAGACTAAGAGATCTTTCAAAAATAATGGTAATTTGCAGTTGGTTCGAGTCTTACAGTTGAAATCCAAGCACATCCAATCATGTGATATGATTCATATTACTTGGTGCTAAACTGATGTTGCTAATTCTTTTGTAACTCATCACAACAGAACAAAGATAGTGCTCGCTGTTTTGGGAAGCATATGAATCAGTTGGAGAGCTGAAAGGAAATAAATGGATCACTGGTGAAACTAAAAATGCCTCAGAGATATGAGCAGTGTGTGTCTGCTGACTCTGTGGTTGTGCAGAAAAATTCAGGGAAGGGTTTTAAGCATGGTTAGCCACACAACAAAACACACTTTGGGATGACAATTAAAGAAGGAAGCTCTCTTTCACTCTGTCTGTCATTTTCACATGATTTAAAACACAGATATGCTACAGAGAGATCTTCTTATCCTTTCGCTGAACATTAACTGACATTGACTATGAAGATAAATCCAGTATAGGAAAATAAGTCATGACATCGAGATAAGTTTCTCCTAAACTCAGCCTGTAGTAGGTGGTTAAGCAGACTTGCCTATACATTGACTGTGGGATGCCCATCATCCTAATGTCACTACTGAAATAAAGAACAAAAAAAAAAAAAAAAAGAAGGTTAATAACCACCATAATAACCCATCAAACATCTGAAGCATGTAGGAATTTCATAAATGTAACAAATGCATGTTCAATGCTACCATCAAAAATTCACAGATGATTTCTCCTTTGGATGTTAAGAACACTTCACTTGACTGTCTTGGGTGGGAGGTGTGCTTCTGGAAAGCCTCTCCAATCACAGGCAAAGAAGAAAACTGTAGAAGAGCATGGTTCCTGGTTGTACCCAGAGGAACAATACAGTCTTTTATTACTGAATGCTGAAGGAGAGGACAGGTTCAGGCAAGAGCAGTGAAAAATGCTGGCTGTTTTCTAGTACAGGAGACAAACATGAAAGAGGACAGACAATCCCAATGGAAAATGTTTGATGGATGCCTCTGGGCTCAGGAGAAAAATCATTCATATAATGACACAAGAAGCATCTGCCTCTGAGGCCGGCACTGTGGCACAGCACTACCTGCTGAGATGCCTGACACACTCTAGCCCAAGCTAACAACTCAAATGCTGTCACTGATGGAAAAGACCTCAACGTGTAGCTAAAGCTTACCATTATTTTTTTTTAATCTGGCTATGATTTACAATGGCTTCCTGCCAATGGCAATTTGAAGACAGAATTATACCTGGTTTTGCTCTTGAACAATATGAAAAGCAGGAATGGCATTTTGACAGTTTCTTATGGAAAAGAGATTTTTTTTCTAAGCAAGGACTCGTTTCTGAAAAGGACAACAGGTTTATTGTTTTAAGGTAATAGTTCTTCCGTAGAAAACTGAATCCACCAACATTTTCAGTCTGGTTTAGAGGATCATATCCAGTAATTTCTGCCTCCTTGGATCTCGCTCAACCAAATCATGAGGCTCTTCATCATGTCAAAATTGGATTCTTTAATTTTGCTGAGTTCATGCTCTAGAAGTACAGAAACAGGTCTCTAACACCTGTTTTGCATAAAAGTCTGGAAATGCCTGCTCTTTCTCAAAATTTTAACTTGCTGTTTGGGAAAAGAGCATCAGAATCTTGTGACTTGCAGAAGAAACAATCAATCTGATATCTTTAAGCCAATGTTGCAGAAACCTTTGCACTAACTGAAGTCAGAAGAAGAAAAGCAGAAAAGGAATGGTTTGTTTTAACTGAGATTGATGTTTAAATCCTTAAGTCCACTTTCAAAAAACAGATTGACATTTGTGCAAGGACACAAATGTCAGACTGCTTTTTTTAAGCTTGGATCTGTTTGGACTGCTCATGCTTTAAACAACAGGTTTGGAGTGTTTGGATCTAAATTTGGATAGAAAAGCTTGGACTCTTGAACAGCAGCTAGTATCATTTCCACAGGAAAAAAAAAAAAAAAAAAAAAAAAAGAAAGAAAAAAAGTATTTCATTGCAGTTAATCATAAACTTGATTTTTTTTTTTAATTATAACACCCCATTATTTTTGCATATTGCATTCAGCGGGACAGGCCATGACCTACTGACAGCGGTGATTTTGCAGAGTCAAACAGGATCTCTTCCTATAGAGTGCAGGACTTTCTGCACAGCCAAGATATTTTCTATGGAGCAGAAGGCATTAGACTTGGTTATAATCACGATAAGGTTCAGGGCATCAGCTTTTAACTGAACATTAATCTGAAATTTTGGTTTTGGTAGGTGGGATGCGCTGACCTTTAATCAATGAGACACATATCAGCAAAGACGGATGGTGTAGAGGTTCCTGCACAGATACGCCAGTTTCGTAATGCATGGGAACAATGGATTTGTTCATGCAAGTCACTTCAAGTGATATTAAGTGTTTTGTTACACCATGTTTGAAAAGAATTTTTCTCTTTGTCTAGAGGATATATCTTTTCCAAAGTTTAGAGGGAGCTTATTTTTTCAATCTGTGCAAGATCTATTTGGCATCACTCTCTCTCCTGCTACTCAGTGTCTCTAGTATGGAGATACAGCTGCATTCTCACCTACCATTTAAACAGGCACGTCTGTGGCGTAGGGCCTCTCCATGAGGCACAACACATGGCAGTGCTTTGTTGTAAGCTCAATGCCCTCATTGTAACTTGCAGGTTTTGTGGTAGGAAGGTCAGTGCTTCTGTATTCCATGGTGAGACACACATCATGCCTGCTAAATACTGCTGTAGCACTTCCTCGCAGCAGGAACCTGGGCAATAGATCATGCCTTGCAGTAATGCGTAGGATCTTGAAAAATCAATATAGTTCAAATAACAGGAGACTGCTGCCCAGTCATTTACTATTTGTGTGAGATAGAGAGCACTCTGGATGCACAGGGGGATTTTTGCAGGCACAGCAAAGGCTGTGCCATTAAGCTGTGCCTGGGCACACAGAGAGTACAACAAACTCTCTGCTAACCCCTACCAAGAGAGTCACGCAAAGGGACGTATTATTGGAAACACAAATGGCTCCTTTACTCCAGTTCTCTCCCAGTTGTTTTTTTCTCTCTGTAATACAGATATAAAAGTCAGACTCCTGAAGGGAAGGCCAGTCCTGAGCCAGCTTTTGTGTCCAGCAAGATCCAGACCAAAGTTGTGTTTCTTTTGCTGTTTGAGGGGCTGATCTAACAACCACTAGAATTAGTAGAAAGGCTATTTGATTTGAAAGACTTTGGATAAAGCATCTACGCCACAACCTGCACCACTGCAATCACCAGAAAATTTGTCAATGACCTCAGTGAGTGCATGATGAAATACCCAGGCTCTTGGTTAATAGGTATTTAAGTCGACATGTGGAATTTATTTCATCTGAAACCATTCATATGCCTAAGTGTTTGTTGGAAATGAAACAAAAGTGCACTGGCTGCCAGGTTCAGAAGAGGGACAGCTTTCAGATCTGTGCCTCTCCAGTCAACAGTGATGTGACTTAGAGGAAAGAATGAGCAAGTCCACTGTTTACACCATTTTGTGATAGGGAATGAAGAAATAAAGAAAGAAATTGAGGCCAACACTACAGAAAGAAGAGAGCTTCTATCCCTTTAATCACTTCTCAAGAGACTTTATAAACAATGGCCTTTTAACTTCATTATGAGTCTATATCTCAAATACAACCCCAGCCTTCCAAGGGCTTGTCCACACTGGAAAAATACATTATGTTAATTGGTCAATGTGTAATGTTTAATATAACAGTCAATATAAATAAAGATTACTATGTTTAATATTTTTTGTTGTTGTTGACCCAAGGTAACCCAGCTGCCAAGCATGACAGTTCTTGTCTACACCCAGTGTTTTGTATGGCCCTAATTAACATGCTCTAACACAATGTAATTTTGTAATATAGATAAATCCTTCAGGGCATTTATTCTGTAAATTTAATTTTCTGTCTCGCCTATCTTGAATTCACAGACACGCGCTGGCTTCTGCCATCTCCCCACCCCTTCAGTTTTCGAGCCCCTCTCACTGAAAACCGAAGAGACTTTGCAGGCTTTTTCCCAAGTTGCTTCAACTTATAAACCGAATGTTCAACCAAATGTACAATCAGTTTATGCCCCTTGAAGTGCACGTGTTATAAAAATAAAGTTGATATTATAATCCAGGAGAGGTTAGTTCAGCCTAGAAAAGCAGCATTGGAAGAAGGACAGATCCTGCCTACAGGAAAGCTGGAGAGGGGCTCTTTATTAGGGAATGCAGCGACAGGATGAGCAGTGATGGTTTTAAGCCGAAAGTAGGGAGATTTAGATTAGATATTCTAAATAATTTTTTTACTTTGAGGGTGGTGAGACACTGGAACAGGTTGTCCAGAAAAGTGGTGTATGTCCTATCCCTGGAGGTGTTCAAGGACAGGTTAGTTCAGGCTTTGAGCAACCTGATCCAGTGGAAGGTGTTCCTGCCCATGACGGGGGGGTTGGTACTGGATGATCTTTAAGGTCCCTTCCAATCCAAACCATTCTATGATTCTACGAATAACAGACATTTGAAGTTTTTGCAAAAATATTGCAAACCATATCAGTCAGGCAGTTTACCAGTCAAATCACACAGCCTGTGCCCAGCCACAGAAACACACTTGCAGTGATTCTCCAAAATTTCCTTTCTCCATTTTGTTTTACATAGAAAAGCTTTGTCCTTAGGGAAAAAAAAAAAAAAAAAAAAAAAAGAAAGTGTACAAAACAAGATTATTAACACTGAGACATTTATCTGGACTCCAGCAACTGTAAAACATGCAAGCATGCAAGTAACATCTTTTTTGTTTTAGCAGAAGATGTTGTTATTGGTTGTTACAAACTAAACTGCAGCTAAAATCAGGAAAAATTCTAAAACATTAAGATGTGTTGCATGTAAAACAGTTTTGCTACACATCACCCATTTATTTTAGCATCTTCTAGAGGATGTATATATGTGCCCAGCTGGTATTCCCTCAGTCTGAGGCAACTGTAAACACTCTAGTGCATTCTGAACTACATGGAGTGATTAAAGCATGTCTACACCAGCTCTCCTGAAACATTAACTTCACTGCCTGGAATTCCTTTCCTTTTAGCTGCTCATGGCTATAAAATGGAAAGAGGCAGATTTAGACTAGACATGAGGTTCACGAACACCTGAGGAACCTGAACGTATATAAGTCCATGGGACCTGATGAGATGCATCCCAGAGTCCTGAGGGAATTGGCTGATGTGGTTGCCAAGCCACTCTCCATGATATTTGAAAAGTCATGGCAATCAGGAGAAGTCCCTGTTGACTGGAAGAAGGGTAACATTGTGCCCGTTTTTAAAAAGGATAGAAAAGACGACCCTGAGAACTACCGACCTGTCAGCTTCACATCTGTGCCTGGGAAGATCATGGAACAGATCCTCCTAGAAGCTATGCTAGAGCACATGGAGGGCAGGAAGGTGATTAATGGCAGCCAGCATGGCTTCACCAGGGGCAACTCCTGTATGACCAATTTGGTTGCCTTTTATGATGGGGCAACCGCAGCAGTGGACACGGGTAAAATGACAGATGTGATCTATCTAGACTTCTGTAAAGCCTTTGACACAGTCCCCCACAACATCTCTCCCTCTAAAGTGGAGAGATATAGATTTGATGGGTGGATGGTACGGTAGATAAGAAACTGGTTGGATGGTCATATTCAGAGAGTAGTGGTCAATGGCTCAAAGTCGCGATGGAGATCCATGACAAGTGGTGTCCCTCAGGGGTCTGTACTGGGACAAGTGCTGTTTAATATCTTTATCAATGATATTGACAGCGAGATTGAGTGCACTCTCAGCGAGTTTGAGGATGACACCAAGCTGAGTGGTGTAGTTGCCACACCGGAAGTACAGGATGTCATCCAGAGGGACCTGGACGGACTGGAGAAGTGGGCCTCTGAGAACCTCATGAGGTTCAACAGGGCCAAGTGTAAGGTCCTGCACCTGGGTCAGGGCAATCCCCAATTTCAGTACAGCATGACTGTGCTTGAGAGCAGCCCTGCAGAGAAGGACTTGGGGGTGCTGGTCGATGAGGAGCTCGACATGAGCTAGGCTGGATCAAAAGAAGCATGGCCAGCAGGTCGAGGGAAGTGATTCTGCCCCTCTATTCCTCTCTTGTGAGACATCATCTGGAATACTGTGTCCAGTTCTAGAATCCTCAACGTAAGAAGGACATGGAGCTGTAGGAACACGTTCAGAGGAGGGCTGCCAAGATGATCGGAGGGCTGGAGCACCTTCCCTATGAGGACATGCTGAGAGAGTTGGGCCTGTTCAGCCTGGAGAAGAGAAGGCTCTGAGGAGATCTTATAGCGACCTTCCAGTAACTGATGGGGGCCTACAGGAAAGATGGAGAGGGACTATTTGTAAAGGCTTGTGGGGAGAGGACTAGGTGGAACAGGTACAAACCAGAAAGGGGCAGATTTAGACTAGACATTAGGAAGAATTTCTTCACCATGAGACTAGTGAGGCACTGGCACATGTTGCCCAAGGAAGTTGTGGCTGCCCCATCCCTGGAGGCGTTCAAGGCGAGGTTGGATGGGGCCTTGGGCAGCCTGATCTAGTGGGATGTCCCTGCCCATGGCAGCGGGGGTGGAACTGGATGATCTTTAAGGTCCCTTCCAACCCAAACTATTCTATGATCTCTCAGAAGAGCACTGCATCTATGTCCACTGCTTCTTATTTTTTCTTCCTTAAAGAAAAATAGGGAGTGGATGGGGCGAGTGGCCTAATGCACAAGTTTTCTAGGGCTCTGGATGTGTGACTTGGAAACTTTACACGCCAGTTAAGGTGCTTCAGCCTAATCGTTGAGGGTGATCCTCCCCTTCTACTCTGCTCCCCTGAGACTCTGCCTGAAATTCTGCATCCAGTCCAAGAAACACATGAATTTATTGGGGTGGGTCCAAAGGAGGGCCATGAAGGTGATCAAGGGGCCGGAGCACCTTTCCTTTGAGGAAAGAATGAGACAGTTGATGTTGTTCCACCTGGAAGAGAGCAAGCTCCAGTGAAACCTTATTGCAAACGTCCAGTAGTTAAACAAGATTTATAAGAAAGATGAGGACAGATGTCTTAGGACAGCTGTGGCAACAGGACGAGGGGTAATGTCTTGTAAATTAAAAGAGGGTAGATCCAGACTAGATATAAGGAAGAAACATTTTACGATGAGGGTGGTGAGCCCCTGGACGAGGTTGCTCAGAGCAGCTGTGGATACCCCATTCCTGGTGTCCTCCAAGGCTGGGCTGGATGGAATTTTGGGCAACCTGACCTGGCACAGGATTGGACTGGATGCTCTTTGATGGTCCTGCCAACCCATCCTATAAGGATCTCTTCCAGTGCAAAGCATCGTATGAACCCAAACCAGCCTGTGCATATTTAATGATTAATTAAACACGCATAGTTGGTTAACAATCGATTTGCATGCTTAACTACACTACTAATTACGATTTTCTACAGTTCCTAACCACCTCCGTTCCTAACCAGCCGCTCTCCTAGATCAACCCTATAACGACCACTTCACTTACACCACCCCGCGTGCTCAGAACTTTATTGACTCAAAATTAAGGGTCAATAATTTGTCGCCCAAAATTAGGGCGGGGCGACTACCTCCCTGTCACGTGCGTTAGCGACAGCCGCAGGGGGCGCCCATTGGCGGAGGGGCGGGGAGCGGGCGTGGCCTGATCGATGAGCGGGGCGTGACTCGGCCATCCGGCCCCGCCCCCTCGCCAACCAGCAGCAGCGTCCATTGGCGTATAGGCGCGTGAGTGGGCGTGGCCAGAGCGACAGGGCGGCTTCCATTGGTGGACGGGCGCCAGTGGTCGTGGCGAGGCGGGGGAGGGGGGCACGGCGTCCGTCCCCGCCTGGCGGTCACGTGCGTTGGCGACAGGCGGTGGCGGCGGCGCCCATTGGCGGAGGGGCGGGCGCGGGGCGGTGGGACCGGCAGCTGCGCCGCCGCTATAACAACAAAGGGCTCCGCGGGGGACGCGGAGCAGCGCAGGGCAGGTGAGTTCGCTCGACGGGGCCGGGGATGGGATCGCTTACGGGGGTCTGATCGCTCGGGAGAGGCGGTGGGAGGCAGCGGCCGAGCTCACGTTCCCCCGTCACCGCTTCCATCCCGGCTGCTCGGAAAGCCCCGCGGCCGGTTTCCCGTGTTCCCGGCGGCGGGGCTGGGCTGGGCTGGGCTGGGCTGGGCTGGGCTGGGCTGGGGGGGAGCGGCGTCGTGGAGCCTCCTGGTGGCGGTGGGGCCGCGGGGATCGGCCCCGAGCCCGAACGGGAGCTGCCAAAGCTATCGGGACGAGATCATTTTTCCTTTTTTTCTTATTGGTACGCGCCCCATCCTCTCTGCAAGGGACAAAAAAGGAGATTTATGCAACAATGCAGTGTTGCTGCCTGTCTGATTCACTGGAGGCGTCTTCTGTGACAGCCTTTTATCGCACTGTGGTTGCTCCGAGTCTGGTCTCTTCTGGCAGCTGACAGCACTCCAGTTCTCCGACAGGATCTTCCCCTTCAGTCCCCGTGTCCTTTGCCTGCTCCTCGGTGACAGCGTTGCTTCTTGGTCCCCGTTGACTTGCACAGTACTGTGCCGGTAAAGGCACTTGTCCAAAAGGATGTCAAAACATCAACCAGTTTCTAAATGATTCAGATGAGGGGTTTGAGTCATTTTTGGTGGCGGAAGGGAAAGGCACAACCTGCTTTTGATCACTCCAGATCTCCAGCAGGAGCTTCCCTTTCAGCCTCCATCTCCTTCGCCTGCTCCTGAGTGACAGCATCACTTCTTGGGGTGACATTCTTAAAGGCACTTGTCCAAAAGGATGTCAAAACATCAACCAGTTTCTAAATGATTCAGATTTTTTTTTTAAGGTCGTTTTTGGTGGAGGAAGGGAAAGGGACAACCTGCTTTTGATCTACAGAAAGGCAGTCGTAGGTTAACAAGCTGTAGTTTGTTTATGTTTTTGGGAGTGGTGCTGCTTGTCGGAGGTTAATTATTTGATGTCGCTGTGGTGCCTGTTGATCTATAATAAGGGAGTGTGATCTCTCATCTTGCTCCACTCTACACACAGAACAAAGACAGCCCTTGCCTGAAGGTACTCTCACTCTAGATCCAGCAAAGAGGCAGCGCGTGTGTGTGGGAGTACAGGGAAAGGCAGCACTGATCAGCAATTACACTATGGCTTGCTAGTTAGCCTAAATTAAAACTGAACTCTTTTGTTCCTAGACCTTGTGCCAGAAGACGGTTAGGGATAGATGTGGAAGATAACTGGAAAACTACAGGCTTCACGCTTTCCCTTACAGTCCTTTTCTTTATCCTTGGTAAGGTCTGTCTGTAATGGAAGTGATCAGACTTTCTCAAGAAGATGCGTAGGAGCACTGTGGGCATTCAGCGTTTTCTTGGGTAACCCATCCAGGACTTGGTAACCACTGAAAACTGAATTTTACTGCAGTTAAAATGCAGTTCTGCTTGCTATGAATGCTGAAGGAAGGAATAAATGTTTGCCTCTTTCTTCACATAATAGACTACTGTTGTCAATTTTTCCTTCCCTCTGTTAAGACTTTCCTGTTTTGAAAAAAATTTATCATTTATCTTTAGACTCCCGATCATTCTTGTATCTCCCTTTAACAGATCCCATGTGTCATTTTCAAGTGTGGTGGTAAAAAACCAAACTTTTATCACTACTGCAGCTGGGTCATTTGTTTTTAGTCTTGTATTTTCCTGCAGCTGGTGGTTCCTATTGAAGAACTAGGGTGTGTAACTTCTTGAGTTACACTGTACCTTTACCTATTGCTTCTGAAGACTACTTTCAGTTCTAATCCTGTCCTTTTGTGCTGTTTGAATAAGGAGGTAGCTGCACAAATGTATGTAGGTGCAGTGTTGCATGGAGCAGGTGCTTGTCCTTGTATTGAGCAAGTAGGTGATGGAAGTCTTTTGTCCTGGAGTAAGATGAGGCCAGAAAGACCCTTTAGTGTGGCCTGAGAGTTACAGGGTATGCTGGCCTTAAGTAATATTCTTTATGGGTTGCATCTTCTTTCAATGGCTGGGTTTATCTAGTGTAGTGTGTCTTACTCTCTTTCTCTTTCTGAATGCGGACACTCATATCCTCTTTACATGCATATCTTCTTCCCTGTTTAATAATTAAACAGATATTTAATCTGTAATAATTCTGACATGCTGTGATAATTCAAATATTACTATGGTGAAATTAACTTGTAGTTAAACAGATTAATGTTTTTTACGTATAGTCTACTTATTCTGCTACTTCAGTTGTTTCTATTTGTTAGCTCATACATAAATACCCAAAGGCTGTAAGGATGGTGGTCTGAGGTGACAGAGCATTCAGCTTCTTGGTAGTAATGGGATTTTTTTAATCTTAACTGCCAAATTTACAGTTCGGGCTTATGGTAACTAATTACATGTAGATTTAGGGAAGTGTGTTAAGAAATAAGCATTGGTTTTAATTAAGTATACAAGTTACTTTGCCTTGTTACTTAGACTTACCATGCATGACTAGTTGGGCACTTGTTATGAAAATGATCTCACCAGTAATTATGTAGTGCACTTTGAACCTGAGAGGGGACCTATCTTCCTGCTGTATTAACTCATCAGCAGTGGCCCTGAGCTGTATGTGATGGAAAAGAGAAGAAACACTGCCTGGAGCAGCCCTGGAAGCCCTCGTGGGAATCTGGGAGAAGTGTGAGGCTGTGTCAACAGACAGGATGTGGTGTCTGGAGCAGAAAAGGCATACTTGCCCTTCACATATCTCTCTGACCAGGAGGAGGAAGACAGGCAGGGAGCTGGGGGAGCACCTCAGTGAGCGTAGGCTAAGACTCCTGTACAAAAGCCGTCCCTTCGCATAGGGGAAGGTGGGGACCAACAGCTGGACAGACTGTTGAGCGCGGAGGAGGATGTAGAGGAAGGTGCTCCTTCTGTAATTATCTAGCTGCGAGGAATTGTGAATGCCAGTGAAGCTGCCTCTCTTCTTAGGGGAAGAATGTTCACTGATGCCTCAGACTGCACTAATGGGAGGGTTTGTAACTTGTTGCCTAGGGATGTTACCTATTACTTTGTCACTAAGACCTCTGATCATTTTTTGCAGGTTTCACGTAAGCTGTTTACAAGTCATGCCTCTGCATGTCCCGTACCTAAGCTGATAAAGCACCTATGCACTTTAATCTCAAGTCTATGCCACTCTGCTAGTACAGCGTGAGCTGTGCCTTGAACCTTGAACATAAAGACCTACCAGCCAAAGTCTTGTTCCTGCCTTAGTAATGTTCCAGAGGTTAAATAACATGCTCATGGGAGAGATTAATAGCTTGTCCAGCCAAGAGCCAGAGTTCAGTGAGAAAGAAGACGATGAGTGGATTCTAGTTGACTTCATAGGTAAGATGTTTGTCAAACTTATCTTCTGCTTAGAAACCAGTAGGTTTGGAAAAACTTTGCCAAAGTAAAATCAGTGTGGATTAGAGCATAGCATGTCTTTGATAGAAATGTGCCAAAACATGTTATGTAAACTGAGAATAATGATGTCAGGTTAAAGCCTGACACAGGCTTCAGCAGAACCACTTGTACAGATAAAATACGTTTGACTCATTGTGCAATCATATTGCTTTACTGATAACAGTTGTTTTACGTGTCTAGCATGGCTTGTGAGGGAATTCCCTTTCCCCTTGCTTTTAAAAAACTAAGTTGGTGTACATGCTGATAGGTGTTTATTTCTTTTTTTTTCTTTTTTTTTTTTTTTAATATCTCATCTCTGGCTGCATGCGACCTTGTTTTCAACCTCCTGCTATCACCAATGTACATGGGTTCCGCTCAACTGACTAATGGCCACCTACAGCAGACACTTGCACTAATTGCTCTGTGGAGGAAGCAGACATTGCTGAAGAATCAGCCGGAGACAGCTCGCCTGTCTTCTCTTGTTTACCGTCTCCCTTGGAACACTTGCCAGAGACCAGCGAGTCTTGCTTCATCCAGTTTGAGTCGTGTCCCATGGAGGAGAGCTGGTTTATCACCCCACCCCCATGTTTTACTGCAGGTGGATTAACCACTATCAAAGTGGAAACCAGTCCAATGGAGAACCTCCTGATAGAGCATCCCAGCATGTCTGTGTATGCTGTCCATAATACCTGTCACAGCCTTAATGAGACTGGATGTGGAGAGGAGGAGTTTTGCAGCCCAAGTAGTCCCAGGTACGTCTGACTTCTCTTCTCGAGGAGCTCTGTTGCTGAAAATATCTGGTTTCCGCTTGATCAGCTTAGACACTTAATACTGAATTTTCCAGCTTATTTCAGAGCAATTGAATAAGGCATGAATACCACACAAGGTGGGTAGAGTGGTCAGGGCTGCCTGCCTGCCTAGAAAAATGCTATACAAGATGACAGTGTCAGGAGGTAGTTTGGTATGCTATTTTGACACCAATGAATATTTATGGAGCCTGATTGTTCCCTCACAGCATAGACCCCAGTCCTGTTGAAACCGATGGCAGTTAACAGTGTAGCTGATAACGTAGATCTGAAAGCACTTTGGCCTTTCCATAGCTATCTGTATCTATCATAACTGTTGGTCACCTTGTGAGAAAAATATTTTGCTGTAACTATCCTGATACCAAAGTCTATTTTGGTATTTTTTGTTCTTCAATGTAGTGATGGATTAGGGCAGAATTAAGTCTTTCCACAGGTGACTTGTAGAACAAAAGCAAACTGAAATGTTGCACAGAATTTTTCCACCTCAAGGGAAAAAATTGCCCTACAAGCTTCTACTTCTTGTGAGATAAGAAGTTGTGCTGTTTGATTATTTTGATGGGGAGAATATCATAAAGATCCAGCCACGTGGAATTATTGTAGATGTGTTTGTTGTGCACTGCTTCTTTGGGGTTAACTGCCCAGTAAATGCAGCAATAGTCATGTAGTGCTATATGATAGGCTGTTTCAGTTGACTAGATCACTGTATGGGCCTTCCAACTGCCTGGCCTAGTAAGGGTTGACCAAAAATTTGACCTTTCAAACGCTGTCAAGCCTTGTGATGTAGACCACCTCTCTAGGAAGCTTGTCCCAGTGTTTGACCACCCTCTTGGTAATGAATGTTTCTAATGTCCAGTCTGAACCTTCCCTAGCACAGTTTTTTGTTCTCGTGTGTCCTATCACTGGGTACCAGGGAGAAGAGATCAGCACCTCCCACTCTGCTGCCTCCCCTTTAGGAAGCTGAAGAAAGCAGTAAGGTGGTTGCCCCTCAGCCTCCTGTTCTCCAAACTGGACAGTCCTAGAGTCCTTGGCCACTCCTCATAGGACATTCCTAACAGCCCTTTCACCAGCTTTGTTGCCCTCTTCTGGGCACATTCAAGGACCATGGATGTAATCAAGTATACATAGATTTTTACAGACAAGAGTATTTTTGCCACCATGACTCCACACTTGCCCATGTGTTCATTGATTTGGAAATAATTGGATGTTTTGTGAATCTTGGTTAATAATGAATTCTGACTTTTCATCCCATCTGGTGCCTAAATTTAAAAACGCTTTGAAAAAAATAATAGTATAGTGAGCTTTGTTCCACAGGAAAAAATTGTGTAGTGGTAGAGTTGCTGTAGGTAGATAATCACTGACTTTTCTGATCACCTCCTTGCTGTATTTAAAGTTCTTAGCTCAAAGAAATAAGTGACACTGAGAACATGCTGCTGTACAATCCTGAAGTATAGTGCTGATACAGTTAATCTTGGAGAACAGGGGATTTGTGTAAATATTTGGGGAGGGCGGTTTGATGTAAGCATCAGGGGTCTACCTAAGCTGGGGGGAAAGCTATGAGCGCACAGCACCCTTTAAAATGAGGATCTGAAGGAATGTGCAATAGAACTGTCAGCTCTGAGGCATAACTTACTATGTAGATCAGTTTACCTGATCTACGTACCTTAGATAGTAGATCAGTTTATCTAAAATACAATTTATAATGGACTGTAAGATTCTGACTGCTCGGTGACTTGTGAACTAGGGGTACTGGTATAAATTCTCTGGAGAAGAATCTTGTGGTACATTATACTATACATTTAAGCTGCTTTAATGTGTTGAGAGGCTAGAAGCGTGATGATCCTTAACTGGTGTGTAAGTTTCTCACAAATCTGTGCTGTTGCTTTGTTAGAGGGTCTAGACTTTTGTGGGAGTTATTTTGGGTGGCAGAACTGGGAGTAGACTGGGAGCTGACGTAAAGTACAGAAACTGTGGAAATCAATTACTCTGATAATGCAGTAAGTTTCAAAAGCTGTTTTCAAGTCTTTAGTGGTTTAATGCTTGGCCATTTAACATTGTAGGGCCAAGAAAAGCTGCTTAAGGCACACTGGCACAGTAAGTACTACTGTTTTGGGACAGTTCTTTGTGTTTGATCAGACTGCTAGCAACACTGCTTCCTCTAGAGCCTTGTTTGCCAAAACAATACTGGGTTTAGGACTAACCTTTGTGCCAAATGATGTTACTTGATCAAGCCTAACTACTTCTGCTTTAACATGCCAAAATGCTAAGTGCAGAAAAATTACGTAAATATTAATTTGGGGGGGACGGGACACCTGAAGCCTTCAATGTTTCTTGTGGGGTCTGGCTCTATAGCGCAACTAGCAGGACACTTGTGCTTCCTAGACAGAAGATAGATGCCAGGGTTGTAGCAGCAGATAGATGTAGTGGCCGTCTGGCTTTAAGCACAGCCCCTCTGAAATGACATTTTGACAACACTGTTGGAGGCTCATCACTCTGTTCTCTGTCCAGGTCTCACCAGCATCAGACTACCAAAGGAAGGTATTAAGATACCAAAATGCTATATTTTAGAAGAGTGTGTGGCCTTTAGCGAATTCAAACTGCCTCTGCTATCCCAGTTTCACTTCACGTGGCAAGTAGAAGAGTGTTGGTTTGCAAACCAGTATTTGATAGGAGAGGGAGAAACCTTAAACATCTTCAACCAGCAATTCTGAACCAGTTTTTCCCCTTTTGTGGAGGAAATCTATTTGCTCCTTTTAAATTCCTTTCAAAGCAAAAGGATGTTATATGAACTTCTCCCTGTTTGTCAGGTTAGTCATATTTTTCCATAGCAAACTGCAATATTTTGTATTAGCAGTTGATGCCCTTTGCTAGCTAATGACATGTAGCAAGGGCATGCTTAGGAAAAATGGGTTCTAATAACACAATGTGGTGTGGCTTCCCTGCCCCTTACTGCTTTCCCTAGAAAGCCTTTGTTTGAAGTTCCACCTCCAGCACTGTTGAATGTATTAAGGTATTGACCCATATAGAAAACCCTGTATTTGCAGGTACCCTGATGTAAATTAAACCGGTGTAATCTGCATAGAAAAAGCATTTCCAAGGCACTGTGTATTGATTTGTGTTCTTCACATACTTCTTGCTTTGTATTCCAAGTGCTAGGTTTAGGACAATATCCAGTGAGACAACAGTGGGGGGAAACAAACCTGTCACATGTGACTGTTCTGGAATCTGTAGGCTTTAGTCAGTTATCTCACGCTAGCTGAGGAGCCAAAAGCAAGTGGACTTGGCTATTTGAAAGGAAAAAAAGGTAGAGGAGAGAGTATACTCCCTGACCCAGAATATTTTGCCTCAGGGTTGAGTAGTGGGAGGTGGAAGAGCTCATATCTCTGCCAGGTACCTGCAAGACCCCAAGAACAAAGCAACAAGGGTATACTGTGGCACAGCAGGCCAGACTTAAATCTCCAGAGATGTCAAAATAAATGCAAGTTAAGCTCCTCCAGAAGAGATTGTATTATAGAAGCATGCTAGTGCTGGAGAACAGACTTTGCAAGGGACTTCTTGCTCACACCTGAGCAAGCTCCTGGTTTTGCACACGTCTTTCTTGGGCACCACTGAATTGACAGTAGTTGGGTCCTGGGAGGAGACAACAGCTCCCATGCTGCTGGTCTCACAGCAGCTATGGCACTCAGACTTGGGATTTGCTTTGCTTTTAAAACTGCCAGGCTATTTTTAGCTTTACTTTGGAAATTTCAGGAAACACCAGTGATTGTTCTGTGAAGTAGGGAAGTCCTTTTTTCAACGTGTCGGTCCCTGCTTGCGTAGGTTGCTGTTTTGTTGGTTTATTTTTTTCTCCACTAGTGCATGATGCAGTAAGGATTTGCCAAAACTGCTGACTCTCTGCTCATAAAATCTAGAGGGTTGTTTGAGGAAAAAGTTTTGGGTTTTTTTCAAAGTTATTTCCCATGTGTGTCACAACTGGTCAGTCTTTCCCATTAATTTGCATGAACACTGTTTGGATTTAGTTGTGTGGCTGGCAATCCAAATGCACTTTGATCAGTGTGTTTCTGTTTTCAGGCAGAATCACCTGTATTCAATAAGGTTTTAAACCAAACTTTGCCTGCTGGAGAACTCAAAGACTTCTAAATCTGGAGCAGCATGACACACATCGCCTTATATATCTGATCTATATGGCATCCTGGCCTTAGGGAGGTGGGGTGGGGAAGGAAGGGTGCAGTAGCATAATACACTGAAAGTCCAAAGGCTGTTGTGGTGCCTTCATGCTAAAAGTGAGTCAGCAGCTCTATGCAATACTTAACAGTGTGGTTTTCCTAAACCAGATTGACCTCGCCTCAGCCCAAATCTCTGTCCAGTAGCATAAAGATGCCCTTTCGAAATGCTGGATGTTGGTGTCCTTGTTCTCCTGCCCTCTATAGTTTGCGTGTCTTGTCAATGTAACTCAGTAATGACTGATACCTACTTGTTACATTTCTAGACTGGAGGCCCAAAATGAAATGGGACAGCGTGTTCACTGCTATGTCACAGCCCTTGCTACGCGTTCAACTTTTCTGGAAAAAAACAAGAGCTTTCGTCCTACTCACTGGATAAAAGAACACAATGAAAGACACTATCTCAACAGGAACAGTCTCCGTCGCCAAAACCTTACCAGGGATTGCCACTCTCGGCAAATCAAGCACAATGGACTTTTTGTTCACCAGCCTTGCCAGCGTCAGTTCAATTACTGATGGCTCTTGTGGTTTTAATCTATGGTCTAATTGTTTTTTAGGTTGCTCTTGTTTTCATGTGTAGGTAAGTGTGGTCAATCTGAAGCTGATCGTCAGTCTCTCAAACGCAATCGTTAACTAGTGTTGCATTCATTTGAAATGACACATAAATCTCCAAACATCTTGCAGCAAGTCCTAGGCATTGATATTTAACATCAATGTCTGGGAAGCCTATCAGTATGATAGTTTGTGCTGGTTTTATAAACTATGATGTATAGGTGGGTTCTTAGTTGATATTTTAAAGTAACTTAACTGATGTGGAAATCAGTTACGTTTTGCATTAATCAAAGTGGAGTTAGAAAATTTGAGGTTAGCTGTATGCTTTAATGACCAGTACTTGACAGCTTGTGTATCTGTCTGTATTCAGCATTTATGATTACTTTCTAACAAGGAAATACTATAGCTGCCAGTGGATATTATATAGCTACGCTGAACTGTTACAAGAAGGACATCTAATCTAAATTGCCTAGTACCTACTTGTGTTAGTGGAGTCTGTGTAGGTGTGTTGGGTACCTAATATGGGTATCAGAAAAGGGTTAAATGTCCCCCAATATTGTTGCAGTATGATATGGCACTGGTGTTACAGATGTAGTACCTCACAGTGGAGTGGAAGGAAAAGTGGACCTCTGGGTTAAGTGCAGACGCACAACCTAGGGAACTGAACTGGGTTTTACTCGTTGCAGTTCAGGTTCTTACTCCCTTTCTCTAATTCTTCCTCTTTCTGTCTTCGAAAGATGTATTTGCCCTACCCTATTTCGTTTAGCCTCTGGTCTAGTTGAAGAAAAAAGATGGTGGATCGACCGTTCTTTTAATCCTGTTAGTAGCTGATTACTCTTTAAAGAAGTCAGGCTGATGGGATAGCTATTTCTGAGCTGCTAACTGCTGTTATATTCTCATATTTACGGATTGAGAGTAGCTGAAAAATAGTTAGGATGGCTTTATTAGAAGTCCTCCTGATCTTTCTCTTTTTCTCTCTCTGTGAAAATGAAGTCTGAGTTAATTGTGACTGGAAATGAAGGGCAGTGCGTGGCAGGGAGAGGAGCGTGCTGAAAACCAGTCTTACAGAACTAAACACAGTGATAACAGGGTGTGTAAAAAAAAAAAAAAAAAAAAAGAAGAGGTAGGTGGGCAGTTGTTTTTCTCCTATCCCACTGGGGACAGAATCATATCCAGAAGGACTGGATAGCAATTCTGTGGGCCAACAGGGAAGAAAAGCCATTCAAAACTAACAAATAGTTTTCTTAAGAACACTGTGCAAGATGTTTTGGAAGTTGGCAGGCACTTTAAGTTCACCTGTTATTACACAGCAGCTGCATGGCGTGCTGAACCCTAGCAGATCAATCTGGGAAGTAGATTAAATGTCTGTGGAGATGAGGAAGCAGAAATCTGCACCGAAAGAAAGGGGGGATGTGTAAATAAGTTTGTCCCCCTTTCTGTCAGTGCTTTAATGTGACTTACTGATTTTTAACTCGTGTTTAGTGCCTAGGGCATTAAAATGGTAACATTACATTCAACCATGTCTTCCAGTAGTCCTTATACAGAAGTTGGTATAAGGCGTCATGCAAGGAGTCTTTGAAATTGGGCAAGATCAATAATGTGAATTATGCCAGAACTATGAAGTATTTTAAAATCGGCCAAATGCTTCAGTTTCACTGAAGCAAAACCCCAGGAGTTTGGATTGACCTTGATGTAGTGGTACTGTTGCACATTCTGCAGCTGGAATTGTTGTGGAATGTATTTGGTGTACAGAAAACAGCATTTTTAACCTCTGTTTTACTGCAGATGTGCTGCTTCACTGGGATTAGTTAGGCAAAGGGATGTTGACCAATAGTTAAATGTATAAAAGCAAGTGGTGCTTTCCTGGATATGCTTTTTTAAAGACACATTGGATTCATATGGACAGTGAAAGAAAACAAAATTTGTCACATCCTGAGTTTCCAAAACAGATTTTGTTATTACTCTTTCAGCAGTATGTGCCTGTGTCCATACAACAAATCTTTTGTGGTCCAAATACTCTGATATATCTGCAAATCGCTGTAGTCTCTTACCTGTTCAAATACTCTTTCTTACTTCAGGTTGTCTACTTTTATCACTCCAACCTTTTGCCTGACTTAAACTTCCTTCTCCTCACTGCCAACTTTCTAGCTCAGGAAAATTCTTTGCTTTCTTGTATTTTTCTTCTTTATATGAAAGTAACTGCTTTCCTTCAGCTTTAATTTTCTTAAAGTGAAATGAAGGAAGATGGGTCTCCACCTCCCCGTGTTGGAAGGAGTAAGTAATCCGTTAACTCTTAATGGGGAGATGGAGTAGAGAGTATAAGGCTCCCAGGCATTACAATGAGAGTCTTGGTCCGTTCTTCTCAGTAGGCAAGTAAACGCAACTTTAGACTGCTCCTAGAGTTGGGAGATACCGATCTTTTTATACTGCATTACTAGATGACTTTCTAGTGATGAAAACCTATATCTTTCAGGATATAAACTGTTTTGTTGCACAAAGCTGTGCTTCTCAATTTGTAATATTGGAAACCATGTTATTGTGTGAGATAGTACTGCATCAATGGCTTTTTGTTAACTTGTTTTTAAGTATTTATGTTGGTTTAGCCCTGTTTTGTGCCTGGAGATAATGGGCAACTAGAATTGTTTTGGTTTCCTGTCTTTATAGTGAGCTGTTTGGCTTTTTATATGGTTTTTGAATTGTATTATGTGTGTTTTTTCTTGTAAAAGTGGAGGCCTTGCACTGTCTCATACTGATTGATATTCGTGAATCTTGCTGAAACTGCATTTTCATATGTATTGGTCGATAGACAGATTTGCATTTTAAACTGTGCCTTCTACACAGCAAACTTGAATCTTCTAAAGGGACATTTCAGTTAGGATTAATACTGTACATCAGTCTATGCATATATGGCAGCTTCTCTCCAGAGCCACTTCTCTATTTGTAGCAGTCCTTTTGATACGGAAGAATGTCTGGCTCTTATTTTTAATAGTTTAACACAAGCTGAAAACCGACAAAATACAGCACTTTGCCAAAAAGTAGCATTGCTTAACCAGTGTGTATTTACTTAAAGCGATCTTCTGTATTTTGTTTCCATAGTGCATTCTGCACACTATGGGGAGATGTGATCTTAGCTCTCAATAAAAAATGGCCTATTAAAAATTGCCAGTCTCTTCTGTTATGTTACAGGTCTGTTAAACTCCAAATACCCAACTACGTCGCTCAGGTGTGGTAGGTACAAGTTCTGAGTGTCTCAGAATGTTTATTCTAGAACAGAAGTTCCTCTGGGAAAGAGTTTACATTGCCAACCAAGTGACAATGCGTAGGGTGAGTAGTGCTGTACATCTCTGCCAGCTGCTGCGTTTCCTGATGAGGACATAGAAGTGCTACAGGTAAACGGGACAGAGAGAAACATTACAACTTGGAGCATGCACAGGGTGGGGAGAAGATCTAGACTGAGCCTCTCTTGTTTCAAGTCATACCCATTCTCTTTCATTCTCCTGCCATGCACCACTGTAAATAAAATACAGAAGGTGGCTGTTAGCGTTCAGAGGTGGAAGCAGGGACAGGTAACCTGTGAGTGACGCAGAGACCCTGTGTAAATAGATTTGGGAGAGCCAAAGCTAAACCATCTGTAGTTGAACCTGGCAACAGATGTGAAGGTCAACAGGCTTTCCACAGGTGGTGTATCAGCTGCATAGAGATCAGAGAAAATATGGGCCTGCTGCTAAATGGGATGGGAGACCTTGATAAAGAACATGGAGGAAGCTGAGGTACTCCATGCCACCTTTGCTGTGGTCTCTGCTGGGAAGATTAGCCTTTGGGAATTACAGGTTCTTGGTAGGAAAGGCTAGAGCAAGGAGGATCGACCTCTTGAGAAGTATCAAATTAAGGAAAGCTTGAAGAGATGGAATCTGTGGGACATAACCATGACTGGTGAGCAGGTGCTCTGAGAACTGGCTTACTGCTAGGAAATCAGGCAGGGAAGGGAAGAGACCAGCTTGGCTGAGTTGACCTGCTGGTCAAACTCAAGAAGAGGGAACTGCACAGGCAGTGCAAGCAGGGACAGGGAACCTGGGAATTGTATTTGGACGCTGCCAAGTTGTGTAGGGGTGGGGTCAGGAAGGCCGAGGCACAGCTGGAGCTTAACTTGGCAAAGGCAGTGAAGACCAACAAGAGAGGCTTCTTGAAGAGAACATACCCCCACTGATGGCTGAAAATGGTGACCTCGTATCAACAGATGAGGAGAAGGCTGAGGTACTTAACTTTTTTGCCTCAGTCTCCACTGGCAACTGCTCTCCTCACGCCTCCTGTGTCATGGGACAAGATGATGACCGGGGCAGTAAACCCCCTCCCACTGTAGAGGGGGATGAGATTTGTGACCACCTGAGGAACCTGAACGTATGTAAGACAATGGGACCTGATGAGCTGCATCCCAGAGTCCTGAGGGAACTGGCTGATGTGGTTGTCAAGCCATTCTCTGTGATATTTGGTCAGTGGCACTAAGTCTAGCTGGAAGACAGTTGCTACTGGTGTACCCTGGGGGTTAATACTGGGTCTTAGACTCTAAAATACATTCACCAATTACTGGGGTTGTGGGGCAGAGTGCACAACTGGGAAGCTTGCAGGAGGCAAGAGGAGTTATTTATACACCAGAGGGCTGTACTGCCATTCAGCAGGACCCCAACAGACTGGAGGAATGGGCTGACAGCAACCTGATGGAGTTCGACAAAGAAATGTGGTGTGGAGTCTTGTACCTGGGGGAAAAATAACCACTGGCACCAGTACAGGCAGAAATGGCCCTGGGGGTCAAGCTGACCGTGAGCCAGCAGTGCGCCCTTGTGGCCTTGAAAACTAAAAGCCTCCTGGGCTGTTGCCAGAAGGTGGAGAGAGGTGATCCTTCCTCTCTACTCGGCACTGGCAAGACACATCTCAATGCTGTGTCCAGTGCTCTGGTCCCCAGTGCAAGAGGGACACTGACATATTGGAGTAGATCCAGCAAGGGGCCAGGGAGATGATAGTGGGATTGAAGACTGTGAAATAACAGGAAGAGGCCGAGAGAGCTCTGATTGTTTAGGCTGGAGGAGGAAAGGGTCTGGGGAGATCTTGTCAAGGTGTATAAATGCCTGATGAGGGCAGTCAAGAACACAGAGCCAGACTCTTCTCTAGGGGTGCCCTGTGAAAGAACAAAAGACAACAGATGCAAGCTGAAAGATGGGGAATTCCATTTAAATGTAAGAAAGGATCTCATGGGTCTTCTCCAGGTGGTTGATCCTTGATTTCCATGCCTTTTCAAAGATCATAGGGAGTGGCCTTTCATGGATATCAGCCAGCTCCCAGCACTGCTGCAGAGCCCTGTGTACTTGTACAGGTTGGGTTGTTGCAAGTAGTCCCTGACTTGATTCATACCCGCTGAGCAAAGCGCGTGACAAAATTATCTTTTTAACTGACAGTGATGAAAAGATTTGTGCAACAAAGCATCAGTCTTCCCAGAGGAAGCACTGAGTAAAACCTTTCTTTGTCAAATGCAGATTGTGACCCATATGCTCATCAAAGCAGTGAGTCTAGGCTGAGAGCTGTACAGCTCTCTGCAGGAGAAAGTTTGATATAATGTATAATCATATCCATATTGATAACCTAATGTAGCTATACTGATGGTGTTCCTTCTAGGGATGCTTAGTTCAGACTTAATGCAGCTTTTAAAACTTAGGTTGTAGACATTCCAAAATATCATAAGGAGGAATTCTAGAAGTAAGGAAGAATCTCCTCACTGTGAAAGTGAAGAGGCACTGGAACAGGGAAGTTGTGGCTGCCCCATCCCTGGAGGTTTGCAAGGCCAGGTTGAACGGGACCTTGAGCAGCCTGATCTAGTAGGATGTATCCCTTTCCATGGCAGGGGGATGGAACTGGATGATCTTTAAGGTCCCTTCCAACCCATACTATTCTGTGATCATGAACTAGTGTTTCTTAAAAGTTCTCTATGCCAAAGCAAAAATGTTCATATAAAGGGTCATATCAATGTGACCACATTGACCTAAGCTCTCACTTCTCATTCTAGTTTTCCCTTCTGTATAAATTCTTGTGCACTTCTGATGAAGCTAGCATAGTAATTACTGTTCTCTGACACTTAACACTTATGGAGACACTCTATTTCCTCATTGAGTCGTTCAGCATCTGCTTTCTTTGTCTCATTGACTTATTTTGATGCATGTTTATAACCACAAAACTCTGTTGCCTCCATTATTTGGTCATACTTTCAAGAAGGTTTCAGGGGTTTTGACACACATAGAAATGACTCATCAAAAGAGCAGTTTGGTGTTGCAGCACTGTTTTTCCCGTGATGTGGTCATGATAGGTCTGAACTTAGACTTAAAAAACTTGATACACATTCTGCTATCTCAGCCAACATTTTCCTTCATCAAAATACTGTCCTGCAGCTACTGCTGCGTAACTAATATTTCAGAAGTTATAATCTCTTAACTTGTTTCACAGTTTTGTGGGCAGATTGATAGCTGAACACTCAAATGAGGCAGATAAATATGTTATAATTTCATGCAAGCTGAAGAAAAATAATAATAGCCAAAAAAGTAAACCCAGATAACACAACTAGGCTAGTGGCCAGGAGCAGACTTCGGATCTCAGCTTGCAGATGTGGGCTGGTCCTTAAGTCTATACTTTCGCCTAAAGTGCAGCCTTCGTGTTGTTGTGTCCAAGCCTGACCTAGTCAGGCAATAATAACAGGAAACATAACTATGCCCCCAAATTAGCCTATCTGAGGTCTAAAAGAATGCCATATTCTGGGTTCTGCAGAGAATTAGTAGAGGTAGAGAGGTAGGAATGAGGAAGGAGGCCTTGGATTTGGGGGGTATGTGAGTAATGGCCAATATATGTTAATTTTTGTGATGTTTGTAAGGAAGATGAAATAATTATTAAAAAAGTAGGAGGAAGAGGCTTCTCACAAAGTCTGAGGTGCCTTTGCAGAACCACTTTACCACTCTGCGAACTGAGGAGGAATCACCCATCACAGCTGGAGAGATGCTGGAGCTGAGAAAGGTGGCCCAATCTGCTCCCAGGATAACAACCAGCACAACCAAGAAAAGGCAATGGGTGATAGTAGTGGGAGGCTGTCTTCTGAGAGGTATGGAGGCACTCATTTGTGACCTGGCGCGCTCTCTGCAGAGGTGTGCTGCTCACCAGGGGCTTGCATGAGGGATGTCACCAAGAGGCTGCCAAGCCTAGTGCAGCTCACTGACTGCTACCTGCTGCTGGTGTTTCATGCTGTGACATGGCCAGGGGCAGTCTGAGGGGTATCAAGAGAGATTACAAAGCTGAGGGAGCAGCAGTAAGGGACTCTGAAGCTCAAGCAGTTTGTTTCATCAATCCTTCTCGTCAAAGGGATGGGGTGTGAAAGGGCCAGTTGAGTCTGGCGAATCAACAAGACTGGTGCTGCAGCCAGGGCTTTAGCTACTTAAACCAGGGGAATGGTTTTGAGAAACTTGGTCTGCTGGAGGCTAATGGCGCCCATCTGTTGGAGAAAGGGAAGAGCATCCTTGGTCATAGGCTTGCCAACCTGGTGAGAAGGGCTTCAAACTAAAGTTGCTGGGGAAGGGGAACCTCAATCCACCCTACTCCTACTGGGTTGGTGCCCATGCCAGCAACAAATGCCCAGAGCCTGAGAAAGGAACACAAGTCAGCAGGAGAGCACCTGAAGAGCAACACAAAGGATTTCCAGCCAGTGAGTCAGCTTTATCAGGAGCACAACTTGAGTGCCTCTGTGCAAATGCCCATATCATGGGGAATAAACAAGAGGGGTCAGACGTGCACACGCCTGTAGGGCGATCTAATTGGCATCACAGAGATGTGGTGGAGTGAATCCTATGACTGGAGTGTTGGAATGGAAGGATACAGGCTTTTTGGAGGGGAAGGCATGGAGGGAGTGTTGCCCTCTCTCAGTGACTTAATGGAGTGCATGGAGCTCTGCCTGGGGATGGATGAGGAGCCAACCAAGAGCTTATGCATTGGGATGAAAGGGAAGGCAGGGACAAGTGACATTATAGTGGGGGACTGCTGCAGATCATTGGACCAGGAAGGGCAAGCAGATGAGGCCCGCTATAGACAAATAAGATTGGTCTTTTGCTCACAAGCCCTGATCCTCACAGGGGACTTCAGCCACCCTGATATCTGTTGGAGGGGCAACGCAGCAGAGCATAAGCAATCCAGGAGGTTCCTGTAATGTGTTGATGATGACTTACTTCTCCAAGTTGTAGAGGATACAGTGAAGAGAGGTGTTATGCTGGACCTTGTGTTCATCAGCAAGGAGAGGCTGGTGGTGAATGTGAAGCTTAAGGGCAGCCTTGGCTGCAGTGACGGTGGAGTTCAAGACCCTTAGGGCAGCAAGTAGGGTACACAGCAAGCTCACTACCCTGGACATCAGGAGAGCATACTCTGGTCTCTTCAGGGATCTGCTTGGTAAAGTACTATAGCATAAAGCCCTGAAGGGGAGAGGGGCCCAAGAAAGCTAGTTAATATTCAATGATCATCTCCTCCAAGCTAAGATGCATCCCAACAAAAAGGAAATCGGGCAAAAAGCTGGAAGGCCTGCAGGGTTGAAAAAGAAACTCCTGGGCAATCTTGAACACAAAAAGGAAGCCTACAGAGTCTGGAAGCAAGGGCGGGTAGCCTGGGAGGAATACAGAGCAGACAGGGACCAGCTTAGGAAAGCTAAAGCTTGACAGAATTAAAGCTGGCCAAGGATGTCAAGGACAACAAGAAAGGCTTGTGTGGGCCCTCTCCAGAAGGAAACAGGAGACCTGGTTACCCAGGAGATGGAGGAGGTTGAGGTATTCAATGACTGGGATTTTTTTGCCTCAGTCTTTACCAGCAAGTGCTCTAGTGACACCACTCAAGGCGCAGAAAACAAAGGCAGGGACTGGGAGAATAAAGAACTGCCCACTGCAGGAGAGGACCATCTAAGGAACCTGAGGATGGACAAGTCCATGGGATCTGATGAGATGCATCTGTGTGTCCTGAGGGAACTGGTGGATGAAAACGCTCTTCACCTTCTGTGCTTTGGAGAGAAAGTCCTGAGCCCAGGGCCCAGCAGCTGTAGGTTTGGTAAGGTGACGTGAGTCATTTGAATGAGGACCCATACACTCCTTAGTCAGAGGCTGAACCAGGGAGAAGAGACCCTTTCCCTGCAGCCAGCTGCCTGCTTTTCCTGGCAGCAGGGGGAGGTGGTGTCTCCTAACATGTTACCCACCCTGGGAGGTGAAGATGGAGGATAAGTTAATCTATTTTGATTTTTTTAAAAAGTACTGTAGTATTGTCCTACTTACATTCTACAAGACTCTTCTCTGTGACCTGAGATTCCTCCTTATCTCCTGGTTTGAAAGGAGGTGAGTTACACTTTCATCTCAATGGTGAAGCAATGCTGGAAGATGGGTGTTTTGTGCTGCACACAGGAGATTCAGCAGACGGTGAAGATAGACTCAATGTTTGGCTGTTACAGGTGCTGCTTCTCACTGCAGAGATGCTGCCCTTACCTAGGTTTAACTGTGGTCTTTGTTCAGGAGATCAGCCATAAGGATTGTAATTTAAAGGTGCTTCATCCTTGGTGTGTTCAAAATGAGAGTTTAAATGTTGACGTACAGGAAAGGGTACGGGTCTCTGACAGGACATAGATAAGGCATGTCCTCTGAAAGGACTTTCAGGGCAAGATAATGTTTATTCCAAGATCCTTAGTGCTGGGAATAGTATATAATCTCAAGAAGCAAACAAGCACACAAGCAAATAACAAGAGCCATAACGACACAGTCCACTGGTTTGCTTTATGACTGCTGTGAAGTGATGGTATCTGCTTCTGAATGTGGGTTTAAAAGGCTGGTAACTCACACTCTCTGCTCCTTACCCTCTTAAAAGCATTCCTTGAAAAAAATCGAGTCAAAGAGGAAAACCTTTTATCACGCTTTTGCCAGTCTCATCCTACGAATTGTAAGGGAGCTGTTAAATCATTCTCAGTCTCAGTTTTCTTCCTCTATTATAAAAATAACTCTTATTACTGGTCATCTTAAGCTGATCAGGTTATCATACAGGCTTCTTATCAATAGCTGGTCATTGCCTATGCTCACTCTTGCTGCTATTGACCTTAGAAGGACATATTCATATGGTTATGACTAAAAGGTTTAGTCTGTGTTGTATTTTTGCTAACAGGTTCTTCATAACTGTAATATGGGATCTCTCCCCTCCAAATCAGAGAAAAAAAAACAACACAAGTCAATCTTGTAAGGGCTTAAAAATATTTAACCTTAATGCATGTTAAACCGGATCATGCCTTGTTTAAAGAAGTCTTTGGTATGAGACAAGCAGAAAAGTAGTAGAATATTATGGTTCTAATAGAAAACAATGGGTTTGAAATCTCAGGGTCTGAAGTTATCCCATGCTGTTCAGCAGAGGGAAAACATTTGAGTTTGGGAAGGGAGCATCTTCCTGCTAAAGGATCCTTCTTTAAGAAGGGTATAAAGCTTTGATGGTGTGTTGCTTAGGCTATGTAGCTGGAGCCATTCCGCCAGAAATAAGTTTTAAAGTCCTCTTAAAAACAGTGAAGTTCATCCATGCTTCTGGAGCAAGCCTTTCCCTTAACTAAGTCATAGAATATCTGTGATAAGATGCCTGTGACTCAAAAGGACAAAGCCTAGCAGCAGGAGTGAATGACTGTAATAAAAGATCCACTGCAACAAGGTAGCAGTACAGGGGCCATAGTCTGTGTTTTGTGCTGGATCACAGTGGAGCAGCATGCAAATGTTTATAATTAAATACAGCTCCCCTCCTTGGGAACAACCAGGTGGATTCAGAAGTTCTAGAACAGCAGTATTAAGCACGTGCAGTAAATGGATTCATCCTCATAGCTTTTGGTCTGTGTTTCATAGATCCCTAGTAGACTCTGGGCTCCTTCAAAGAGATCCATAATGGGATAACCAAGAAAAGCAGCTTCAGCTGTGTAAGCTTGTAATAAAGGTCCTGTAATTCTTGCCTTTCCCACGGGGTTCACACCTCCTGTGGAATGTATCTAGAAGTGGTAATTTTAATTAAAAAAAACCAAAAGCCACTGGACTAATCTGAGAGGACTTACCAGATCCTAGCACAAATACTGCTTAGCAGTTGTAATGTAGTTCTAGAAGATTAAAATATCTTTTCTCTTTTACACTCATCCCCCCCTAAGGAGGCATCCACATAATGAAAGAAGACATACTGTGTTAGCACACTTGGAAATGCACCAGTGTGGACTAAGTCACTTTGGTTTTATTGTCGCATCAAAAGATCAATGTGTTAGCTTGCATTAAAACCATAATTTCATTGTCTGCAGCAGGAATTTATTACTCACTGGCTTCTCAGGGTTTATTTCTGTACTGCTGAAAATTTATGGGAGAAGTTGCTGGCAGAGTGAAGAGGGCTTATGGGACCTGGTGCATTTGCCACCACTGAGGCAAAACCACAACTGTGGTGGCACGCAACCTGCAGCAACTCACATCAAAAGATGTGGAAAAATGAGCAGCATGGTGATCATAGTCTTTGTGCTGGCAGACCTGATCCAATTTTTAGCTACTATTTACTTTCCTTCCACAATGTGCCATGGAATTTATTCCTGATGGACCAAAACCTATTTGCTGCTTGGAGTCTGACTGCCTCCAAGCCCTAATTTGACATCTATGAGGCGTGGAGTTTTTTTAAGGAAAAAGATGCTGTCCTCGCTTGCTGGTCCCTTCATGAAATTCCAGTTCTTTTTAACAAGTCACCTGTGGTAGGGTTTCAACTTCAACAAATCATTCAAAGGCCCAAGGTTAGACCTAGGTCAAGTTTGCTCAAATTCAGGAGACCACCTTCTCTTTTTGTCTGGTGGAGCATGAGACGCATTTTGAGACAGCAGAATGTATCTTGCTCCAGGACTTCAGTGGAGATAACAAGCAGAGGTACCTCCTGAAGGCTACATCCACTTTAGGCATCCTGAACTGTGGGGCTGGTGGTGAATGTGAAGCTTGAGGGCAACCTTGAGAGCATTGACCATGAAATGGAGTTCAAGACCCTTAGGGCAGCAAGGAGGATACACAGCAAACTCACTACCCTGGACATCAGGAGAGCACACTCTGGTCCCTTCAGGGACCTACTTGGTAGGGTACTATGGCATAAAGTCCAGAAGGGAAGACAGGCCCAAGAAAGCTAGTTAATATTCAACGATCATCTCCTCCAAGCTGAGAGAGGTGCATCCCAACAATGAGAAAATCAGGCAAAAGGCCAGGAGGCCTGTATGGATGAAAAAGGAACTCCTGGACAATCTTGAACACAAAAAGGAAGCCTACAGAGGCTGGAAGCAAGGGTAGGTAGCATGGGAGGAATACAGTGAATTTGTCTGAGCAGCCAGGGACCAGCTTAGGAAAGCTAAAGCCAGACAGAATCAAAGCTGGCCAAAGTTTTGAAGGACAATAAGAAAAGCTTCCGTAGATATGTCAGTGATGAAAGAAAGACTAGGGAGAATGTGGGCCCTCTCCAGAAGGAAACAGGAGACCTGACCTCAATGCTGAAGCAGTGCGGGAAAACACAAGGAAGGTGGGTGGTGCTATATTTTTATGCTGCAAATAGGAGATGCAGCACAGGGGTTGGTGAAGAAGTAAAGTCAGTTGGACTTCTTGATCTGAGCTGATGTGATATTGACAGTTGACAAAGATTGTTCCTAATTCTTAATGTGCTTGAACAGATGTCAGTTGTCTGTGGTTTTTTATGTCCCTTTTGAGACACAGCTAGCAGATTTCTCCAAGATAAGGACTAGAATGGGCATTTTTTGCAGAGCTGAGGAGGCTGAGTGCCTATAACATCCATCTCATGCACCTGTTATGCATGCTGCTTTACTTGAAGTTTGCAGGAAACATTGCTGTAAACACGCACAGTTGAGACATGGCCTTTGCTGCCCAAGCCTCGTGAACTGTTAAACTGCTGTTAGTGACCCTACTGCAGCATCTCTGCCTTTGATGGGGTGTGCTGCCTTTTATCTTGCCCTTTAAAATGTCAAAGCTCTAAGAAGGTAAGCACTAAAACCAGGTTGTCGTGCTTAATTACTCTAATACATATTTGGAGTTGAAACTTGTGTTTACTCTTTAATAGCATTACACATGGGAAAAGAAAAAGCAGAAAGAAAACCAGCAATGAGGTGGATTTACTTGAAGGCAGCTGCAGCTTCTCTCCATGTTTTTTTTGCAGCACGTGTGCTCTGCACTGCAAGAGAGGAGATGGAAAGGACCAGTTGCTTCCCATTAGCAGAATAGTCACAGATCCCCTGCACTAAGGTGAAGGGCTGCCTCCACACACAACCTCTGGCACGGGTGTTTTAAAGAACAGCGTGCACTCAGAGTTTCTGTACCAAGAACGTGGCACTGGGCGATTGGTTGCTTCTAGGGAAGTGTGGATTTTTTTCTTTTTTTATGGTTTCAACAGAGGTTGGGGGATGATGTGATTGAGAGCTGCCCTGTGGACAAGGACTTGGGAGTGATAATTGATGAGAAGCTCGACATGAGCCAGCATTGTGCGCTCACAGCCCAGAAGACAAACCATACCCTGGGCTGCATCAAAAGAAGCATGGCCAGCAGGTTGAGGAGGTGATTCTGTCTCTCTATTCCTCTCTTGTGAGACCTCCTCATCTGGAGTATTGTGTCCAGTTCTGAAATCTCCACCATAAGAAGGATATGGAGCTGTTGGAACGGGTCCAGAGGAGGGACTCAAAGATGATCAGAGGGCTGGAGAATCTCCCATACTAGGACAGGCTGAGAGAGTTGGGGTTGTTCAGCCTGGAGAAGAGAAGGCTTTGAGAACTTATGGTGACCTTCCAGTACCTGAAGGGGCTACAAGAAAGCTGTGGAGAGACTGTTTACAAAGGCTTGTAGGGACAGGATGAGGGGCAGTGGGTATAAACTGGAGAGAGGCAGATTTAGATGAGACCTAAGGAGGAATTTCTTCATGATGAGAGTGGTGAGACACTGGCACGGGTTTCCCAGGGAAGGTGTGGCTGCCCCATCCCTGGAGGTGTTCAAGGCCAGGTTGGATGGGACCCTGGGCAGCCTGGTCTGGTGGGATGTGTCCCTGCCCATGGCAGCGGGGTTGGAACTGGATGATCTTTAAGGTCCCTTGCAACCCAAACAGTTCAATGATTCTATGATATTTATTAATTAAGCTTCGTGCAACCCTTGATGTTACCAATGACGGGGCCGTGTGCCCGGCACGGAGGGTGCATCATCTCCTGACAGAGCAAGTTATTGCAGGGCGGCATTCCCACGGCGGGTCCGGCCCCACTGGAGCAGTCCTCAGGGAAGGCTTTGGATGTGAAGGGCAGAGCCGGGCGCGGGGCGGCGGGCTGACACCCGCCCGCGACGCCGGGGCACGGCAGCGGGGTGCGGGGGGGCCGCATCCGCGGTGACAGGGGCCGTGTTTACATTCTGCCGCCGCCGCACGCTGCAGCGGCGCCGCGCGCTCCCATTGGTCAGCGCGGGCGGCGGCTCCGCCCCGGGGCGGGCGGGAGCGCTTCGCCGGGCGCGGGGGCGGTGCTGCTGCCGGCAGTGCTGCTGCTGACACTGGTGCTACTTCTGCTGCCGACACCGGCGCTGCGTTTGCTGCTGCTTCTGCAGACACCGGCGCTGTGGCTGCTGCTGCTTTTGCTGCCGCTGCTGCCGCTGCTCCCGACACCGGCGCTGCTGCTGCCTCCGCCGACACCGACACTGGCGCTGCCGCTGGTGCTGCCGCCGCTGCCGCTGTCACCGTCACCGACACTGGCGCTGCCGCTGCTACTGCTACTGCTGCCTCCGCCACCGGCGGGGCGCGGCGCCGGTGCTCGATGCACGGCTGGGGCAGGGCGGCCGGGGCAGCGGCCGTGTCCCGCTGCGGGGCGGCAGCAGCCCCCGGGCGGTGGATGGGCGGCGCTGGGCGCGGGCGGGAGCGGCGGCTGCCGCCTCGCACATGCGCGGCGGGGCCGCTATATAGCGGGTTGGCGCCGGCGCCAGCTGAGCAGCGCGGCCCGGGCGGCGGCGGCGGAGGTGCGTGGGGACCGGTCGGTGGGGACGGGGGTGGCAGTAGCGGTGGCGGGGATGGCAGTAGCGGTGGCGGCGCGAGGGGCGGGATCGGGGGCGCGGGATGCCACCCCGGGCACGGTTTGGGAGGCAGAGCGGCTGCCGCGGTGCTCGCATGCGGTGCTGTCCCGCTCGGGCGCGGGGCGGTGCGCGGGGATTCCGCCATCGCCATCCCCGGTGCCGCCGGGATGCGGGGTGCTGGGATGCCGGGTTTTGGAGGGAGACGGGCGCGGTGGGGGCGGGGACGGCGCTTGGCGGGCTGACCCCGATCGCCGGCCCGCGCCGCCCGGCTCCCGCCTGCAGCGGAGGCGCTGAGCGCGGTCCCTGGTGCGGGATCCTGTGTCCCCTGCCTTGTCCCCTTGTGCTGGGGTCCTGTCTCCCCCTCTTGTGCAGGGTTCTATCTCCCCGCCCTTGTTCCCTTGTGCTGGGGTCCTGTGTTCTCCCCCTTGTACAAGGTTCCATCTTCTCCATCCCCACCCCCTCCACCCCCCCCGCCTTGTCCCCTTGCGCGGGGATCCTGTGTCCCCCTTTTCCCTTGTGCAGGGATGCTCTCCTCTCCCCCACACCTTGTCCCCTTGTGCTGGGGTCCCGCGTCCGCCTCCCCGATGCGGGGTTCCATCCTCCCCCCTTGTCCCCATGTGCAGGGATCCTCTGTCGTGTGCCCCCCCCTCCCCCCCCTTGTCCCCATCCCCGTGTGCGGAGATCCTGTGCCCCCACCTTGTCCCCATGTGCGGGGCTCCTGTGTCCCAATCTCCTATGAGGGGGTTCCACCTCCCGCCCTCCCCCACTCGTGCGTGGCTTCTGTTCCCCCTTGTCCGCCTTGGGCGGGGATCCTATGTGCCCCCCCTTGTCCTGTGTCCCCCCCTTGGGCGGGGATCCTCTGTCCCCTTGTTCCCTCGTGTCCCCCCGAGGCCAGGGCTGGGTGTCCGGGCTGCGGGGCCGCGTCCCGCCAGGCTCCCTCCTCCCGCCTTCCCGGTCAGGTTTTGGAGGGAGCCTGGCGAGGCGGGAGCGCGGGGGAGGGTCCTGCGCCCCGCCACGGGGAGGAGGGCGAGGAGGAGGAGGAGGAGAGGAGGAGGGGGTCTCGGTCTCGGTCGCGGTCCCTGGGGGCGGCGGGCGCCCCTTCCCGCCCATCGCGCTCCCCGCCCGCCCGATTTGGCGCGGAACCGGCGCGGCGGGAGCGCGGCCCGGCAGGTGGGGGGGAGGCAGTGCCGGGACCCCTGTGTGTGTGAGTGGCCCCTCACGGCGTGTGTCCCCCCCCGCCCGGTCCCTCGGGGCTGGGAGAGCACGGCCAGCCCCAGCCAAGCTCCGCCGGCATCCCCGCGGGCTCCCAGCGGCACCGGGAGCTGCTGTGGTCCTACGCCGTGGAGTCATAGAAAGGTTTGGGTGGGAAAGGACCTTAAAAATCATATAGTTCCAACCCCCCTGCCACGGGCAGGCGCACGTCCCACTAGATCAGGCTGCCCAAGGCCCCATCCAGCCTGGCCTTGAACACCTCCAGGGATGGGGCATCCACAGCTTCTCTGGGCAACCTGTGCCAGTGCCTCATCACCCTCATCATGAAGAAATTCCTCCATATGTTTAGTCTAAATGTGGGTATAAACTCCAGTTTATACCCACAGCCCATAGTCCTATCGCTACGTACCCTTGTAAACAGCCCCTCCCCAGCTTTCTTGTAACCCCTTTCAGGTACTGGTAGGTCGCCATAAGGTCTCCTCAGAGCCTTTTCTTCTCCAGGCTGAACAACGCCAACTCTCTCAGCCTGTCCTTGTACGGGAAGTGCTTCAGCCCTTCTCCTCTTTATAGCCCTCCTCTGGACCCTTTCCAACAGTTCCGTATCCTTCTTATGTTGAGGATTCCAGAACTGGGCACAATACTCCAGATGAGGTCTCACAAGAGAGGAATAGAGGGACAGAATCACTTCCCCCACCCTGCTGGCCACACCTCTTCTGATGCAGCCCAGGATATGGTTGGCCTTCTGGGCTGTGAGCACACATTGCTGGCTCATGTCAAGCTTCTCAACAATCTGCACCCCCAAGTCCTTGTCCACAGGGCAGATCTCAATCACATCATTCCTCAATCTGTATTGAAACCATGACGTCCTCTGCTGGGGTGTTCCTTGTACCAGCAGACCCCTTCCCCAGCCCCCGTTTCAGTAGTGTAAAGAAAGCTCCTCTTTGTGATCTATCTTAGATTGCAAAGTATGGAACTTGGTCCCAACTTTCTGAGATGTTAACTGACCATGTGTTATTCCTTTGGTCCAGGTAGAGATCCTGCAACCCAAAGAAGATGTCAAGACGCAGGTAAAGTGTTAGCTTCGTAATACACCAAGCTTATCTATATTTGTCTAACAACTACTGCTCTCCTAATATCTAAAGTTATTTTGCTCTTCTCAGTAGCCGATTGCAAGCCAAGCAGCAGCAGCCACTGTCATGTCAAGAAGAGTCTCCGCAAGAACTGCAGGCACCAGAACGTCTCCAGACCAGAAAAAGGAGAACGGCAGAGGTGATCAGTTTGGGCAATTTGAACAGTTTAATAATATTGAAAGTTTTCCAGTGCATTTGGATGGGAGAATCTTTACTCTGCTTCATTAAAAAGTGGGGCAAGTGTAGCAACAGTTCACTTTAGCTTTAGAAGTGGGTGTGCTGACTGTTGTTGTTGGATTGATTGTGTGTCTCTGTTCTCAGGAGGAGATAAAGAAAAGAGAAGATGAGAAAATTGCTAAAAAGCACCAATATGAGATTAAGGTAATTCAATTTAATGATTACCGGCTCAAACTAGGTGAGGGAGTCCATCTTGTTTATACAGTGGGTGAAAAAGCATGCGTTCCACAACAGAAGTATCAAATAGGGGAAGTTTCTACCTCTGCATACTAAAAACTACAGGAGCTCTGCTCCTTAGCATCTTTATACATGTTTTTGCTTCTTTACACATGGCTTCAGTGCAGAAGCCTCTGCAAGGTAAGGTTAGAAGTAAAAATGAAAACAAAACCAGATATTTCAGAATAATTCCATGTGCAGAGCAGGTAAGGCCTAGAGCAAGTCTAAACAAGATCATTGCACTTGTTTTATCTTAAGGTGTGGTTTCACGGCCATTTAAGTTAAGGTAACTCATAACTGTGCAGGCCCTCTAAACTTTGATTTAACAGTTCTTTTGATTATTGATATCAACTTAGGAATCTGTTTTAACCAACATAGGCTCCTCCTAAACCTAGTGTGGTACCTTACAGTTTTTTATTTTAAAGTGTGTTAGTAAAATAATGTCACTTTCTATTGCAAACAATGTTGTTATTGTTTATTGTGTTTGTAAAGTGAATGAGACTAAGAGCAATGGTGAAGCAAAACTCTTCTGATTGTGCAGTTGTCTTTGCAGACTGTGTAGGGGGAAAAATGCTATGTGTCGCTATGTCTGTTGTATTTGGGGTGAAACTGTGTGCTACAACTTACTTTTGCTGAAAAGGGGGAATCTTGCTCCTCTTTCCTTCCTTGATAGCTGGCCACACACTCCATTCCCTGCCTTGCTTCATTTTTGGTTCTCTTTAAACAAGGCAGTGTGGATGTTCACCTTGTAATAATTTGGTACTACAAAATGGGTTAATGTTCTGCCAGGTTAGAGAGTTGAACCAACCCAGCAGAGGGTCTCACAAGCATCAAACCCAACAAAAGTGGGGAGGCAGTGATGATCATAGGAGCAGGATGTCCCTTTTGTTGTGGCTGTGTGCTGTTAAGATCAGTTCTGCTGAAATATGTAACTTCACTCTTAGTGTACTTTAGTCTGTCTGTAAATATGTTTAGGTATACTAAGGAAATCTTATGTAGTTTACCTTGCAAAACAGCTTTATAGGAGAAGATTCTGCGTTCAGGGGCAGGTGTTGCCGTTCTTTGGGAACAGGATCCCCCTCTAACTCCACAGAGTGTAATTAAAGTTCTGTGTCACCATTTTGAAGGCTGTCAGCCATTACAGCACTGCATATGCTCCATGCATGTGATACCTCCCTACTTGAAATGGTTACGTACAAGCAAATAAGCATTAGTGAAACAAGTTACAGAGTTCAAGTAATCTAGAATTCTTTCTTTAAAGATTTCTACGTGAATAACTTTGGGCTCTTCTCTTTTTGAGTCATTGCATCCCATATTTGGCACTGGTAGGCTGAGAGATAGTCCACAGCTGCTGCTGGCTGAGTGGGTATCTAGCTCTCTAGCTGAGATGGGTGGCTCCTCTCTGGAGTGCTTAATTGGAAAGATAACAAGTTGCTCAATTTCCACTGAGAGACAGTAGAACCTCCACCCTGTCCTTTCTTTTCCCCCTGAGTTGATAAGTAGATAGGACCAGCAACCTAATCTCCTGGGCTTTGGTAGCAAAGAGTACCTTTGCCTTATGTACTGCAGCTGAGCAGCTCAAGCAATGTATATGTTACTTGTGGGTTCATAAACAGTTTTCTTCCTCAAAGATGAGTTTCTGAAATATATCAAATTTGTTTATGCATGTTCTGTCTTGACAACGAAAGGCTTTGCTGGCATTTAATCTGTCTTTTCTTGGTTTCAGCACTTGAATTGGTGCTGAGGTCTAGAAGACTAACATATGTTACCTATATTGTTGTTTTTACTGTAATCTACTTCTTGCCTTTCTTGCTCTCCTAATAGAATCAGCATTTAAAAGTTACCTTGTTTGTGTTGCAGAGCTGTTGGCCGCCCACAATAACAGGAGGCATCTCGCCTTGCATAATTATTGAAACGCCTCACAAAGAATCGGTAACCACTGACTTCTCAAGATTTAAAAAATACAGGTTCAGAAACCTCTTCATAAATCCGTCACCTTTGCCAGAGCTCAAGTAAGTTTACCAGACACAGCAGCTGCTGATGTTTTATCAAATATGCTGAACTACTGTAGTAATATCTGTTGTTGTGTTATGTTTGTATAATAGTGGGCAGTACTCAGCCTGTACTTCAACTTGTCTCCTCATCCCACACATAATTCAATGTCCAAAAAAAAGACAGAAATTGTTTGGTTTCCCCCCTTTTCAACCTTATAAACACACCAGACAGATAACTTTCACCTTTCAGAGATGGCCTTTTAAGAGGCACGTAATGCTTAAACTAAACTTCTTTCAGTGCTGCTGGAACTGAGTGACCAAAAAATACTAAGCAAAGTCTTATTTAAGAACTTAAAAATGTAAAATAAACTTGTGGCAATGTTGTTGTGCAGGTAGCTTGCTAATGCAATGCAGTATGCTCCGTGCAGTCAGAGCTCTAGAAAGTTTCCCTTCTGCAGAGGGATAGATTAGCTGGTTAAATTGGATTTTTCAGTTTCTGAATTTATTAGCCGTTCAGGTATGTTAGATAAGTGCACCAGTTGATGTTCTACTGGCCTGGTGCCTAATGAAAGAGATGTTAAATTTAGTGCAATGCATTAGAGAAAACTTACACTGAGGTGAATGAGGAGAGAAGCAGAACATGAAGCACTCCTCTCAGAGAACCTTTCTTTCTAAACTGTTTTTTTTGTATTTGTTCTGGCTGAAACTTGATCAGGACTGGGAGATGCTGCGTGGTGGTGTTTTGCATCCATACAAAACAATCGGTCTATTACTCTTTTTCACTGAATTTCAAACTCAACTGCTCTTCTCTCTGTGTCACTCCCAAGCCTGCTGAACTCTGCTCTTCTCCATACCTATCAAATCACGGTTTTGTGTATGTGTTGGAAAGCTTAGTGCAAAGTAGCTTATCTTCAGTATAGTAAGAAAATGAAAGAGGGTGATAAATGAGGGAATGTCACTCACTCCTTTAGCAAGTGGCTGGAAACTGCTGGACCCCAAATATATGTTCAAATATAGAATTCCAATGCAAGGAGTTTAATTCTTGATGGTCAGCTTTTGCCAATAGGCACCTGGTAAAGCTGAGTTTCATCCTTTCCAATGAGGATCATTTACTCTGTCCTCCCTTGCTCACGTTTTCCTGACTGAAGATCATAATAGGACATGTATCAGTGCCTGTCTGCTTAAATAGAGACTTGTGAGTTAAAAAAGCAAGTGTCTCTCCAGCTTTTAACTTATGATGGCAGCGGAATGGAACTGATCTGGGTTAGAATTTGCGGGTGATACCAGTGATCAGGTCTGTTTAGTCTCTGCTTCTGCTCAGGAAAAGGTAAATGTATAACTCAAAATTTCAGTGGGAAATCAGCATTGTGTTAATTAACAGGCTGTCCCCCTTAGGAACTGTAGGATAAGAAGTACATCTAAGAAAAAAAGGCACATCAATTCAAAATAACAGTAACTACAAATTAAAAATTATCCATATTAATGATATAAACGTCATTTTCTTCCCAAGTAGTCTTGAGTGCTAATAAACTAGAAGTTAGCAATAAACAAGAACTCCTTTTTTCTCACAACAAACTGTTTCTGAGCCTCAAGGTAGGCACGGATGAGTGACTTTTAAACACCATCTGTAAATGTTTTTCTCAAACTAAACTGGACCACTTTGTGCGTGCTCTGTGTTTCTCGAGGAGTGGGCTGGGTTTTTTTTAATCCCATTTTTTATGGGAAGGTTTGGTTTTTATCTTGCCCTCTGGATAGCCACATAACTAGGAAACTCTGGTTGTGTGTGCAACTTTAGGGTGCCCATGTTTGGTTTTATTGGCTGTTCTATGAAACTGGACTTGCTGGTCATCTTGGCAAAGTGCTGCTGCGGTGATGTAAAGTGTTCGAAGTATACCTGCAGCTTTCTAATTGCCAAAAGGATCTTCTAGTATGCGTGATGTTTCTTTTTGTTCCTCAGTGTCTGTAAACAATAAGTAATGTTTTTATACTTCTTTTGTGGGGGTGTATATACATTTAACAATGCTTTGTGTAACTTTTTTTCCGCAGCTGGGGAAATTCCAAAGATGTCTGGCTCAACATCCTGAAGAAGGAGAACAGATACGTTCACTGCAAACATTTCACATCACTACATTCTAGTTTGCAACCTCACATGAGATCGATACTCTTAGACTGGCTCTTAGAGGTGCGTTCCTTTACCTACTTTGCTGTATTGTGACTGTGAATCGGGCAGATGAAAGCACAGCTTTAACATAAAGAGATAATAGCAGAATGTTCGGCCTGGTAAATGCTAAAATTAGTTTGCAGCAAAAGGGCTACAAGTTAACCACTTTTCATCCTCTCCATGAGCTATGTTTGGTCTTCCCTGGCAGGAATGCTGAATCTTCCACACAGGGCAGTGAGTAACAGCACTTAATGTTTGCTCTTGCTGGGATAAGTCTTAGGGAGGGCAGAAATCTGGCTTTGAGAGACCAGTATTGGAACTGCTATAGACAAGTTAGTTACAGAACTCTGCCTTGACATCTTGGACTGTAGCTAAGCCATGAGACAACTACATCAATGTTGAGGACTTGAGTTATCGCCCTGGCCCTTTAGATGTCAGCCTCTAATACTATTTTCTGACTTACTAGTGACTTTTTAATTCTATCCTATCAAGAGAGCAGAAGAAAGTAGTTTGTTAGTGGCTGACATCTGAAGGTTCTTTTTATAGACAAGCTCTTATTTGAAAAGGATTACAAATAAATTGTATCCATGTTCCAGTCTAATTACTGTACTTCAGACTAGTCCAGTTGCCAAACAAAATGGAAGCTCTCTATCTTGGCAGCCTATGCAAAGGAATATTAGTGTTGCAAATAGAGAGCTGTACTCCAAAGGTGTTTCCAAGAGGTCTGTATTGAGCGTGTTCAATCACCACTGTCAAATGTGGCCTCTGACACGTGTAGTCCTTGCCCATCAGCAGAAGAGACCTCAGAGGTTCACCTATTCCATATGAGGAACTCTAGGGAAGCAGGCATTAGTGGCACTCTTGCCGTCTTGGTGGAATAGTGCTAACAGCATGAAAAGAAAGGAGCATGTGGCGCTCTTATTTAAAAAAGTATGGTCTGAATTTAAAAACTATTCTAGTTGTGTAGGTCACTACTTCCTCCGAGGTGTAATTTGCATATCACTGTTAAATTGTGTTTTATTGCTTCTTTTGGAAAAGCTTGAATTCTTGGGAAATCATCCTATTACAGGAAAAAAAAATATCAGCAAGGGCCTATACAGTGCAGTGGTTCTATACAGTGCAGTGGATTAAAATCCCAGCAACTTTCAGAGTCCATCATAGCTCCTAACATTGTCTGTGGTAACATTATAACTGGGATGCTAGTAGTTAATAGTATCAGAGGAGTACATCAATTGGCAAATATTAGATCAGCTCTAAAAGAATAAGCTGCGAGGTCATTGCCAACCAGTTGTATTTCTGATGGTCGGGAAGGGTTTTAATTTGCAAATAGGCTTTCAATGCTGTCTCAGGAAACAGCCAGTAGTGAGATTTTATTGTGATTTTGTATCTGCGTGAAATAATGAAGCATAGCAGGAAGCTTGGATTTGTGGTCTATTTCATGGATAGTCTTTCCTTTTGACTGTATATTGAATATAAGTAACTTACAGGTACCTAACTAGTTTCTAGTTGTGGAAGGGAGACAGAGTTGCAGATAAGCCGGAGCTGTAGGAGACCCACCTAAATTTAATTAGAGATTAGAGGAAAAATTAGGCTCCCGCATAAGATCTCTGGTTTTGTTGAATTGACATTTGAACCACTTTGATACAATACAAGTATTAAGAGTTCTTGCCAGGGAAAGCTGCAAGTGTACGGAACAGATGGCCGTTCCTGCAGTTTTGTTCCTGCTTAGCGAGGCTGTTGGTGTGCCTGAGGGGCTGCAGGCAGCGCTCATGGCTTGCCAGCAGGGCCACCTTGGGCCAGAGCTTCCAAAGCTTAATAGCTTCAAGTGTTTTAGTTGTTCTAAAAAACCTGGGACGGCTCTGCTAAGAATGCAGGATGGATCTGCTCAATGACTTCAACTTGAGGTTTGAGCCCAGGGTATTCTTAATCAAGCAAATTAGTGTCTTTTTTTTCCTACGTTGTTTCCCCCCCGCCCCTCCCCCTCGTGAGGCTTCCTTTCATTAGAAAAATGTACTTATTTTTAGGAGAGCTGGATACAACAGTACACTTTGCAAGTACGTTAGTGCATCACAAACAATCTGTGTTTAGGTGGGAGCATGGGAAATACTTTTTCCAGTCGCATACTAACCCCTACGTCATAACACACCTATGTACATGATGGTTTATGTGTGCAAAAGATAAAATTGTGCATACTGTGCTTTACTCTTAAAGCTCGATTACTCCAATGTGTGTGCATAGAGTTTTACAGCGGAAAACTGAGTTGTCTGTGTATTTTTCCTGTTGTAGGTATGCGAGGTGTATGCACTCCACAGGGAAACCTTCTACCTAGCTCAAGACTTTTTTGATAGATTCATGTTGACGCAAAAGAACATTAACAAGAGCATGCTTCAGCTCATAGGAATTACCTCATTATTCATTGCCTCCAAACTTGAGGTAAGAAGGTTAAGGGGAGGAGGATGTAAAGTTCAGAATAACTAAAGAGACTGATAACACTTTTATTTCTTCTGCCTGAACATTTTTAAATCGGTGGGGTACATCCAACACTGAAGGTCAGAAGGGGCACTTTTTTTCTCTTCCTTTGATCCTGCCTGTGTCAATCTCTTGAAGTGTAGTCTTTGTCCTCCCTTTCCTCAGCAGGAAGGAGACCACATAACCTTAAAAAGTATGCAAATGTGCTAGGAGTAGTTTTGTTTTGTTTTGTCTTTTTCCAAATTGGCAATTGGCAAACAGTCCCAGGAATGGGTGTAATACTGGAAAGAACTCAAGCCAAAGTCTCAAACTGCCTGCGCATCAGGCTGATACCCCTTTAAACCCCTTTAGTTGAAAGTTTTGGGTTCTTTTTTTTTTTTTTTTCTTTTAAAAGTAACATAATCAGTGCGGTGATGGTGATCTGTTACGTTGCACACTACATCTGTGAGCCCCGAGTGTATTTTTGAATGCCTGCTTTATGTAGGTCACAGTAGGATAGAGGACCGAGAGGAAGATTTGGGATATTAAGTTTGTACATTTGAACAGCTTCCCCCACACACACGCAGTCGAGCTGTTTCGAAAGTCAAGGTAGTGCACAACAAGCAGCTGTCTATCTTAAGGAAGCGTGTGGGACGTCAGGCCATGGAGCCACCTGGTACAGAAGCAGCTCTGCTGGCAAGTTCTCTTTTACAAACACACCTACCTACACGCACAACTGGGTTGGCAAATGTCTTTTGTTGGCCATCTCTGCAGCATGGATTTTGCCACCTACAGTGGCAGTGGGATTTTCTCATCTTTTTCTAGCTTTTTCATCTAAATCGATTAGACTACATGGTACTGACATTAGTGCAGGCTATGGACAATAGGCCTTCTCTAGTACTGCAATGTGCTGTATGAGAATGAGGACAGTGTATGTTTGTACTGCCAAGTGGAATAGCTGAGTAGGAAGTGGCATAAATGGAGACATTACTCAGTCAGGTTTTATTTCCCCAAAAGCTAGGAATATTGCAATAAATCAATTGTGTTTTACAACAGATGACATATAACCTACTTGGTTTTATTTTCTCCTCATCCTGTAAGTTTCAAGTCAATTCATATAAAAAGAACAACACAGTTCTGGCATAAAAATGATAATATTCCAATATGTACTCGAAAGTATTTGCCAATATCTTCTCAAGCTTTCTTAGAATTGTAAGGAACTCTAATCTTTGCTTTCTTCCCTTCCCCTCTTTAAAGGAAATCTATGCTCCTAAAATACAGGAATTTGCTTATGTTACTGATGGTGCTTGCAGTGAAGATGATATTATAAGAATGGAACTCATTATGTTAAAGGTAATAACTTTGTGTTTATGACACCTGTTTAGCTGAGCTTTCTATCTTATGTCATTTATCTGCTTAGTAAAGATCATGTTCAGTATGTCCCGCTTTCTGCCAAACAATGAAGCCTTCGTAGTGGCTTCACACAGTGGACTGCTGAAGCCCCCATCTGGGGGGAAATCCCTGTCTGTTAGAAAAGGACAGATTTCTCATTCTTGTGTGGAAGTAAAGAACCTGAACAGGTATAATCAGACACAGGACGGACCAGAAGGTCCTCGCTGTAACACCATGCGCTTGCCAGCATCCTTCGCTGTCCAGGAGCAGGAGCCCATAGGCCAGGCAGGCAATGAACTGGCAGTACTTGGTGCTCCTCACAGTGGAAAGGGTCCATCTTTACCACCACAGAACTCTGTAGCCGGAAGGAAGGCTTGGGGAAATACTCTAATTTCCCGGCTTCTAAATGGGGAAGATACATAAGATCCAGTTGCACAAGCATAGGAAGGGCATTGAGATGATAGATACATTTTTGTTCTGATTGTAATGTAGCCCGTTCAACAAGCAGTGAAAACACAATCTAAAAAGAATATTTGTATTTGAAATTGTCCATAGTCTTCAGTGTCTTTTGAGGATCTGTGCAGTAGGCTGAGCAAACTTGGAAGGGCAGGTATGGGAGAAGAGATCAGAGCACAAAACTATTCTTGCATGCTTAAGGTGCTTACCTGTTTGTTTAACATTCACAGGCTTTAAAATGGGAACTCTGTCCGGTGACAATCATCTCTTGGCTAAACCTCTATCTTCAAGTGGATGCTCTGAAGGATGTTCCAAAAGTGCTGCTACCTCAGTATTCTCAGGAAAAATTCATTCAGATCGCACAGGTAGGTACTAAACTGTACTGGAAAATGCTTTTTAGGATGATTAAAGCACAACTGCACACTTACGGACCAAAAACCATTAAAGAACGTCTTTCCTTGTTTCACATCTCCTGGTACTTTGTTAAGAAACATGTGATTTTGACTGCCAGAGAACTCCGTGGTCTGTTTTCAGGAGGAGCACCCATGTGTTTCTTGTCTCCCTGCTCTCATGTATTTTAAGACTTATCTGTACACTGGAAAAATACAAATCCTTTTTTTTTAATCGCTGCAGCATTTTGCAAATAGCAAACATCTGCAACAGCCCCAAGAGCAGGGTGGATGATTTAAGGCAGTTAACTGTTTCTTCCTGTCTTGCCTGTAACAGTGTTTCTCTGTGTTCACCTGGGAGGCAGTCTGAGGGGTGTTCTGACTGACTTGAAACTACTGTTTCAATTTTTATGGGCACGGTTGTGTGCGGCTGCCTTGCAGAGCGCAGGTATCAAAGTCACTTTGCTGCTAGGTAATATTTTAATGTAGGAAAATACCATTCTGTCAGGAGTTTAAAGGTGCACTTAAACATGCGCAAGTGAAGCGTCTTGCACGCTACTGGTAAAAGTACAAATTGGTTTGCATCACAACTCTGAGAGACCCACTTGAACTGCAATTAGTGCCAAAAATAACATAGTTGCATGTAATCCACGCTAGAAAGCTGAAACAGAGCATAGACTGTAGGCAGGGCAGTTTCTGAGCAGGATTATACAGAAGAACTATCTTTTTAGGATTTGTAACTTATTTTTTCCATTCTTCCTCAGCTTTTAGACCTGTGTATTCTGGATGTGAATTCATTGGACTTCCAGTACAGAACACTAGCTGCTGCAGCGCTCTGCCACTATACCTCAATCGAAGTAGTCAAGAAAGCTTCAGGTGAGAAGCCCTGTTGGCTTCGCATTATCTGGCTACTGCTTTCTCCCAAAATGTAGCCAGCCACCAGTCACCCTCAGTTAACCTTTCTGCCAGTTTCTACAAGCCTGTCTCTTACAACATGGAAAAAAAATTAGATCATTTAACTCAGCACTTGTCCCTCCTAAGGTGCCATACGGGATTGTGACAGCAGTGTATGCTTCTGTAGCGTGAACCAAATTCTTGTGCTCAAGCAGAAAAAGTCACTTCAGCCTCCCCTGGGGAGCAAGAGGAACCCTTGTGGCTGGAGAGCTGCTCTGCTCAGGAGCCGGTGCTCACCATCCTCTGGGCACCCCACTTGTAACTAACAAGCACAAGGAAAAGCTGGGAGGATCTTCCTGAATTTTTATGTGCAGTATTATTTGTTTGAAATTTATGACTGTATTTGAACACTGTGCAACTCCTTCATGACTTCTCAATCCCTTGCTGTGTGTTTTAACCTCTAGGCCTAGAATGGGACAACATTTCAGAGTGTGTGGAATGGATGGTTCCCTTTGTGAGTGTGGCCAAAAAAGTCCCCGCAAAGCTGAAGAACTTTAAGAAGGTTGCAGTAGAAGATCGACATAACATCCAGACGCACACAAATTACTTGGACATGCTGGTAGGTAGTTTGTGGATAAGCATTATACGCTGCTCCTCTGAGGCAGCTGAAATGTGGACAGATCCATTCCTGCTTGCACCAGGTCTGGCTCACCTTTGCCAGCATGGTTGGGGTGCTCAACCTTTTGTTTCTCACTCTTGCTTGATGATGCCAGTAACCAAAGGTGGCAAGCCATAAGCAAACTTGGATTTCAGGTATTGGTGAAGTGTTTTAAAGATAATCATCTTTGTTGTGTGACAATGCTTTGTTTTATTCAGTATCCTAACTCTTACTGATGAAACAAAAGCGGAGCTTGCCTGTTAATACCTGTGACATCATCTTCTCCTAATACACAGGAAGAAGTTAACAGTGGAGTAGCATCTACTGCCCCAGGTCAGTTATCACCAGTGCCAACAGGAGGAATAATAACCCCTCCCAAAAGTACAGAGAAGAAATGAACTATGGACAACTGTCAAAGAGTTTCAGAAATGAATGCTTGGTGCTTCAGGCCAGGACCATGCTGAAGGTGACTCGTGCTTTACTGCTACTCAAGACTTGGGCAGAAAAAGCATCAGAGCAGCAGATGGAAGTGAGACCAGTACAGACTTGATAAAGCAGACCACACCTTCCTCCATGCTACCACAGGAGCCCAGGCTACTCTGGTCCATTCTCAGACACGACTTCAACTCTGACCATTCCAACATTTCAAGAACTTCTTAAGCATGGGTGACTGGCAAAATCTGCCCACTCAAATTACATGTCAGACTTGCTTTAACTTGTGCCAGCCCTCCAGGGGAGTTTACAACAGCTTGTATATATTACCTCCTCGCTTCTTTTGTCTTGTCTTGGCAAGGTCAGAGCTTAATGCCCCTCAGTTAGTGACCCACGAGCTCAGGTGCAGTATTAGAGGTCAGTGGGTAAGCAGTTTACGTTTGGGAAACCACTCTGTCCTTGCATTACAGTGTTGCTAGCCCTGTATCCAATTCTAGCTCCCTTTAAGGTGGCTCTTTATACATTAGAACTGAAGCTGGTGGCAGCCTTCATCGCCAACATCAAGATAAAAGTACAAGCAAAGATGGTGCTGCTGAACTAACCTTAACTGGAAGAAGTGCAGTCCCTGAAGGAAGGAGCCACCAACTTTCAACACGAACTGGAGAGTAGGGAAAAAAATGAGCCACTTGGTCATTTGAATCAGCATTTTAAACTTTTAACTGTGGAGCTGTGTTTTACCAGTGCTTATAAACAGCATTAACTACTGTGTATTCCTTGGAATATTCACTACCTCTGCCAATGAGGTGCTTCACTCCTGTGATGAAGGGACAGTCTGAGGAAAGATGGGGATCAGTCCTCCTCCCTCCTTCCAGATGCTCCTACCTGTGCCCTGCACCCAGGGGCAAGTTTTACAGACACAGAGCATCAACTGTGCCCACATCCACGTTAAACTCATGCTCTTTAGCAAACTTGAATTCATGTCTTCTTCAAACAAGCCATGGTGGGACCAGCTGAAGTTGCTTCCAGCCTTCTGTATAGTTTGTAAAAATACGGGGTTTATTATAAGATTTCACCTATTTCTAAAAAGAAAGATACTAGGCTGTAAATGTTGTACAAAAGTTTAAATGAGTTTAAAAAATAAAGTCTTGAAAGGTTTTTTTTTCACTTCTACACGTATGACAGTAACTCTTTCAGCATCAGCCTAGAAGTAAAGTTTTGCCATTGCTTGCAGAAACTTCTTTTTTCTTCTCTGCGCAGCGAGCTGTAGAACCTCCTCGGGATTGCTGGCATTCAGCTCTGTCTGGCCAATGGCTTTTATCTGCAAACAAAAGAGCATTAAGCATTACACAACACAATTAAAATTGGAAGTGGCAATTCTTTGCAAAGATGGTTTCGGGGAGGGGAAAGATACCAAGGAAATCCCCTACCCCAGAGGGCCCTGGGCTAACTTACTGCTATCTGTCGCTTGTCTGTCTCGCCTCTCTTGTGGTGGAGATCTGAGGGGGAGTCAAGAAAAGACATCTGGGTAAGAAATGGACTTTTTCCAGCCTCCAATGGCCAGCAATGAGCTTTCCCTAGTGGCAATTCCAGTGAAAGGATACATGTCAAATACTCCAAGATGGTGACATCCCAGATGTATTCATAATATGAATCCATGGCATCATGACTAGAAGAGAACACAGGTTAGAGCACCTAACACACACGTTGTATGTCCATATTTATACGCTTTGTTGTACCATTTACCTGTTCTGTTCCTGCAGGGCCTTAAACGCAGTTTTATAGTCTACTTCCCTGAGGAACTGGCATAAAATAGCTACCTGTAAGGGAAGAATAGGAGGTGACCAACAGCCTTGATTCCCCACAACTGAATGCCAACAAATGCCTCAGCAATCCCACCCCATTTCTAGTCCCAAACTAGAAAGTGCTTCTTTCCATAGCAAGGAAATTCTAAGCACCTGAACTTATTCTGAAATACCAGCAACAGGAGCTAAAGGGAAGGAAAAAGGGTTTTTACTCAAATCTGAAGGGACTGACCTGGCTTTCAGGTTTCCAAATACATTTCATAGCTCAAATTCAGAGCCTAACATAAGCCTTGTTTCTTGGAGAATGAGCAATCCCCTGAACACAAATGGCCACGTGCAGTTATCATGAAGAACAAGGCCATGTTCCCAACACCACCCACAGGTCCATACTCTCTCTCTCTCAAGTCTACAAAAAAATATATATATTCTAAGAGAAAAATGGGACTAACCACCCACCCCATGATTATTTCTACCTTTTACAACATTTCCAAGTATATATTTATTCACCCATTGATTTGGGTCCTTTTAGTGTCCTAGGAGCAATAAAAATACCCATTTTATTGCAGACTGCATTTACAAGGAAAGTTGGATTCAGTTTTACTTTTCAGAAAGTTTTCCCCTCATTTTAATGCCATAATATTTATAAATAAATGTTTCATCTAATGCCATGTTTCACCTCTTACCTGGGTGTGACAGTTGAGTAAAGAACAACACTTGATCATTCTTTTTATCACCTACAGAATGGTTAAAAAACAAAACAGCAGTTTGGAAAATGAACAACAAATTTTATTTTTAAATACAAGGGACCAACTAATCAGCTACGTTCTTCTAAGCACCCTGCAAACTCTTGGGGTTTAACACATCCACAGATCAGCTGAGCTCTCATCTCTTCAGAGACTTCACAAGTGTACAGCGTGTGTTGCAGAACAAAGCGCTGTGCTGCTGGCAAGAGCCAGGCTGTGGCTTCAGAGCCACCTTCAGAGGATGAAGCGGAGACCCTGTCTCTCTCTACAACTGCCTGAAAGGAGGTTATAGTGAGGTGGGTGTTGGTGCCTTTGCCCAAGTGACAAGACGAGAGGGAATGGCCTCAAGCTGCACCAGGGCAGGTTCAAATTGGACATCAGGAAGAAGTTCTTCACCAGAAGGGTTATTGGGCACTGTCATGAGTTGCCCGGGGAGGTGGCTGAGTCACCATCCCTAGAGGTGTTTAAAAGACAGGTACATGAGGTGCTATAGTAGTGGACAGGCACAGTCGTGCTTGATGATCTCAAAGGTCTTTACCAACCTAATGATTCTATGACTCACCTCTCTCCTGCCTCCTGCAGAAAAAGCCTGGCCTGGGCAGGAACAGCACAGTGCATGGGCTCACGGACAAAAGCTCTCACACACATGCTGGTGAGCAGCAGCGCTGCTGTGCAGCAGTATGGACGCCCCAGTCGGCACTCTGCACCACGGGAGCCTGGCATGAGGCACAGCTTAGACTGGGCTGTGCACATTCAGTATCCCAGACAACATCTGAAGCTTTCACTTGCCATATGAACAGGAACATGAAGGGAACAGCATTTGGGCAGGGTACATAAATAATCTCCTTCCCTAGGTCTAGACAGTCATGACAAGCAGCTACTTCCTATTGCCTAACAAAACGTAGTCTACAAGTAACACAGTGGTTTCCTACAGAACAAGACAAATGCCTGGATAGCGGCTACAGCAAGATTTCAGCAGAACGTGCTCTGGCTGGAACTGAAGATTCCCCCAAGAGTTATTCAGGGGTTCTCGCTCACAGCTCACTTGCCAGTGTTCAGTCACTTGTTACACCAACCTGCGAAGTCCGCAGGTATGTGCTGTTTCAGTGCCATTCCTCGGGCATGCGCAGACAGAGAGGTAAGTCACACTCCTACCCATCTCTGGACAGCCCTGCACAGTGCTGTGAGGCAGCTCTGCTCACTGTCAGAGTCTGGGAAGAATTACCAGTGTGGGTGTGAGAAGGAGCCAACGCTGCTGGATCTCACTGCTAATGTGAGCCATGCTCTTACCCCTCACACGTTAGCTAGAGAATATAGTATCTCCAAAGCATTTAGGCAATACATTTATGTGCATCTGAACCATGGGTGGAAGCAGGCTCCATCTACGTGACACCAGTGGAAGCTGGATGTTTCCAGTGGCTGGAGGCTCAGGTTGGCCTCCAGTACCACCAGTGAGACAGAGCAAGCACTGCTGCACTGCCATGAGTTGGTCTGCCCACGCCACACTGCACAGCATGGTGCAGCCCTGCAGGGACAAGCCAGGGGTCACCACAATGTTCAGCAGCTTTGTCTCTACAGAGAACTAGGATGCTGACTGAATCCAGATAGTTCTGTACATCTAAACCCATTTTAACTCACCTGGTCTGTGTACACATCTGGTGGTACCATCTTATTGAAGAAGTCTGAACATACTGCCCCTGCCTGCAGATAATAGTGAAGGGCTGCCGAATACTGATTTGTAGCTGCAGTGGAGAAAAGCAAAATAAGGTCTTAAAGGTAAACACAGCAGTTATTTCTAAGGCTCAGATCAAGTGTTTATAGAACAACTCAGATACGTACATCTCACAGCTGAATTCTACTGGGGAAGTGACTTGCATATCATTGTTTAAAAAGCAGAGACGCATGGGAGGAGGTAAAACAGTGATAGACAGAAAAATACACAATTAGGAAAACCAGCCATGCAGGCAAGGTTCTGCCTTTTGAGAATTACTTTTTTTTCAGGTATTTGATCTTAAATCCACCAACCTCAGAGGGGAAAAGAAGTTTTCCCTCACTGAGCTTAGCACGCAGGCAGTAGTGAAGGAGTTGAGATGGTGAGAGTCAGAGGGTCAGCTGATGCCCCCACACATCTCATGGTTCAGCACTGGTTTTACTCCCAATAAGTTTTTACTGAACTGATGTGAAGCCTCTGGAGTGAGAGCAGTCTTGCTTCACACAGCCTCTGAAATACAGACCTGACACATGCTAGGAGTGCCCCAATCACTGCTCTTTCAGCTTCTGAGGCTTCCTACATAAACATCCTCCTTCTGGGATGTTGTTCCACTTTGTACAAGCAGCAAACACAGCCAGTTTATAACCCTGAATCACTTCCATATCTAAGATGACAGCCCTAAACACAGGACTAAGACCCTTCCTCTCATCCCAAGGGTTATAAAGCACCTTCTAGACAAATTTATCTCTTTTGGAAGCAATAGGCTAGGATTTCTGCACTACATCTCACTGCACAGCATGGACATCCTTCCAGTCCAAAACCAGAGATCTGGAAATGTGCACCTGATCTCCTGCAACAGCCCAAAGCACCAGCAAGCAGATGGCAGAGGCACAGCACATACCCTGTTTATTGCTAGAAGAGAACCATCTGGCTTAAATGCTAAATTTCACAGATAATTTAAGCAGAAGAAACGCCCAGCTACCTTCAAGGATGGCTATGGCCACATCAATCTCCAGCACACACACCAGGTAGTACCATACTTGCCTGGCTGTCTTCTGAAAGCTCCCTCTTTGGCACCCACCTCTCTCCACTCTCTTTAATCCCACTATAAAGTAAGCCCCAGAAACTGACTCCAGGGTGGAAAAATAACTTAAAGCACCATACCACATCGTCTGGGCATGACTTCACCAGGCAACTGCTGCCCTGGTACAGTCTGGGTGCGTGTCATGGTGCCCTGAATCGAAAACATTGTATGTCCTAAATCTGCTGGTTGCTTTCAGCTGAGAAGCAAGGATTAGTACCAGAAAAATGGCAGGTGAGGACAGAACAGCAGGAAAGAGCTTCCCATCACAAGCAATATATCAAGACTTCCCGCTTCCTTGTTTACAAATTCAGATACTTCCCTATATATGATAGAGATCCTCTCTACTCTGCTTGTCTTCTGCTCCAGTGAAGCTCATTTCCACATTTAAAACAAAGCACTACTGATACTTCTTTCCATTCACAGAATCATAGAATAGTTTCAGTTGGAAGGGACCTTAAAGACCACCTAATTCCAACCCCCCTGCCATGGGCAGGGGCATCTTCCACTAGATCAGGCTGCTCAAGGCCTCAGCCAACCTGGCATTTAATACTTCCAGTGAGGGGGCATCCACAACTTCCTTGAGCAATCCATACCAGTGCCTCACCACCTTCACTGTGAAGAATTTCCTCCATATATCCAGTCTAAATCTTGCCCCTCTCCAATTTAAAGCCATTCCCCCTAGTCCTATCACTTCAAGCCCTTGTAAATAGTCCCTCCACAGCTTTCTTGTAGCCCCCTTCAGGTACTGGAAGGTCGTTTTAAGATCTCCTCAGATCCTTTTCTTCAGGCTGAAGAAGCCCAACTCTGTCTCAGCCTGTCCTTACATGGGAGGTGCTCCAGCCCTCTGATCTCTGTAGCCCTTCACTTAAAAAGACTCGAATGTTAGGGGTCTGGTAACTCAAGGATCAACTGCATCTGCTAAAAAAGTGAAGTCAATGATGACTTACAGTAAAGTTTCCTTTAACCAACAAGCAAGCATGCACAACCCATCAAAAGTTCAGTCTCTGCGGGCTTAGACAAACCTCCCAAACTCACCTACACTATCGCATCTGAAGATTCTGAATTCATATCACTCAAGCTTCTTCTCATAAGAGGAAATACAAGGAGGTTTATGTCAGGCAAATCTCAGAGAGGCAAGGTACCCCTACACACAGGCTGAAAACAGACATCCGTTTCACTTACCAAAATAAATATCTGCCTGAATAATTAACCAGAAATGGTTGTTTGCGTTGATAGTCAATGCATAGCTGACTAGCTCTTTGACTGTAACGGCTACAGCTTCGAAGTCCACTGACTGAAGACTAAAGGGAAAAAAGGAAGAAAAACAATTCCTAAATGAGTTTTGGTTTTCCATACAGATTTCCTATCAAAGTCCAAGGGATCTTGCAGAATAATTACAGGAAAGATACAATGTTGACCAAGACTACTGTTGAATTGTTTTGATATGGTAAATCCGACAAAACAAATGCACCCTTCACACACTTGGACAGAGACCTAGGATGGTCTCTGTGGCTGACACCATAAAAGGGTTCTGGATAAGAATATATGTTCTCAGTTTCAAGAGGTTTGAAGACAACACCTGAAACTACTAGAGATTTACCACAGTATCTGCATAAACGGTCACAGACAGCAATCTCTGGAAGCTTGTGGAACTAGCTTGGAAAGGAAGACTAGGAATGGTTTGGGACATTACTCAGGCAGCCTTTCCCAAAGCTCATGTAGAATCTCCATTTTTAAAAAGTTTTTTCCTCAGCCTACAGATAAGTTCTGGTATGACCGAAAACAAGTTTCTTCTGCTTGACAGATACACATCTAAGTCTACATCAGTTACAACAAGAATCTTCAATCAGAAGAATTAAAGACAGATTAACCATACCAGGCATTACCCACACACATGTATTCTTCATGTTTGCATCGAGGGAGGTGACTCAAGAGAGAATCTGAAACAGTGAGGTTCTAGCCCCACAGAGCCTCTAAACATTATTGGAGAAATACAATTCAACGCAACTAGAGCAAAATTGATACACACCATGTGTCATTTAGGATTTTGACAGTTATTCAAACACCTCAAAACATCTCAGTCTGTATTAAGCAAGGAAACGCTGGCTCCTTCTCACACTATATATAGTTCATAGTAATACAGTTCACATAGTTATTTGGTTCAGAGTTACACGCACCTCAGTAAAGCACATGGCTAAAACCCCCTCAGTTTCTCTTACTGGTATCTCCATCAGGATCGTGACATTAAGAACAAAAACCTCCATACAATGAGACAGAACAGCAGAAGGTGATGCACCCAACATGGCAGAAATCACACTAAAACAATAGCTAATACACAGTAACTGGAACCAATCAAATTACTTAAACACATATTCTGAAAATCATGTTTTTAATTGTCTTACTTGGGGATGGATGAGGGCCAGATGGAAATGTGCTCTGCTGCAATATCATTCACAATGTCTTCCTAAGAGAAGAAAGATGGTAAGAGAAATTACAGAGAAACATTTCAAAAGAAAAAAATTGGATGTTTATGATATATACTAACCCGAACATTGTGAAGCTTGACAAACAGGGACAATATAGTGGTTAAAACCAATGGTTCCTGTAAAAAAAAGTAGTATTCCCATGAACTAACAAAACTCCACTTTCTTTCCTAAGCTCTAAAGCTATGTAAGAAGTTCTGACATCATAATGTCCACTTAAAGCAGGTCAATACTTTAAGAATACTGCAAGATTTCCATAGGAAGTCTTTAATTACTTCAGATGTCCTGATTAACTCCTTGGATATAAACTTTACTTAGGTTTTACACATCTTTGTGTTGTTTCTGTGGCTACTGCCTAGCCTTAAACTCAAGTGAGGTATACTGTAACTTCCCATGCATTTACAAACCCACAAGCTATAAAACAACTTCCTTTCCTCTTACTTCTGCGATTTAGTTATGATGCAAGTAGCAGCCTCCTTCTCCCTCTGAAAGGAATGGTTTGCTTCGTGATAACTAGAATCAAACGTACTTCATGATAGCTGCAATAAAATACACTCCTAATGTTAACAGATATCCACTGTCAAAATTCAGGATCATTTTTTTAAGACCTATTCTGCATTGCTGTATGGCAAATACAGCAAAATTCAGAAATTCCTCAGCCCTATAAAAACTTGTATTCATTCAGAAAATCTGATAGTTAACAGCTGGGAAAAAATATTATACCAAAAGCAAGTTCTGGTTGCATACACATTCTCAAGACCACTACAACTTACCCGAAGCTTTTTGATGAAAGACAGCAATTCACTCCTAAATTAGGGACATAAATACTCAGATAAGTAACTGTCCACAGCAAAGAATACAGGCAAACTTAACACACTGGAAACACGAGTCAGTAAAGCAAACTCTTCACCTGCCAAAATACTCCTTCACCTCTAAGCTTACAAATGCAGAGTATGTAAGTGAAAACACTCAAGCAGGTCACTCATTTTTATATAGTCACTGGCAAGTTTTATTGTTAAAACAGGTTAAGTAAGTGGTATCTGTTATTCCATCAAGCTATAAAAAGGCATGAAAATCACTTTGTAGTAAGTCAATTGCTGTCTCTAAAGGGAAAAGCAATTGAACTGTACTGTAATTCTCCAAAATAGAATTGCAACAAAGACCTACAGGCTTACAGAAGAGGATACAGTGATCATTTATAATGTACATCAATTTCCCTGTCATGCCACATCAGAAAGTGCCACCGTAGGACAATACAGACAACACAGCCTGCTCAGAAAAGGTTTCACTTCTTTCCCTAACAAGAACATGGTTGTTACCCTTCACTATTTGAATCCAAGACATCAGAAAACTTTCAGAATCCTAGAGTACAGCTATACTGCTTCCTTTGCCTTGCAGCATACACAACTGAAACCTACAACGAGCACATACTCTCCTCTTCCATCCACCCCACAGGCGCATAAGCAGAAGTAGCTGACCTTTAGGCACACGTTAACCTCATTAGCTCAAGAATGGCAAAGAAATAGTTTGACAGGAACACCTTTCCCATATTTTTTTACCATAGATATCTGTTCAATATAATCGTACATTACCGAATTCACTCTTATAAACTACTTATAATTAGGCTTAGACTTAAGAATAGGCGGAAAACACTTACTGAGTGGACAAATGAGAAAGTCCTGAATCACTCAACCAGCTAAGGCTGACAGAATTTAGGTAACTGACAGTGAAATTACTCCAGTCAACAATATTGCCTTCCTTTCCCACTCCCCTGTAGCTCAGGTAGAACTAGAATTTCATTTTGAGATTGAATAACATCTTGCTTTAGATTCAGAAACCTAAAGCTAAGTGTAGACATCTATGCTGTGAGCTAGGTGTTCAGTATGGTTAACTGCTTTTATAACTGACATAGTCAATGGAGTCTGCAGTGCAAATTTATTCAACGTGTAGCAGAGACTAGTCCATCAGCTAAACTGCCCTCTAGGTGACACTGACTTTACTGGAAGATCTACACTGATTGTAATGAGCACTCGGGCAACATGCTTTGGTGTCTGTATGTTGACCTGAATCTCTCACAATCCTTTCCTCTGTGAAAGAGAAAGTCACCACATCACTGGTAACACCCAGCACCGCCAGTAAACAGATTATTCACTTGGTAGAGATCTTTAGCCATTGTCTCCACTCTGACAGTGCAATCCAGGCAATTCTTGAAGGGAACATGGGGTCAGATATACAATTCAAACAATCTTCAAAAGTAATGTAAGAAAAACACACCTGTACATAATGCCCAGCGTAGACTCCCTGTGTTTTATCAAGCTCACTCTGCCATCATTTCCCCGTTTGTGCTGGTTGGATACACTGCAGATTTGTACAACAACTTCCCAAAGATCTTTAGCTGTCCGCCTACTCTCTTTGGGACCTGGAAGTTCTTTGCAGGTAGCGGCCAGTAACTGTCCCAGCTATGCAATGCAAGAGAAAAAATACAGTAGAATCATAGAATCACTAGGTTGGAAGGGACCCACTGGGTCATCAAGTCCAACCATTCCCAACAATCCCTAAACCATGCCTTTCAGCACTTCATCCACCATCCCTTAAACACCTCCAGTGACGGTGACTCAACCACCTCCCTGGGCAGCCTGTTCCCGTGCCCAGTGACCCTTTCCGTGAGAAATTTTTTCCTCATGTCCAGACTGAACCTCCCCTGGCGGAGCTTGAAGTCATTCCCTCTTGTACTGTCCCCTGTCACTTGAGAGAAGAGGCCAGCTCTCTCCTCTCCACAGCCTCCTTTCAGATAGTTGTAGAGAGCAATAAGGTCTCCTCTCAGACTCCTCTTCTCCAGGCTAAACAACCTCAGCTCTCTCAGCCGCTCCTCATAAGACTTGTTCTCCAGCCCTCTCACCAGCTTCGTTGCTCTTCTCTGGACACACTCCAGAGCCTCAACATCCTTCTTGTGGTGAGGGGCCCAGAACTGAACACAGAACTCAAGGTGCGGTCTCACCAGTGTCGAGTACAGAGGGAGAATAACCTCCCCGGACCTGCTGGTCACACCATTTCTGATACAAGCCGAGATGCCATTGGACTTCTTGGCCATCTTGGCACACTGCTGGCTCATGTTCAGTCAACTGTCAACCAACACCCCCAGGTCCTTCTCCTCTGTAACTACAGTTTCGCCAAGCATTGACCACAGCAAAGGAATTACTGGTATTTAAAATGGTTAAGCAAGTGATTTTAAAATACAAACAACAATGAAACGTGACTAAACTCTGTAGCAGAGGACACTGATGAGGAACCCGGAAGACAGAAATCAAACAGAGGATTTTCCCCTTCATTAGTTCCCTTAGGGTATATTCCATTACTACAGGCTCTGGCAAACAAGCTTTGCACTCTACTTAAATAAGTTGCATAAAACCTAAACCCCATAAAATACGGTTTTAAAGACTGGCTCCCTAGAACTCCTTTAACTTTCATATAATAATTATTCTGAGCTGAACCTGGCACCCTCTGCTATGCAGAAAAAGTTGAACCTCAGAATGGGAGTCAGGAAATACCACAGGTAAGCAGAGCTGGCAAAAAATTAATCTGTCCTGTAACATAATCTGCATTCAGTCTCACTGCCTGACTTTGGAGTAGAAACAATGCCATAAAAACATTTAGAAAGTAAAATTTTAAAAAAGGCAGTGCTTGAATTTCTCTAGAAATTTGACACTGGTGTTGGGCTCAAAAATGGAACCACTACAGTGCATTTAGAAAACAAGTGTTTTAGGAACAGGAAAGCAAACAGACAAAGCCTGAGATGTCTACAGCTCTCACACCTCCTACGTGAATCTAGGCCAAGTTACAGCTGCAAGGAGAGTCCTTCATGGAAGTGCTATGGGTTTCAATCAGCTTATGGATGATAACCACACACGCTCAGTACTCTGGACTGCCACCTAAGCTTGGCTCTGCCAGAGCTAAGATACAGTTTGTGTCATTGTTCTTGCAGCACAGCCTTCACGTCTTTTGCCAACCCTCAAACACACATGTGGCTTAGCCCTAATGCCTTCTATACTCGACTTAATTCATCCTAGCCACAAAACTCAAAAGGGCACGTGCTTTTAAAGGTAAAACCAAAAATAGTGGATTACAGACTGACAGGGCTTGAAGACCGAGCAGTCATTACCTTCACATAAGGATTAGTTTGAACCAGAGGTAATGGAACTTGCATGGTCAAATACTCATTCTCACGCCAGTTTAACAGGAAGGCAACACATTCTTCAGATATAACTTGTCGAAGAGGAATATCTGGAAGAAAAGGGATTCTTTGGTTAAATTAATTTTTTGGGGAGTTTTTTTTGAGAAAACAGTAATATATGAAAGTGAGAAAAAAACACGTTCTCTCTAATTAGCCATTTCTGTTCCGTATCTTCTATCATAGAATGGTTTGGGTTGGAAGAGACCTTAAAGATCACCTCATTCCAACTCCCCTGCCATAGGCAGGGACACATCCCACTAGATGAGGCTACCCAAAATGCTTAGCTTTACAAGAGACTCACATCTGAAAATCAGGAGCTACAACAGCTTCCACCAGTCTAAACAGTACTAAATAACTCCCTCAGTGTGAAACCATGCAGGGTACTTTAATAAATTGCAAAACTTTACAGGTAAAAATACAGACATGTTTACCCTGTTCAGGTCCTTTAAGTTGTGCTAAACAAACTGTGTTTACCAATATGTAGGCATGATGATGTTGCTGTTCTCTTTTCCAGCCACTAAAAAGTAACTGAACTTCTAAAGAGTCAGTAAAACTTGTGTTAAACTTCACTATCATTTTTCCATACACCTAAATCGTAGACCTACTATACGAAGGTGCGGGTTTTTTCCTCTCTATCAAGCTTTATGCTTTACTGCATTCCAGGGAAGACAGTAATGTACTTACCAGGTACTCTCATTTCCAAATATCCTCGGACTCTACTTATAAGATCAGAAGGAGGACGTTCTCCAGAAGCACCAGGTCCAGCTTCATGAGTGTAAATGTCTAAAAGTAGCATTTCATTCAGCATGACTTGACGGAGTTTTGGAGAAAACTCTGTCACGAGCTCCAAGCAAGCAGCAAAAAGCTGTTTTGCATGAACAAAATCCTGCAATAACGAGGATATGCATTAACGGCTCCCAATGGATTCACATTAAGGAAAAGATTAAAAGTTAAAGCACTGTTCATCTCTACCCTGGCTGAACAAACCTCGCTATCCACTACTGTTAGCATTACTTGAGCACCTCACTATTTCTATTTACATTTGAGTCCTTTGGATTTGTTATTAAGCTTAAAAGTTCCAGCAATTTCGGATTTTGCAAACAAAACAAGAAGAGCAAAAACATATCAGAAGTAACTACCGGCATATTAAGTACAGCTTTTTTTTACCTTGTAGCTTAGCCAACTACAGTATTGTCAATGACAAGGCAAGTTAAACAGCATTCCAATAAATTCCTTACGTAAAACAATTAGCCAAACGAAGAAAATTTTATATCAGCAAGTGAAATCACTGCTGGTTTTAGATACAACATGATTTAGTACACCAGAATCAAAACTTTGTATGAATGAAACTATCTCCAGGCCCAGCTCGCTGGAAAGCTGTTACCTTTGCTCTACTGATGGAACTTTGAGACAGAAATATTTAACCATTGCATGACACACAGCTTGTTACTACATCTCTCTCAGCTCCCAAGTTTTTCAGTTCTTTTACTTAAAAAGGGCTTTCCACATCTTCAGTTCTGTTACAATTCAATTGTCCAAGCTAACTTGCTAGGAGCTTCAGATGGTTTGCTCACCTTAATTGCACAGCAGTGTAATCCCTTTGCCATAAGGATGTAGACCAAATCTCTAGTCAGATTGTCTTTGATTCCTAAAATAACATTGCCGTAAACATTTGGTACTTCCCACTGGGAGAGAGATGCATAGGACATTTGCACAGAAACAGGTTTTAGAATTCACATCAGTGCTTAAAACATTAAAAGCAAAACTCAAATGTCAATAATTTTCAATATTTAAGTGCCAACTCTTTCATTTTTACATGTAACCAAAAGTAATGTATTGCTTATATGTAAGCACAATAAAAGTGGCTCACTAACCACTTTGTTCATACTTGAAACATACAATAATTGAGAGGGGAAAAAAACCAAAAAACCACTTTTACTTAGCAACCACAAATTAGCTTGTCTTCCCTGCTCTCAGCTTCTAATGACAGGAATTTAAACTGAAACAATATTGCTAACTAGTGAGAAAACTGAAAACCAAAGCTACAGAATTTTTTTTTCTCACAAGGAAAGCTTGTGATACAGCCAGTATTTACATTTTGTAAAGAATGAGAGTTTAGGTATGCATCATCATTCTTGTCAAAACATCATTATGCAGAAGGAGAGGGGAAAAAATAAATCTGAAGCACTGAAGACAGGTGACAAAACTTATTGTTCATTGCAATACAATACTTAACCAGTCCTTGAGTGTAATTCATGACCACATGAAATAAATTACCTTATTAGAAATTGTCCAGAATTGGCGTTCTGAAGTCATACCATGCAACTCAATTAAGATCTGGCGAATCCTCCAAGGATCTACTGACAATATGAGCTGATGTTCAAGCTGGCCAATATTGACACTTGCCGAAGCTGGAAGAAAAGCAATCAGATCTCCAGTGCACTCCTGCTCAATGGAGTTGCTTACATTTCTTTAGTATATAACATTTTAAACATATCACAGTAAGAACAGCAGATATATCAATCATTTTGTAGGCCCTGTACATCCTTTCATGCCCTTCCACAAACATTTCTGTTAGCCTCCCGGCTCTGGTGACTGAATGGGCTGCTTGCAATGCTCCCCTTCCTCACACCAGCAGCCCTGAGTATTCCCTTATCCTTACTACAGTGAGGCAACAGGTTCAAGACCTACATAAAAAAAGTGTTCCTATGCCTCTTGGTGGAAATACGCATTTTCACAGGTAAGTTCTTTTCAGCTTCAGCCACTATCTGGCACCTCTTATGTTAGCTTTGACTTGTGCAGCTGCACAGCCAGACAACTGTATCTGGGAAAAGAACTGGCTGAAAAGATCCGGGTTTGACCTTGGTAGGTTTAAAACTTCATCCAGGTGGTACGCCTGGTCCAGCTCACCACACAGTCACACAAGCATTTGTGCTGGTCTAAGTCCAGACACAGGGTGCCCTATCTGGGAACAGCTGCCACAGACAGATTTGGTTCAAACCAACTGCTCTACCTCGTCCACCTGGCCAGCAAGGGCACACTGTAATACTCAGTTGAGATAGAAGCAAATACCAGTCAGCCCCTACAACAAGCAGGACATTTGCCAACTAAAAATGGAAAGTACTCTTTCCATAAACATTCTACCTGAAATTTTTCTGAGACCAGACTTGCACACACTAGCCTCAAGCATGGAAACAGGTAACTGCCTACACATAAATTAATGGAAATTCTGTGGAAATTACCTGGGATATCATAAAAAGAAGTCACAGGTTTTGTGCACAAGTTGATTCGAGGAGATCGCTTACGCATTTGATCAATGAGCAGCTTCCGTTCATCGTCTTTCAGCAGTTTTATGAACAGCTCATGAGATGAAATCATGAAGACAAGCTGAAGATCTTCCAAACCCAAACACAAGTTCCTAAACAAATGTAAAAGTTAATACATGGGCAGGAAGAAGCTGCATATTTTTTCAGTTTTAAGTTCTCAAAACTTTTATTGTGCTGCACAACATTGCTTACAAAGTGTATATTCATGTTCTCTTAATATGGATACATACTTGAGAAATGCTGCCATTTTTCTCTTCAACATTTCAGAAGCATTTTCCAAGTTTATTGATCTTGAACAAACCTGGGAAAGAAAGCAGTAAATAATTAAGCAGCCCATTAGAGCGCTTAAAATATTTAGTTACAGACAGCTTACTGTACAGTTTTCTGACTCACAATTGGTATCAGGCAGCAACCCTCTCTCTCAAGGGAGGCAACAAAGTTATCTGATAAACACTGTAGCCATTACAGATGGGTCACAGTTTCTTTCCACCTAAACACAAGACAAGCTGTTTCAAACAACTGATCTTCCCTCAAGACACAACTTACACTCCATTTTCCTATTCCTCTGACACTTAAGAGTGCTAATGCCCAGTGCCACAGTATCAGCCTCACAAGATTAAGCACATAAAGCCCTTTCACAGAAGTTTAAAAATGAACCAACATTTCTAAGTGCAAAACCATGATTCACTAGGACTAACGGGGTTTTTTACAAAAAAAAACCCAACAGTTGAAAGATCAATAGTTGCATTTAATTGCCAGCTTGCAAGAAAAAGATATTTCTCAAACAAAAAAAAGGCTGAGACCCAATACATGCAATTAATGGAAGAGCTTTTACTTGCTATAAAGTACCAAATACTGTCAGTCAATTTTTGACATATGCTTGAAGAGATAAGAAAAAGACAATGCTTAAATTAAGAAAAGAAGACAAGAAAATAACAGCAAAGCAACAAAAGGAGTAACTTTAGTTTGGGCAATAATAGTTTCCTAAAAAGCTTCACCGAGGGCAACAGTTCAAGTCTCACACATACAGTAACTCACAATCATTTCATGACAATGCTAACTTTTACAATAAGACCAGTAAGGGAAAGTGGTCCTCTTCAGATACTAGTAAAAGAAGTATCTCTCTCCATCTTGGGGATTTTTTGTTCCTTGAAAACATTCAACAATCTTTTGATATAATTTAATAATGTCAGAAAACAGCAGCAATTTCGAATCGAAGCTAAAGCAACAGGTCAATGTTCATTCCTCTCCAATAAACGGGCAAAGGAGCTATTGAACGTAGACACAAGACTGATTACAGAGTACAACTGTACTAACTGCAAAGAATTTTGAATGAAGTTTGAGCAGTTATCTTATAAAGTATTCTCTCTGCTTCAGAAATCTGAGCATAACAATAACATGATTATATGGGGAAAGATACCTCACCAAATGCCATTTCCCCTTCTAACTTCAGATTATTTCTTACCTCAAGGAGAAAGTCAATTTTCTCTTTGCTGGGTTTCAGGAACAGCTGGCAAAACTGAATATCAATTGTTCGACCCTGTAATACATCACAGACTGTGTTGCACACGCAGACTTTGAAACAAACTTCATCCAGAGCATCGTTTCTGTATGAACACAAAAGTAAGGAACTCAGAGCATCTCTGCCAAGCAGAGCTGGCATCACAACAAAACTCCAGGTGTCAGATGCCAAGACAAGTTTGGAGCACAATGCCTCTGTCCAAGACCGCACTCCAAAAAATTTTATTCAAGATGTACTCAAGTTTCTGCAGGACCTCACTTTCTTTAAAAGAAAATTCCCTCCCTGCTCACAGCTCCGTTTCACACGCAGACTTCATTATCACTTCAGCCTGAGCACAACTGGAACACCAACTAGAGCAGTGACTGACACACAGGTGCATCACTTCTTGGCAAGCATGCACTGAACATGGCTGACAGCCAAAAGACTGCAAGATTATGCATCTCAGAAGACAAGATCACTGGACAAAAATAAAACCAAATAATCAGAATCTATGACTTCCTTATCTCAATTCTTCTCAGTACACCTCAACTAGACTGCAAAATCATACCAATTCTTCTGCCCTGTGATAGTTTAGCAGTGCACAAGGCTCCCAATCACAGCTAAGTACACTGCCAGTGTTCCCAATGAAGTTCACATCTCCTACAATGTTAGCCTGACTGGCTGCAACTTCAAGTTTCAGAAGACCTCTAAAGAGGAATTAGCTTATAATTGACATATACATATAAATACACACACATATGTATATGTCCATATATACATATGTACATATGTAGATGTGTATGTATATACACACAATCAATTATGACTTTTACCATTTTACTTACTTATTTATGCAAGTTAATAGTAATTGAATTTTATCCCTACATGGCCAGAGTGAGATACATCACATCACAGCTCCTTAACTGGAAGATGTAGTTTAGACTATTGCTAACAGAAATAAAGGCTGAAGTTTCTTGGATGTAAATCTTATTCTTGTTAGAAGATTTTGTAAGCTTTAAATGAAATATCCCTTTCATCATAATTGAACAATCATTATTTAATGTCTCACCCTTGTTGAGCTTTTTGGAAGAGTTCTCTCAGCACCGATTGCCTGAACTGAACAGGTAAATTGAGGGTTAGATTATCTTCAAGGAATATCTTCACCAAGTCCTATAATAAAAATGCAGCTGGAATAGTCAATGGGTAACACAAAAAACACAGATAAAGTTATTTTTTTTAATGCAGTAAAAATGATCAAACTGAATAGAAATAGTTTGTACCCGCAAGTAATAAAAAAATTAATTAAACAAACCAGAAAGGGACCAAATGGAAAACAAGTTCTCCGCCAAAGAAAACACCCAAACTCATGCATCTCAGCAACATTTCCTGAAACCTAAAGAATTAGATTCTACCTGAAATTCCTACTAGCTGATGTGTGGAAGTTATTTACTTTGTATGGAATCCAAGGTACTTTAATTTAATACAGGTTTATTTTAGCACCCTACCTGATAGTTGCCAGATTTCATACAGCTATGGATTTGACTATAAGGAGTTGCCTGCTGAGATGCATCATCAGAAGATGAGGTAAGAACTCCACAAGCTTGGCAGTACCCAGCCAACCGTTCTTCATTGATGGTGAAATGAAGCGATGATGAACCATTCTGAAAAGTAAGAGTTAATCCAATCTTAGCGGCCAAAATATTATGAAACATAAGCTTGATTTACAAAGAGAGACTATTTCCCCAAGTAACAGCAAAAAAACCAAAAGAATGTGTGTACACCCTTCTTTAATAGCACATTTTTACACGTGCTCTTTACAGCTTAGACCATGCTTTGTCTGTTTAAATAAAACCCCAAGTTTTGCAGTTTTGAGAATATAAAGTAAAACAAAGAAGGACATTAAACCATCATATTTAAAAAAAACCCAAAACATATCACAGACTTCCAAGGGAAAATTAGAAAAAAAAAATAATAGGAAATGTTGTATGGTTACTTTCCTCAAAAACATATCACCAAAATCAAAATACTACAATGGACACAGAATGTACTGCTCAGTCAAGTTAATATTTGCATTTCCTTCATCAATACAACTTGTGTAAGAGAATACTCATTACAAAAACATACAACAAAGCAGCAATACATTGCAGCCAATTAATATAATTTCAAATAAGGCACAATGTGAATAAAACAAAAATTGCTAACAAACTCCCAAGAAGTTTCTTTAAAGACCATGTGAAACATTAACAGGTAATAAATTAATTTAGACAAGTTTTTTAGAAAAGTTGAACATACATGCTAATAAAACACTCATTACCTTTGCAATCAACTCCTTTGTCTTGAAAAACTTTTCTTTAGCATTTTCATGAACAGCTGCATTTGTAGATCCTTGTTGAAAATAGATTGCACCCAAATCATAGCAAACCTGCAAACAGCATTGATATAAATCACAGCCTTGGAGATTTATATAACATTTAAAATCAAGATTAAGTATTTCATAGACAGACATACTTCAAACTATTCCTAATATTATCCGATGTACCAATACACACAACATTTTTCCCCACCTACTTTAGTTGTTTCCTCTTTTACTGCGATCTCAGTCTGAGTAATTCTGCACAGATATTACAATATTACAGTATGATTTCCATATAAGTGCTAAGAACAATGCAATAAGCTGTCCTTGCCACATAATGGTTCACTCCACAGGAGACTGGGGGCTAAATGAGGGACTGGGAAAGCAACAATGTTCACAGCATTGAAAAAAAAAAAAGCTCTAATAATGTAAATATGAAGTCAATATCTCATTGTATTAAAAAAAGAACACAGGAAATATTAATAGAAAAATACTGCAATTTATTATCTAAAAAAATATTACTTAAAACTTTGTCTAAAGAAAGAGATATAAAGTGAAAGCTTCAATACAGAATGCAAGCTACCTGGCACTGTATCTCCTCTGCACTGATTTTCAGTCCAGCTGTGGAACTCTCCGTCTCTCCATTCACCATACCAGGCTCCATGGCTAATAAATCCAGAGTTCTTATAGTGTGGACATAAAGATCTTTATTTAATTTAAGTGCTCCTTCCAAGACCAGGATGGAATCAGCAGCCTGTTCTTTCAACTGTAATAGTTAAAATGCAGTGAAAAAAATTAACCTCTTTGTTTTGAGTTTGACTCTAGGTATAAATTAACACTAAAAGCGTAACAGTATAAAAAGAGAGTAAAAAGATGTCCTTATACACCTGCCTATTGCTATGGAGAATCTGCTCCTGCATTTCTTGTACAAACAAGAAATTTGTCACTTCTACTTCAGTTTCAGGTAGTCTGAGAAACCAGATCAAACCCTTACTTCCAATTGAAACAAACCATTTCTCTTTGTTCCACCTACATCTTTTTGTACATTTTTGGAGCATTAAGTTACGCAACAGTGAGACTGTAAATTAAGTTATTTTTTTCACAGCTGAAACAAAACCAAGTTCTGAGTGAACAGCATGATTTTTTTTTAAAAAATTGATTAACTCTTAAAACAGCAAAACAGTCATGCTTATTTATTTGAAAAAACATTAGAAAGTAAAATATTGTAAAAAACCTATAATAAAAGTTCTTCAATTGATTCCAAGTAGTAAAAGAGTAGGAAAATGAGCTAGGCTAATTCTGAAAGCAGATTTTTCGTTTTCCTCCTTGCTTCTCTCAAAGGAAAACAATTTAGACACAAGCAGCATTATGTGGGAAGTTACATACAGAAAACACTCAGCTACTAAAACGGTTTTTAAAAGGCTTTAAGTGTTGAATTTTGTCGCCATATGATTTTGCAGCTCAAGCATGGTATGGTCTTAATCACAGAGTTTCAACTGATTTTGTACAAGCTTTCTCCATTCCTGTGGCTGCAAGGATGGCCTGATCAAAGAACACTTCAGTCACACAAACTCTGTACTATGTGCAGTGCTGAGACAACACGGTCCAAAACACACACAGTGGATCTGTAGCAAATGCTAAAAGTGTCAAATATAATATAAAGGTACTGCATTCAACAAAACTGTGACACAATTGCTTATTTCCTGCCCATTCATATTTACACGTAACTTCACGCAAAAATAAAGGGGGGGGGAAGTCTCACCACTTTCAAAATATTTTCAGTTAGTTCCTTTTCTTGCTGCATCTGATTCATCCTGGAAAGTACAAAGAGGGGGTTAAGATCTCAGTTATAAAGCAAATCTGCATATGATTCTACTTCACGTTCGAGACCACAACAATTCATTCACAGTAAGTTTTACTTATTTACATTCCGAATATGATTATATAGGACCACCAACTGTTCTTATCTATCTAAATCTGAAATACAGAATTATATAACAAAAAAATTTTGAATGAGAATGTGGTTCAATAAAATGGAAGTTACAAACTTTTCACTTCTTTTTTCTTTAAAAAACAGATTGCTAATATTAGTAAAACTATCATGAAGAAATCGGCATCCACAGCCTCAAGTGTTTTGAAGCTTTACTATTTAAATCTCCTTGAGCACGTGTCAGGGGCAGAAGTGTGTTCATGTGTTTCTATAAAAATTAAAATATTTTTTATTTATTTCCTCATACAGGATTATTTTAATCAGGATCAGATTCCGATACATCCAGGACAATAAGATCTATATTAAAATGAGGGGAAGTATTTTTGATAAACATACTTCACAGACTCTCTCAAACAAGTATGGCCTAATAGTAGAGTATAAAATTAACACAAAACACATGAACAATACCAACAAGATACGAATTTCTCTGATAAGGTTGGGAGTAACATAAAAGTCAATTCCAAGAACAGGTTGTAACTAAAGCCATGCAACTTCTAGAATGCAAAATGAATACCGACTTTAAAAACCACAACTTTCTGCCTAATGAAGCAAATTAAATACTTCAGTATTTCTCAGGTTATCACACACAATGTGGCAAACTGCTGTAATAAAACAAGTGTATTAAGTTAATACACTGTAAGTTAAAACAGGATGCAAGAAATGAATGCTGTTCAAACTAAAGAATAAGCATTCTGGCTAGGCAAATTGCCATCTCCCTTTCTCCCATGTGGGTTCATGCCTCTACAAAGTCACAGAGGTAACTCAGGTGGAACGACAGACAAGTACATATATATATATATCCCTCAAACATGGCTGACCGGAAAATACGAACATACTTGAAATAAATGCAAGTTTTTCATGCTACACCTAGCCATCTCAATCAACTGTATGTTATTAACATGATTTAATCCCTTTGAAATAAAATTTCTGATTACAAAATACACACAAAGTCCAAACGAATTATAACTGTAACTTACACATTTAACTGAGGTGGACCGGGTTTTGCTTGCTTTACAGGAAAACTACTTTGAACAATGGTCCTTATGGCCCTACATGGGGGGGGAAATTCACAAAGAAAGGTATTAGCCTTAGAAAGGTAACAAACAGATTACACATCTCTTAAAAACATCGATTTATCATTTCAGATAAATTAGACCATTATAATACATCCTCTACTCAAGAGCACATCTAGTATTTAAAAAAAACGCTCATATGCCCATAAAAAGCTAAAAGACAGCAAGATTTTTATCTTTATAAGGTGACAGTTAAAACCACTACCTTGACTATTGTTTTTAGAGAACAAGCCAGCTGCAGAACAGCTTTTTAGACTCGGCTCCTCACTACAACCTATAGATCACAAAGTTATTATTACTTTGAGATTCCTTCTAAGTACAAGTCCATAGATAGAACAAAACATTGGTTGTTCTATCACAATTTTAAGATTATTGCCTTAATATAGTTTACCATCTGTTGTAGAGAAGTATTGCCATTGCAGTAGTCGGTGGTAAGCTGGACAGGTCTACATCCACGTGTTTAGTTCCTGGGGGAACTTTGCTGATACACAGAAGTTCATTCAGCAGCATGTTTAGTACAGGGACAGACAAGCTATTAAAAAGGCAAAGAGAATCGGGCACGTCATATAGTAATCCTACTTCTGGAATATTTAAATAGCACACAGTACTATTCAGTACTATATTATTAATGAACACCCCACGCAAGTAAAGGTAGTATGTTTATTTAGCATAAGGAAGAAGTGCTCTGTATCGGATGGCATTTCAGATCAGGTGTTAAGCAGCTACCAGTAAGAGCAGTACAAGGTAAGCCCGAGTGAAAGATCACCCTGACAGCTGAACTACCACTATGCACCACTGTGTTAGTCCACACAGACACATCCCAAGAATAATCCAGTCATCTATCACAGCAGGTCAAACAATCAGGAATTCTTTTCAAAGTGGTCTCAGATCAAACTTCCAGAACTGCATTTCCATTCCAAAGGAATTTCACTCATGTAAAGGGAACACTTCTCTCTGCTCTCATGGCATATCTCCCTTTCTGCAGCATCCAGCAGCAAACAGAGAAATTAAGACTAGGAACTGGAAGAGAGCACTGCAGACCATTGTAAGCTGTATTATGTAAAGTACACTATCTGGGACAGAACCTTCCTTAATAAAATGAGAAGGCATGCAAGCCGTACTGCAACACTGCAAGCTTTTGAGGAATAATTTAACACAACTGAAATGCTACTACTAATTTAGACATTGTCTGAAATTGGAAGTGATCAGCTACTACCAAAGTAGCTTTGATCTTGTGAAGAGTTTTCATTCTTTGCAACCAGCACTGAAAAGGGGTGAAACTACACTTTTAGCAAGTAAAGCTAGAATTCCTGTTTAACAAATTTTAGATCTTGAGTTATCACATTCCAGATCTGTTATCAAGCTAACATTTTAAAATAACAAATGCTGGTTTTACTATGCAAGGTGCAGGAATCTTGTTTTCATTGGCAAAAGTAAAACATCATTCAACTGTTTATAATGGCAGAAGTCTTAGAAAAAAGCTGGGCTCAAGCTGTTTTTTTATTCCTTTTTAACTACCATGACTGAAGCTTTGGGGATAATCAGTTTAAAAATAAAAACACATTTCTTAATTAAGAACGATCTTAGGTTTCAAGAGCTAACAGAAAAAGAACTGTAACTACTGTTACACAGAGATGCTAAATTAGTAGTTGAAATTAATTCAGATTGGTTCTCAAAACAAGCACCACAAGATGGTCAACACAATCTCATCAAATCCCAGAAGCAGCCCAATAGTGTCGTACAGTAGGGCTGATTCTCGAATCACGATTGTAACCGTAATTTAAGAAGTAAAGGTACTAATTGACAGAAAATACACCATGAATAAACATCAACATAAATTCCTCCCGCAAAACGAGAAGTGGTCAAAAAAAAAGTCCTCTTGTACACATATATAGACATCTGCTTTCAAAACTAAAGTATATATACAAAAAACCTATTGCATAATGAATACTTTTGTCCATACAATATTTTCACAACTAACCACAATAAAGGTTCCCCTTAACACTCTCAAGTCATGCAGTACCTCACAAAGGTACATAAGCAAGCAGTAATCCCACTTCAGAACCCTTCACGAGGCAGACAAATATGACATATCTTAAGAGGTGACAAAAAACATCATTGGGAGGAAAAGAAAGCAAGAGAAAGTCATAGGTAAAAATCAAAAACATCTAATTCCAAGCCCTTATACTGCTCATTATAGCACATGATGAAAAAAAAAAAGCCAAACCACAAAATATAAAGCAAATGAGAAATACACATAAAAGTATATAGGAAGAAACACGCGTGTAGTAACTTCAGTAATTTCAGTAATTTACTTCAGTAATTTGAAGGAAAATAGTTTTTCCAAAGTAGTTCTGCAATTAAAAGAATTCCATATAGCACCATAAACAATATATAATTTTCAGATCAGCTCAAGAGAAATAAGAAAATACCACACAATTTACTTTTTTTTTTTTAAAAGAAACTAACACAGTGAGAGACAATGTCGACTTTCTTCTTCCAAGGTGTCTGCAAACCAACTGTTTTGTTTAGTATCTTTATTAGTAACCTGGATGAGGGAATCGAGTGCACCCTCAGTAAGTCTGCAGATGACACCACTTTGGGCAGGAGTGTTGATCTGCTTGAGGGTCGGGAGGCTCTGCAGAGGGATCTGCACAGGCTGCACCCATGGGCTGAGGTCAATTGTATGAGATTCAACAAGGCCAAGAGCTGCGACCTGCACCTGGGACACAAAAACCCCGTGCAGCGCTACAGGTGTGGGTAAGAGTGGCTGGAAAGCTGCCTGGCAGAAAAGGACCTGGGGGTGTTGGTTGACAGCCAGCTGAACATGAGCCAGCAGTGTGCCCAGGTGGCCACGGCAGCCAATGGCATCCCAGCTTGTATCAAACATGGTGTGGCCAGCAGGAATACAGAATCCATCGTGCCCCTGTATTGGGCACTGGTGAGACCATACCTTGAATCCTGTATTGAGTTTTAGGCTCCTCACTACAAGAAAGACATTGAGGTGCTGCATCATATGCAAAGGACAATGAAGTTAGTGAAGGGTCTGGAGCACAAGCGTTACAAGAAACAGCTGGGGGAGCAGGTGTAGTTTAGTCTGGAGAAAGGGAGGCTGAGGGGTGACTTTATTGTTCTCTACAACTACCTGAAAGGAGTTTATAACAAGGCAGGTATTTGGTCTCTTCTCCCAGGTAACAAGTGACAGGACAAGAAGAAATGGCCTCAAAATTGCGTTAGAGGAGGTTAGGACTGCATATTAGGAAACACTTCATTATCAAAAAGGTTATCAAGCATTGAAATAGTCTGCCCAGGGAAGTGGTTGAGTCACCATCCCCACAGGTAGTTAAAAGCCATGTAGATGCGGTGCTGAGGGACAGAGTTCAGTGGTGGACTTGGTAACATTAGGTCAATAGTTGGGCTCAATGATCTAAAGGTCTTTTCCAACCTAAATTATTCTATGCAAGTTAAAATAAGGGCAAGTATTGCCCCCAACGATTTTTACATTGCTAAGATGCAGTTCTCCAATATGTCAGACCAAAGAAGTTCGACTGTTCTGCCTAAAACAGACCTTTCAGCAAGTGAAATTTCTCAGGTTAAAAAAATCCAAAGGAAAAATGCAAAGATGGAGCTTGTCTGTTTCAATCACAGTCAGTTCAGTGATCTAGTTCACAGATCTATGGAGTGCTTTACATCAACAAAACTGGAGCAAGACCTCCAACTTCAAGCATGTCAGAATGGGACAACTTAAGCTAGTTTTGCCTCTGAAGAAAATGTAACCTAAAAACCATCTTTATGCAGTTTAGATGTGCTCATCTGAATGCCTAAGACTCACTTTTTTTTTTTCCTCTCTGAATTACAAACAGTGTTGATTTGCTCACAGACACTGCCTTTACCAAAATCCTCTTCTAACTCACAGATTAAATAAAACTCAGCTGCCACATCCAAGACTCTTCTTAATGGAAGAAAGATACTGTCAGAAATGGGAGGAAGACAGATTTCAGTTTGGTAAAATAAAGATCTCAAGGCACTTCAATTTAGCAATTTCAGCATGAAGATACATAAACTATACCTTTTCTCTAGTACATCCAAATCCCACTTCAGATGGGCAGCAACTTTAAGAGCAAGAAGTTTTAAAATGCGGTTTCTTTTGTTATCAGGCGGTGGCTGGACTTGGTTCTGTTCGTTCACTGACGGTTTTGAAGCTTGTTCCAAGAACTGGACAATCAGTTGCACAGGTGGCGGATCTGCAAAAACAGTCACTCTTCAAATTCCTTATAAATCCAGAACTTAATTTCTTGTTGCAGCTACAATCAGGGAGCTTATCTCCTTGTCAGTCACACAGCTGACATTGTCACCTGGCAGATTCTAATACCAAAGGGTATCTTGCTTATACTGACTCAAACCAGACTACTAACATATATCTGGTTACTGTACTCAAGGAAACTTGAAGATTAAACACAATCTCATATTTTTATTTATTTTTGCACCTACAGAAAATAAATGTTGCCTATGGAAATCACAAGTAAGCTGTTGTAAAAATATATGCCTAGTTGTAATTTTCTGTATTTTAAGATACATTTACTGTTGTTACTTCTGAATACATTTAGAAGTTACTTTTAGACTAATTAAACAAAAACCCTTACAATAAGGCAGTCTGCCCAGTATCTTGAGCTATTTTGATAAATCGAAGCCAAATCATAGCTATTACAGTCTCACTGAGCTTCGCAAAACATAACACTTAATGATGATTTTTAATTACAAAATAGCCATATAAGACCTAAGCACAAAGACGTAGCTTGACAATGCTTAAATTTACTTTTCATAGAGGCAATACAGTCTCAAGTTTTCCTGCTTCCTTCACCTGCTTGTAGAATTCAGGTATCGAAAAAGACTTTTCCCACTTATGATCATCAGAAGATCAGTTACTTTTAAATATGGTCACTTTCTTATACTATATCAGACTAGATTTCTTTTTATTCCAGGTCTAAGCAGACAGAGCAACTTCAGCACTGAACCTTCAGGAGGACTCTTGATGTTAGCAAGGCTTATGGGAGAAAACCATCTGCAAATCGTAATGATTTTTACTATCAGCACTTTACATGGTAAAAATAAACAACTTGTAACACTTCTGCAAACAAAATTCACATACGTGAAAGGAAAAGTTATATACCTTACAGGAAAGATGGAGAAATTAAGTTATTAAATAGGAAAGTTAACACATCTCTGAGAGAAAAACACATCCCTGTTTGCATAAAATAACACTGCTGACCGTGGCTGCATGTCCACCGTGCCTGGCATCCCTGTCTCACTCCTGCAACGCTGACCTCCCCACCACCGCAGCTGCCACTGCCACAGGGCACAAAGCCCTGCACCAGACCCCCCTGCACCTTCACCCCTCTTCACAAGCCGCCCTGGCACTACCAGACACCTCCTCGCAAGCACCCCAGCACCAGACTCTCCCCCAGCTCTTTACAAACCCTCCTGACATCAGCCCCCCTGCCCTCCTCACCACCCCCTGGCACCAGACACCCCCTCCTCACAAGCCTCCTTGGCACCAGAACCGTCCCTCCTCCCAAGCCCCCCTGCCACCAGAAGCCCTCACTCCTCACAAGCCCCCTTGGCACCAGCCCCACCCCCGCATACCCCCTCCCCTAAGCCCCCCCGACCTCACATACCCCCCTCCTTACAAGCCCCCCTTCCACGAGACTCCCCCCCGACAAGCCTCCCTGGCACTAGACTCTCATTCTCCTCACCAACCATTGGCACCAGACCCCCCCTCCCCCCCAAGCCCTCCTGGCACCAGACACCTCCCTCTCCTCCTAAGCCCCCCCAGCACCAGACTCTCCTTCCACACGAGCCCCTCCTCCACAAGTCCCCGTGGCACCAGACCCCCCCTCTCCTTACCACCCCCTGGCACCAGACCCTCCCCCCTCCTCTCACCCCGCCTGGCACCAGCCCCCCTCCCCCGGGGAGGCGGCGGCCGCGGGGAACTGGCCGAGCGCACGCACCGGGCTGGGGCTTCTGCAGGTGCTGCTCCAGCAGCGACTCCTCCAGCAGGAACTCGAACCACGAGGTCTGCGGCGGCGTGCAAGGCCGACTGGAGGTGGCGGCTTCCCGGTCCGCCGCTTCCGCGCTCATCGCTGCCGCCGAGCCCCGAGGGCGGACCCGTGAAACGGGCCCGTCTGCTCCCACGGGAAAGGCTGCAGCGGCGGCCGCAGCAGCATCAAGATGGCCGCGGCCTCCGCCCCTCGACGGAGAGTCCCAATCGGGGCCCTGTCCATCAATGAGGCCCCGCCCGTCGTGCGGAGAAGGGGGAGTGGTTACGCCGGAGGCCCCGCCCCCTGGTTGTGAGCTCCATTCGGGAGCGAGCCTGTGACCGGGGCCCCGCCCACCACGGAGAGGGCGTGGTTACGCTTGCGCTTCGCCTCTAGGCTCGGAGCTCCAATCGCGAGAGGATCCGTGACTGAGGCTACGCCCCCTGGCCCTGAGCTCCAATCAGAGCCCGCTCTGTGGCCAAGCCCCCGCCCATCTATCCGTCGGGGGGCGTGGCTATGCGCGGCCCCGCCTTTTTGTCACAGCCCCGGCCTGGGGCGGGTCTGTGGCTGAGGGAGTGAGGCTCCGCCCGCCCCACATGAATCAGTGAATCGCGGGATCGTTTAGCTTGGAACGCACCTTTAAGATCACTAATCCAACTATAATCCTAGCACTGCCAAGTTCACCACTAAACCACGTCCCTAAATCCCCCCTAGCCTTACCTCTCCCTCCTGCCCTTCCGCTGCTGCCGCCTCGTTAACTAAATGCGGTTTTTGATTTGTGGCGGCCAGAAGATGTCTAGAGAAGTGGACAAGAGGGGAGTGCTCAGAGCTGGCCCTTGCAGTGGTCGGAGCAGGCTCCCACAGCCCAGCTGAGAGCAAAGTGGCCAATCCTGCATCCTCCTTAATGCCTTATGAATGGGCGAAGAAATGAAGACCTTGATCCATGATGAAGGGCACATTCAAATCAAGTGGCAGGAGAAGCAGCTTCCCTTCAGCAGTGACTTCTAGGGTTATTGAGATGTCCACATTCACACAGCTCGTGCATGCCAGTGCCGCTCTCTACGTTGCAAATAGCGAGGACCTGGTCCTCAAGTTTCTCCAACATCTCTGTTCCCAGGACATCAGTGGCTAGGGCAGAAGCAGGATAGAATCATAGAATAGTTTGTGTTGGAAAGGACCTTAAAGCCCATCCAGTTCCAGCCCCCCGCCATGGGCAGGGACACCTCCCACTAGATCAGGCTGCTGAAAGCCCCATCCAACCTGGCCTTGAACACCTCCAGGGATGGGGCATCCACAGCTTCCCTGGGCAACCTGTGCCAGTGCCTCACCACTATCATAGTGAAGAAATTCCTCCCTATGTCTAGTCTTAATCTGCCCCTCTTCAGTTAATACCCGTTGCCCCAGTCCTACCTCTACAGGCTTCTGTAAAAAGTCTCTCCCGAGCTTTCTTGTACTGGAAGGTCGCTATAAGGTCTCCTCAGAGTCTTCTCTTCTCCAGGCTGAATAAGCCCAACTTTCTCAGCTTGTCGTCGTAGGGAAGGTGCTCCAGCCCTCTGATCATCTTTGTAGCCCTCCTCTGGACCTGTTCCAACAGCTCCATGTCCTTCTTACATTGAGGATTCCAGAACTGGACACAATACTCCAGGTGAGATCTTACAAGAGAGTAATAGAGGGGCAGAATCACCTCCCTCGACGTTCTGGCCATGCTTCTTTTTATGCAGCCCAGGACACGGTTGGCCTTCCAGGCTGTGAGTGTGCATTGCTGGCTCATGTTGAGCTTCTCTTCAACCAGCACCCTTGAGTCCTTCTTTGCAGGGGTGTTCTCAATCACATAATCCCACATCCTGTATTGAAACTGGGATGACTAGCAGAAGTTCGTGAAAATATTTTCAGTGGTCAAGGCTCAGAACAGCCACTTTACTGAAGTTCTGGGGCTCAGCAGTTTTCATTTGCAGATAGATAATATCCCTGGATGTAAGAGATTTTGCAGTTTTTTACAAGACCACACATGTCCAGGAAGGAGGGAAAAATTACATTAAGCAAGATGAGGCAGTATGTTAATATAGCTACAATATTTTTTATGACTTTGTATGAACAACCAGTGCTGAGCCATGTGAGACTTTGGTGTGAAGGAGTGGCTTACACTGACTCTTTGCTCCAAATCTCTTTAATAAATATTGCTGGGTTTGTGTCATTTATATAAATAGTTCTATAGAATTAATATTTTATTTAGTTCACATGGTGGTTTTGTTAAGTCAATTTTCAGTGTGAATCATATTTTTTCTAATAGTATCAAAATCTTCCTTCTAGGTACAAAACTAATTTGCATTCTTTTATGCCAAATAAAATGACGAAGAGTGATGAAAGACTCAATTTTAAACAAATATTTGTATATTAAAGGAAGTGTCAAGGCTTGAATTAAAAAAAAAAAGTTGAGTATCCTGCTGTACTGGTAATTAAAAAAACCTTAGCATTTGAGAACTTTCAAGCACTCTGTAAGCACCTATTAAAGACCACACATCATCCCACACATAGGGAGCTGACCTTATTTCAGAGAAGCAAGAAAGAGAGAAAGGGAAAGAACAACCCATGGTCACAGAAGTGAGTGTTCAAGTCAACGCTAAGTTTCAGAAGAGCCTGACTCCCTTTCCGTGCTCAAACCACAGTCCTTTCCTGGGGAGTGGGAGTAGGAGGAGACAAAGGGAAACACAGTAGGTTTCCCCACGCTTTCTGTTTTGAGGGTCCCAAGTTTTACAATCTCTGTCCTGGTTAAAAGTTCGGTTTCAACTCTTGCCTGGCTTCCCTTCTAGCTTCTCTTCACATCTGCTATCAGACTTTCTGGTTTGCATCTGCAGACTTTAAAGAAGGGTTCCATGGGGAAAGCAAGGTTGGAAATAAAGGCTTATTTGAATATAAACTTTTCCGAGGTCTTACAACCACTCTTTTAAGAGTATAAAATTGTCACACCAGCAAAGTGTTATTCACAGCTAGGATCTTTTCAGTGTTTTCCCCTCTTTACAGGTAACTAGAAAAAGGGTTAAACACAAAAAGTGTCACACATCTGGGCAGCCTGTAATAGTGAGTGAGGTGGTCTGTGTGATGTCAAGGGGGATTCAAGTTTAGGAGGATAAGACAAAAGCTGACAAGAAAACCAGAAATTTAAAATGTTTTATATTTAACATTTGTAATAATTATTTCACAGTCTAAAATGAATGCAACTTAAAAAACCCCATACCCTTGGCTCCCCACCTGATAGGAATCATACTAATACTAGGGAGAAAATAATTCAAGTTTTTGCATCCAGGACAATTCTAGTAAGTCACTGCCATCCGTATAAATAAAAAGGGATATTATAATGCCATTCAATACAAATCCTATGTTCCAAAGTTTTCAAGAAAATTCATGCTTTAAAAATCTTCATACTTCTAGAATTAACTGTACAGTGCATATAAAAAACTCAGTCAGTTTGTCACTTCTGGGAAAAGTGAGTATATCATACTACTGTAACTAAAAACTTGCAGCAAGTTAGTTATTTGATGTACCTTATGTATAAAAAGGGGCATTTTTTAAAAGTAGTGTCCATATGTCATGACAATGTGTCAAGTTCCTTTAACTCCAGTCATAAATGTTTGTTTGAGGTCTTATAGAGTTCTTTAAGCTTGTCAAACTTTGACCCCCACTCTTGGAGACAATCATAATTTAGACCTTCAACACCACAAGCAGAGTCTAAGGAACTGAGGCTCTCTGCTAGAGAACATTGCCCTTCTAAGCAGTAAAAATGAATAGTGTCAGCTGGAACACTCTGTAGATCTTTGTCTGCATCCTGGATGATTTGAGAAACATATTCCTTGAAGTCTGGGACACTGGTAACAGCTGATGTTGATTGTTTCCGATGTGCATGTTTTAGGAGTGAGTCTCTTTTTGGGCCAGTGGGTGTCCTGAAGCGTGGGGCAGCTGCCCTCAAGGAGAAGCGGGGAATGTTATGGAGGGGTTTCTTCAGTTCATCTATATCGTAAGCATTCTAGAAAAAAAAAGAACGCAAATATCAGAGAGAAACAAAGGAAACAGGTTCCAAAAAATGTTTTAAAACTCAGTGCAATGCAAAACTAGCTCTGTGAGTTTTCTACAAACTGAAGAAAAGAGAGGGTCAAGCTCAGATCACACCAAATCCCTCTGCAAAATGATAGTTAGCTGAAGCAAGAAGGCTGCATCCCAAGCAGCCCCCTCAAAGGTGGCCACAGATGACTAGCATCATGAAAGGTACAGGGTGGGTTGAAATAGAAGCCTCCCACTCACAAATACTTAGGCTAAAAAAAAACCAAAAAAACAATCAGATAACCAGATATGGACAACAAGTTTAATAGAAGGTCTGGGAAAGGAAGGTGAAGAAAGGTTGGATTTGCAAAGACCGGACTGAAGCTGCATCATACCTGGTCACGTTCTCCACCTCCTTCTTCATTATAATTGAAAACATTTTCTCTAACATCTTCCCAGCTTTCACGCTCTTCAGGAATGTGATAAATTCCTCCTTTACGAAACCCTGAACTTCCCCACTGACTCCACACCGTGTAGGAGACCAGGAGCGCTGAAAGAAATACAGACACATATTAGTTATACAGCAAAGTAAGATGCATGATAAACAAGCAGTTATATGACTCCTGAGAGATTAAATTAACACTTAATTTGACAACTAAGTTCCCAGTAAAGAAATGCATATTGTTAATATATAAGCAACTTATATTCAGGAATGTAAAGAATCATCTATGTATATTACGTTATAAACTTCATTAAAAGAGTATTTTACTTACCTAAAGGAATCCATTTAAATAGAAGGCATTTTGGCCAGTCTCTGGCCTTTCACCAATCCTGAGTAAATAAGATACCCAAAGTAAGTAAAACACTGTTTTAATGAAGGTTACAAGTGTAATATAATCATGGAGCCTTTACTATTCTGAGATGTGTATGCAGTTTTTCTTTATAAACATGAGAAACAGTTTTATGGTGTTATTAACTTTTTAGCCAAAGTGTGCCTGAAACTAGGGACACTCTGAACTTCTCCTTCTACCTCACAGTCTTAATGAGGCTTGCCTGTTAAGATCATAAACTTTCTAGAGAAATAGCATGTACTAGCTGCAGGCCCTACATATTACAAATGTAAGAGCTTGGGACAGAGAGTTTCAGATGGATGTGACTGCACACATATTTGCATATGTAGATGGAAAGCTCTTATTTAAGAAGGATTGAAAATCAGTGATTCTGAAAGAGAGAAGTCCTAAATTTGCTTGAACTGGCTTCAAAGCCAGTAAACTACAACTATGTGCTGATGCCTGTCTTTTTAGCATCCTCAAATGAATTGCCAGCTGGTGATCTCAAGAAAAGTGAAACAATGAACACAACATCCAAGAGTAAACCAGACTTGATTCAATGAAGCAAGGTACAAGATTAAAAGGAAAGACAAGAAGTACTTTCTTTCCTACCTAGGAAGACAAGGAGGCACATGCTGATTGCCAGAATAGAGCCAGAACTGAGTCCAACGGGTCTTCCAGCTTTCACCTGGCTAATTTCACACCATCTCCCCTTGTAACCTTCGGGGCACTGGCAGATAGTCTTGTCTTGGGATTGAGCCACACAGGTACCCCCATTCCTACAGGTCCAGTGTCCACAAGGTGATGAGGTACAGTGTCTGAGCCCAGTAAGGTTGTCAGTCACTTCTACTTTCCCAGCTGGACACCTGAACAAGAAAAGTAGAAGATATTGTTTAGGCCAGCAAAGCACCCAAAGCTGTATGTTGTTTTGCGCAAAGGTTGTTACTATTTCTTTTAAATAAAAAAAAATAATTAGTCTTTTCAAGCAAATAATTTAAAGCAAATAATTAAAGTCTTTTCAAGCAAATCATGAGTCTACATTGAGAGTACGGAATGTGTAAACTCTAACATAGTGAAACAGTAGGCTTATGAAAGCATCATCATATGTTCTGCTTTCGTTCTCCAGAAGATATGCAGAAGAGCTTCACTCCTTGCTTAAAAAGGAGATCCGACAGTTTCTGAACAAACTAATCCTTTTTCTACAGATGTGTTCAAAACCCCTAGAGGGAAATAAAAAGCTGAGATCAATGTGTTTAACAAGTACTTAGTATAAGCTTTGTAATGCTCATTTGGGCCTTTGGAAAGAGATGCCATTGACCTCAGAATGATCCAATCTGTCTTTTCTTAGGACTTCAACCTGCAGAAAAAGTGATTTCTTCTGATATATAATACGAGAGACCATGAAGGAATGTTGTGAGGAACACAGATCTGCTTTCTGCAACCCAAAGAAGAAATACTAGTGAATGAATGGAAGAACCTTTATATTGTTCTTTCCTAAGAGGAATGAAGAAAGGAGTGTCTCAAGATACACTGAAGACTATCTCACAGCCCTTTTGGGAATGCATCAGCAGCCTCAGAAGTGCAAATTTTAGTGGAACTGAAGGAGACTAGTCCAGCCTGTAAGAATGTTTGGGGATTTTGAGCAGAGATGCTGTATTTTGTGGGTTTTTTTAATATATGTTTTGGAAAATTTCTTTAATGAGTGGTTCTTCGCCAATAAACTAACTTTGTATGATACCAGCTGATGGTCATCGGTTCTGGTCCTGGGCAGCCAATTTTAGAATCCAGTTTTGTGACAGTCTAATTTTGAATGTCTCATTGCTTCACACAAATTACGACTAATTTCACCTTCTTTACAGAAAATATATGTGTGTATATATAGTGTATTTGAAATATATTTATTTGATACAGATACATACACACAATGTACATAGATTATATCAAAGCATACAATATTTTCACACAGAGTAGCAGAGACCAAAGCTTTTGGAATTTACCTTTTATGAAATGGAATTTAATTTCCTCACTGTCCTGTCATCATGTCACCATGGGAAAAATTAGTATAATAAATAGGTTCCATATTGGACTTGCAGGAAAAGGCATGTTTGGCCCATGCCGGGATATGAGTTGGAGAGCAGGGATTTTCAGTATTAAAGCAAGTTGCATATTCTAAGATGGAAAGAAAAAGCTTCCCAATCACCCCTGGCTGAAAACAAAAGCTTAATATACCTGCATTCATATTTTCTCCACAAATCTACACAAAGAAATGGGCTGTAACAGGGCTGGCTGCTGCAGGCACTGGAATGGCACCCCATGGTGACACCTTGCCGCTTCAGAACTAAGCCAAACTCCGTGCTTTTGCCTTCCATGAGAAGTGGCTGACCGTTCAGCTGGACATCACGCATACAACCTGCATCAAGGCAAGGGAATACACAGAGAAATACATTGGGTTAGCAACTTCCTCATCTCAAACCCTGCCCCCAACACACATACAGGAGACTTTAGAACATTGTAGAAAACTTAAAACATTTTTTAAACAGATCTTTATACTACTTATCAGTTTTATTTTAAAGGAAGGGCTACCGGACATGGGCCTATGTGCTCTGGCCAACATACAGATCAATAATACTTCCCTAGACAGCTTGGTTGTACAATGCACAATTTAGCAGAACTGTGCTATGAACCAGAACAGCTCCTCTAAATTAAACAAGATTTAAAATGTAATCTTTAAAGTGGGGCTCAATGAGAAGCAACAGGACGGAAAAAACTGTCTTTTCTTAAGCCACAATCTCCAGTCCCAGCATCCTCCTCCAGGAAATGGCGAGCACTCCATGAGTTGCATTGCAAATCCTTCTCCTCCTACTAGGAGGTGACTATTCCTTAAACCCTTCTGAGGCAAAAAGGGAGTGAAGATCACAGCATGAATTCACCTCTTTGGGCATCTGGCATTGAAAATAAAAATCTGAAGTGCTATTTTTTAACATCTACAGGTAATCTCACATCTTCATTAGAACTAGATACAATGGCAAATAGAGAGTTGAACATTGGCTCCGAATGCCCTTGTAGAGAAGGTGGGAATTTGTGGGCACAGAAGTCTCCACGAGAATTCTTACCTAGGTTTTAGACTCTCTAATACAGTCAAAGATGCCTCTTTTAGGCTTTAAGTCCCTCCTTTTAGGAATCAGTCATATCACTTACCTTGGAAATCACTCTCTGAATGATTGGGAAGGCGGTTTCCTAGCACGATGCTTGTCCAATCCATTTCAAACCATCTATTTGTACCCAAGACAGAAGTCACTTCTTGATCACCTTCACCACTGTTAATGCGCAGGGTAAATTCATTGTTGTAGCGCTCCATGGTCAGAAGAACCCATTGGCCGTTGTTTATACGTAATGTCCTCAATCTCAGAGAGTAATTTTTGTCCCCCAAGCTGATGTTAACACTAAAAAAACCCTCAACCACCTAGAGGAAGATGATAAAGACCTTAATACCAGAAATGAACTTCTACATGTTTTTACACAGTCCTGCCTCAAGAAATGAACATGAATATTTAAAATGAAAATGGTACTTTTGTTTTTAAGTGCTTTATTACCAGATAAAAATTACCACAAGGAAACTGCAAGTCCAGGAATTATCAACTCTTTCCTTTACAGGTCACTCTTAGACAAACCTTTTTTATCAGTCTTCTTCCTATTGATGTCTACCTGTAAGTTTTCCCAACTGGCCCTCTGTCTAACTAATATAATTTGCCTCTGCCTAACTAATAAAAACCAGCCAACTTTTTTTCAATAGCAACAAAATGTAGAGACAAGTTTTAAAGCCAGAGATAGATGGAAGCAAAGAGAAAATGCAAAGAAGATAAACCAGTCTTCCCCATTCATGTATACCACCTGCACTCGTGTACTTTTTGCAGTGAAACAGCTAGAGATCTATGTTGTGAAAGCATAATATTGAGGACAACACAAGTGACAATAGTTACACTCATGAGGTAAATTCCTGATATTTTATTACATTAAAGAGCAGGTGTCCTTAATTGGAAACTGCATTTTTCTCTCTTATTGGGATACTCCATGACAAATTATAAGCACTGAAGTTGAATGGGTTTTGGACTGCTCACCTCCAGCCGGATGTATCCATTCCCATCTGCAGAGGCCAAGCTGAGGAGGGTGCCACGAGACATACGGGTGCGCACCATCAGCTTTATCTGAGTGCTGTGAGTGCTGAGGATGCTTCTTGGCTCAAAATGGATCCAACTGTCCCTTCCAAAGGCCCATTCTGGAAGAACTAAGCACAACATACATAAAATCAAAGCGAAAATATCAGAAATTACTACTCACTCAGATCTCCACTGCTTGAGAATTAACCATTTCTGAATGTCAGAATGTTTAGTTCTTCAAAAGCTTTGACAACATAATAAAGCATCATGGAAAGTATCCCCTCCCAGTACCAAGGGAATTAAGAGACAAAGAACAAATCAAGGATACAAAATTTAGGCAGGGAAAGAGCAATTAGATAATGTTGGTAACATTATGCCTGCCACAAGTTATACATTTTACCCAGTCATTTTTTGCCATAACGTAGTTGGTATTGACCTGATGACAGAAAAGGAGAATCTAATGTTTCTTTTAGTAGTTTAGTCCTGCAGTTGGTAACCCTCACTGTTAGAAAATACACAATTTACTTCCCATTTCAGTTGGCACACGAGAAAGCCTCAGGGCAGGGACAGTCAAAAGTCATAATATATAATTCTTTTTTTTTTTTTATTACAAAGAGCTATGAAATCAGTGTTTATTATCTTAACTTGAGAAAAGGCATGAAATTATTTCTTCCCCCATCACCCTGGGGCATCCATCTGAGTGTCATCCAGCAAAGAACTGCACTGCACTTTCCTGGAAATCAAAACCCACTCAATCACACAGAACTGGTGCTCTTACACAGCAAGCAACCATTTCAGTCTCACTACCTGACAGCAATCCTAGATCTGCTTGTTCTGGGCACAGTTAGTGACTGGACAGGAGGAACGCTGGGTCACCAAGAGCTAATCTCTGGTCAGTGTCATGTAAATGAAATACAGTGCCCCAACTGATGCTGGGGCACTTAGTCTGGACGTAGTAGTTTGGGTTGGAAGCAACCTTTAAGGTCATCTAGTTCAACATCCCCTGCAATTAGAAGGGACATCTTCAACTACATCAGTTTGCTCAGAGCCCCATCCAACCCTTGAATGTTTCCAGGGATGGGGCATTTACCATCTCTGTGGGCAACCCGTTCCAGTGTTTTACCACCTTCATTATAAAAAAATTCTTACTTCTATCTAGTCTAAATCTACTCTCTTTTAGTTTAAAACCACTACCCCTTGTCCTATCACAACAGGCCCTGCTAAAAGGTCTGTCCTCATCTTTCCTATCAGCCCTCTTTAAGTACTGAAAGGCCACAATAAGGTCTCCCCTGGAGCCTTTTCTTCTCCAAGCTGAACAACTCCAACTCCCTCAGCCTTTTCTTACAAGAGAGGTGGTGCAGCCCCTGATCATCTTTGTGGCCCTCCTGTGGCCCTCATGGGTCCATGTTTTTCCTGCGCTGAGAAATCCACAGCAGGATGCAAGACTGCAGGTAAAGTCTCACCAGAGCGGAGTAGAAGGGCAGAATCATCTCCTTTCACATGCTGGCCATGCTATAATATCTGTACTGTTTTTATTATCCATTCTTCCATGTTTTATTCTCTGATAGATATTTCATGCTGATTTTGTTCAAGATAATGCATTTTCTGGAGCCAGCCTGATATCATGTCCCCACATGAACCCGCCGCTGTGATCTAGGGGCATTTTGCTACCTTCAATTCATTCCGCTGATAGAGGCAAATGTAATTATCCCCATTTTATAGAAGGAAAGTTGGGCCTGAAGACTTCAGGGTTGTGCCCATGGGTTTCACAGAGAGGACATACCAAGCTAGAAAATTCATACAACTACTGCAAGGTGATAAATAGTATCATATTCATCAAACTATTATACATTTTATGATCAGCATGATTAGAGGAAGAAGAGGCAGTGCAGAATGCTTTATCTTTCACCACTGAGAAATAAGATGTTGCGACAAACACAACAGAACCATCTGATCACTTGCCCCCCTGTAAAGCAGGTCCCACAAGACTCTCTTCTGTGACATTATCTTTATTCAAGAAGAGTTAGAAGTATCTTTACATTGCTGCAGATCTCAATCATTCCTAGAGTACAGCATGATCTTATTAGGCTACTCAGTTCAAAGCTGTGGCAAATTTAAAGCAGTACGTTTGGTGTTGTTCCCATCATTTACTTCTCCCTAGAACTTGTAGTACCTTTTTCACATGCTGGTCCAGCATATCCTGGGGAACAGTCACAGCGAAAGAAATCCCAACCACCAACACACTTGCCATGGACACCACAGGAGGCCATCCCACCACTCTGACACATTTCATCTGTACGGACACAGCCGGGAGCACTGTTCAAAGACTCTGCAGGGTGCTCTAAATCATAGACCTAGAAAAGGACAGAGAGAGGTGTCACATCAGATGTCTACAGTTAACAGCAGAAAACCCAAGAGTCATCTGAACAGCCCTACCTTACTATCAATGATGACATTGCGAATGCAGCCAACAAACCCTCTAAAGCGCCTTTGTGAATCGTGGTAAGGCAAAGTCTTCTTGACGCCACCCAGCTGCAGAGGCTGATGGCCACTGAAGAGCCTTGCCATGCTGAAGGGAGGGGAGGCAAAGAAAGAATGAGTGGCACACAAAATACAGCAACCTGGCTCAATTTCGACCTCCTCTCCCCTTTTTTTCCTTAGCTCTTTTGAGTAATTATGTTTCCAGTTCTTGGGTTTGGGGGGTTGGATCGGGTTTTTTTACCTTTGAAATCCTGGAGTCTCTTCAGAGGCTTCACAGGCAGACAAATCCATCTGTGAGATCTTCTTAACGCCACTGTCGTTGTCTCTAACTGAGACATTTACACAGTGGTCAAGAATCAGCTTCACTTTCTAGAGAAAGACACTATTTCAAACAATTGCACCCAGAGTCGTGCATACATTTTAATTACACACTTTCTTTCACTTAGCAAAAGGGGGGGAATAGTAACTAGCAATTACAGTGCAGGAAACTTTATTAAAATAATAAAACCCTTCCACATACTTATCTGGAAATTTATGGCACATGGCATGTAACTAAGAAACTACACAAAAGAAAGATCTGACTTGTGTAACTAAGAAGCCACACAAAAGAAGGATCTGACTCTACCATGACCATGCCAAGTCACTGACATGGTAGAAGGAAGATGGGATTTTCTTCGAGTTTTCTCCCAAAATAGAATCCAGAGAGACAATCTAGCAAAGCAGGTTGTCTGCAAGGTCCCCCATCCCAGATCCAGATATGTCCCCCAGCTTGTTTTATGGAGGAGGGGAAGGGGAAACATAGCAGATGCCTTCACCAGTGTTATATCAGCAAGATGTTCTGAGATGCAAGATGTTCCCTTACACAAAAGCTCCCTTGTGCTGCATGTCTAAAACCACTTGGTAGGGCAGTTTCCCGTTCAGACAAATTAAGCATATTTTATTCTATCAGTCCAGGAAGCATTTAGCCCCTGGATTATCACAACTCTGTGATCAAGAATCATTAAACAAAAAGTTTGCAGGGCCCATTTCAAAATTGGATTGGACTTCCCCAGGCCTTTCTTCCCCCAGGCAGTTCTGCTTCACTGTCTGCTGTTGCAGAGATGATAGAAGACTAATTGAGGAAAGAGTTCTACAGAAGGAAGAAAGGATTTGGGAGGGATAACTAGGTACAAAAATTAGTGCTTCCACAGGACTGCCCAAATTTACACTTGCCTTTCCATCATTTATAATTTTTATATTGTGCCAGCGGCGATCTGCAACATTAACTTTTCGTGACAGCTGCAGAAAAAGCTCACCAGAGCTGTGCCTCATGGTCAATGATGGGATGCCACCGGAGAGCTCTGCAAAGAAACACTCTTATTGGATATGCATGAACCGTGTTTGCACTCACACACAGTTGAACTGACTGGTTCAGTCTGTTGGAGGGGTTCTTTACCCAGTTCAAAGAAATCCAACCTCTAACACAGAATACAAACTGGGCATGCTGGTGAGTTGTTCTGCATTCTCCATTTTCTCCAAAACTAATCTTCTGAATATTTTATAAAAAAACCCTATCAACTAGTACTTTCAACAAGTAGAATCTCACCTTTCCACAAGCACAAAGAATAAATACTCTTTAAGTTGCTAACCTAATGCAATGAAATCTTCCCGTTCTCCCAGCTGCCCTCGTGCCACTGGTCCATGGTACAACAGAAGGCCATCAGCAACTTCAGTGATAAACTCTAAGGAGATGCGGCTTTCAAAGCAAGGCTTAAGAGGAGGGAACCAGGCATAACCGTGGCCTCTGAAGGTGTGTTTCGTCTGCTGGCAGTCTGGTCCATGGAAATTTGCAGAACATTTGCATCTATTAAAAAATAAAAGAAAAGCAAAATACACCACTCAAGCAGAAGCTGCAAAGGTCTCTTCCCAGAGCAGAACTCTCCACTTTAAGCACGAGAGCCCATGCTGCCTAGGCACTGTGTGTTAAGCATTAGCAAAACTCTCATCATAAAACATTCCCTATTTACTTGTTTGTACAAACACAGATAAGCTTTAGTTTTGAATGATAATATGTCTATATAAGAATATTCTGTGAATAAATGGCAGAGCTGCTGTAATATACACAGCACATAAAACCCTCTAATCTTTTCAGCAAAAAAAAAAAAGAAACACTTTTCACTAGGCTTAGTTATCAGCTTGTTTAAAGACTTTATTATGTTGACAGAGAAAGAAAAGGGAGGGTGTGGGAAGGTAATATCACCCAGAAAAAAGTGATAAGAAGTGTGACAGTTGTAGATCTTGACAACTTCATTCTTATTGCAAGCTAATTTCTTGTTTATTTCCTTTATGCTACCAAAAAGAGATGCCTGGGGGTCTTCCCTTAATACTCTGGGGATTCTGTACAAAAGAGTAATCACAGCATGACAATAACAAAACCTGTAAGGGAGGAATCAAAGGAGCAACAGAAATGGGCAGGAGGACAGGGAGGCAGAGGAGCTGGGCCCCTATTTCTTAGCTTCTAGATCGCTAGTACCCAGTGAAAGCAGAATGACAGGGATCAGATGCAGAAAAAGTCTATCCACAAAACTACTGAAAACAGAGCAGAAGCAAAGAAGCCTCAGACCTGAGCAAATGACAGGCGGCAGAGCCTACCAAGGAATCCTGGGCAGCAAAATTTCCCTGGTTGATAACACCTTAGTAGCAATGTCGGACTCAGACCTTTACCATGATCAGGAGCTTCTGCAGCTTCAGTCTGAGTCCTGTCACCCCTATCAAGGGTGCTCAGAAGAGGCTGGACAGTTGTTTCTGCTTTCTTACATTGGGGTGACCATTTCTAAGCAAACATGCTCAAGACTTGCCTTCTGGAAGGGGACCAGGTTCATTCTGAGCTAGTATAGTCCCATCATTTCTTTTTTCATCTTTATACTATCTTTATCTATGAGATGTCATTTTTGGAGAAAAATTGAAGCAAGGAATGTGAGGAAGAGGTTATTAAGTAACACAAGTGACATGATTTAAATGTTTAAAAGCATTAAGATAAGCTGCATAAAACAAGAACATTTGGCAGGATGACATTAAAGAAACCACAGCAGCATGCAAACTTCCCAAGGTTTTCCTGGAGACTATGACAAACATTATCTACCTGAAAACAGAGGTTTGTTTGCAAGACCTGTCCATGAAGTATAACAAAACTCAGATTCGCTACAGTTAGAAGACACACAGTGATGCCTCCGCAAACTTCCAGTCTTCTTCCTTACAGACTGAGCTAGAAGCATTTTGCTTGTACGCCAGACAAAGCTTTACCAACCTGTAGCCCAAATCAGTATCCACACAGGTGCCACCATTGAGACAAGGGTTTGTCTGGTATGAGGAGCAGGAGAGATGAGGACTCTCCCGAGCTGCACAGCCACAGAGGGCAAGACTCAGGACTGTCACAGACAGCAGTGAAACACTTCCAGCTGTGGTTATTGTTGGCAGGTGACTCTGTTCATGCTTGCTGATGCATCCACTGCTATGAGTGCAGTTTGCTGTCATACATTCATCTATGCCAATCTGGGTGATATTTATATCCAAGGTGTCTTCCAGCTGTGGAAAACAATTAGTTGCATTCATTTGACTTTTCCACAGAGAGGAAACTCACAAATGAATGCCATGATAAGCCCAAGTCTTATCTAATCTCAAAACTGGTTTTGGGCTACTTCCTTCCAATGTCTGCCTCACTCTATACAGTGAAAGGCAGCTCTGCCTGGCATCTGTTAAAGCTAAAGCCTTCGTATAAGTCAATTACAGCATGAGCAAGCACTTAGAAGACAAAAATATTGTCATACGCATCATAAACTGAGAGGAATCATTGCAATCATTTATAGTTCTGACAGCTTATTTGCATAGAATTTGAGCTGTATTTTTAATAAGGACTTCTGCCTTAAAAGTATTGGGAAGGGTGGGCAAGCATTGTGCAAAGAAGAAATCCCTTTTCTGGCAAGAGTGACTGCTGCAGCACTGATTCTAAACATAACTCTTGTTTCAGCCTCTGTGAACCAACAGACACATTTCCAACAGAGCAAGTCATTTAACTTTTATAAATAATTTTTTTGCAAGAGGAACAGGAACTTTACTAAATTGCCAGTGCACATTTCCAATCTGGTTTTCTACTGCAGAACAGTTATTTTACTGGTTTTCCCTCTTAACTCAGAACCTTGGAACTTTTGACTGGTTTGTAAGTTTCAGCTACAGAACCTTTCTGTGTAAAAGACTGAAAACTGAAGCTTTAAGACACCATGTAGAAAGATAACAGCCAAACACATGCATAGCTTTACAGTCTTTTCAAAAGGAAAAACATGTTCACGCTCCTAAAAGCTCATTGTGTTTGGGTGACTTCATATGTATTTATAGACTGGCTTTTGAAACATTCACATTGGAAAAGTTTAATATAAGTGCTAAAGGACTGTTTGACTTCACCAGTTAAAAGTTTCCATTTTTCTCACACATTACTCCCTCAGTCATTCTAAGTACATGGATTCACTAGGCAATAGGCATTATCTGAATAGACACAATGAGAAGATGCTGTGTTTTCATACATGGCATGGATACTTACCCATGTTCTGGAGGCTGCTACATTGCCATTAAGTTTTTCTGCTTTATAATATGGTGGACCATAAACTGCAAACCAAACATCAACTCCTTGTGTTTGATTTGGGCTATTTAATACACTGAAAATGTGAACGTTTTCGAGTTGGACCGATATAATTTCTGAAAGCAGCTTCTTCATCTGGTAGTATTTACTCTGTTTGTCAGGTGATTGGGATATGAACTCCTCTGGAGTGATACCTGTAACAGAGTTAAAAACCTGAGAAACACATATGTTGCAACTGTTGTAGCAATAAAAGAGAGGAACACTACAGAATAATACTACAGTTGCAGAAAATTTACTCTACTTCAAAATCCAGAATATTTTCAGTTTTAGGCTATGAAATTTTCCACAGTGGTTTCTGCTCAGGGTTTGTGTTCCAAGGCTTTTTGAATTTATTTTTGTTATTATTATTCTTTTAAATCAGAAACATGTTTAAGATTTTACTTTTCCACAAAGGTGGAAAAAAAACCAGTGAATTTCAGGCAGACATTTGTTCAAATAAAGTTTTTTTTCTGAAATATAAACTGCTGTTTTGTCAAAAAGTTGGTGTAGAATTCTTTCATCTTTGTCTTCTGCATCAGACAAGCATTTCTTGCTGTTTTTCCCTCCAAAAATGACCTTCACATGCAGCATCAGAGGACGATGCAAAAAGATGCATTTCCAAACCCTTACCTAGAAGACTATTAACTCACATCTCATTTCTAAGAGCATTAGAATTCTAAGCAATGCATCAGTAACATTAAAGATGTAGATTTCAGTACTATGATCCTAGAATACTTCATCACATTGCTTACCTTTTAGTCGTATAGAACCAGCATTACGGAGGGCATCATCTTTGACTTCTTTCACTATAAGTTTTACGGTTGAAACAACATCTGGCCAGACTCCATCAATGACTCTAACTTTTATGTTGTATGTTCCTGGTGGAGTTCCTTCTTTAATAGTCAGCAAACCTGAGTTACCATTAAGGATAAAGTACCTGTAACAAGAGTTAAGCCAAGGAACAAGCTATGAGAAGTTCAAAAGCTAAGTAGTAGTTATAATCACTGATGTTTTTTTCTGATCCACTTTATTTTAGGAAAGCTATCAAAGGAAGCAGATGTGTTCTCTCATGAAGGGACAGGCAAGGACAGAACTTTCTTGCATTGCCTTCTGTTGGATCCTCGTGACTCTTCACCAGTATATCAAGAAGGTTTCTTCCTGCTTCTATGCCATATTAACTATGCAGGGAGACTCAGGCTACTATAGCAGTGACTTTGGAAACAGTGAAAACTCCTAGTTTAGAGAGTGACACTTCTGTCAAAACCTCCAAATGTACATCTCAGCCCTGTCATAAACCTCGGTGTGCACATATCCAATACAAATAAGGTCCTAAAACCAGTGGTGACGCAGGAACAGCAGTCTTCCAGGAGCCTGGATGAAGGAGGATGAAAATTGGTAGGTTTAGGGTTTTTTGTAGCAGCTCCCTGATACTGATTATGGGTATGACGGCGAACAGAAATTTAGAATAGTGTTCTAGCCCATCAGGCAACAGGAAGCAGACTGTTTTGGCACACAGTATAATTTACTGTGCTCTCACATTCTGAAGAGCTACACACAAGTGTTTAACCAACAAAATGCTCTCACACACTTGTTTTCCAAATAAGGTCGTTTAAATACTCCTTATGTTTTTTGAGGGGGGCAAGTTTTCCATACATTTCACCCAACTCCCATTCATCTTTCCAAATACCTTGATGTTTTCCCTTCAAACTGGTAGATTTTGTGATCCCAGTCGTCATCATCAGGGGCAGGGACCTGGCCCAGCACGGTCGTGGGGAGGATACCTAAACCAACATAGCATGTAAGTGGCACAGTCATACCTTTCACACATACAGAAACAGGTTTGCCATTCAAATTTAAGTCTAAACCCTCTATAAAGATAGTCGTGATGGTTCCCTAGAGAAGATGTGCACCAGTTTGCAAATGCCATATGGTGTCCTGCTTATTGGGTGCTTACTTAACAGCTATATAAATTTAATACAACAAAAAGCAACCGGAAGGAAAAAAGGCAAGACACCTGTGAGAACAGTTTTAAGAGATATTCAGCAACAACAACAGAATTACTCATTTTCACTATTTTGGCTGCAGTACCCAATCAACTTACAGAGTGGTTTAGACAGAGATTAGGGTCTGGCAGGATAAACAACCAAAATGCTGACTGGGTTATAAAGGGCAAAACCCAACAGCAGTTTGGAGGAAGTTACAGGAAGATAGAGAGGGTGTCCAAAATACAACAATCATGCTTATATTGAGTAGATGGTAAGACTTTGGGGTGAGATGGAAAGCAGCATGTATTCTGGTGGTTTTGCATCCTCTCAGCAAGGCTCACAAATTAGTATTTTGTTTGTTTGTTTTAGGAAAGCTAATTCTGAAGGACAGATCCACAGGTATCTGAATTCATATATCTACCGAGTGAAGAATCAAGGGCATGTGAGAAGGAAAATATATGACTTCACCTTGTGAAAGGGAACAGCACAAACCCTGACAACTGAGGGAACACATGCAACAAGGAGAGAAAAGTGTACCTATTCTGCAACTGTGGCAACATTCATTGTCGATTTTGCAGGAGGCAGAATACAGGATGCCCTGGTGCTCGATTCCTACCTTACATGAAAGTAACATGCAACATGATAGTAGCCTTCTGATTGTCTCTCCTTAACATTTTAAATAACGAAACATCTGAAGACTCAAACAGTCCCTCTCAGAAATCAACAGTACAGAGGTGTTTAACCTAAAATCCTAAAATGTTTCTATCTGTGTGTTTGGTTTTTTTTTTTCCGTTAAGCTTCTTATGTGGGGACCTTGGATCACAAGAGAACTGCTAGCTAATTGCCAAAGCAAGAAGGGAAAAGTAGTTGTTCTTGCACTGTCTGCGGCAAACATTCACAGAAATTTCCCCCATAACAGCATTTGTCAGCTGAAGGTTTATATGAATGTCTCAGGCAGTTTACACAAGTTCAGCTTAAGAGTATTCACTAAAACTGAATTCAGTCTGGAAGAGGAAAAAGGTTTAAGGAGAAGGAAGAAGATTCGTTACTTGAGTTTTATAGAAACATGCACAGAATAGCAGTTAGCTATGCCCTTCCTTCAAGGCTGGCTCAGTTTCTTCCTCAAGCCGTGTGGCCCAGAGTCCTGTGCCCCACACACCTACAGCTCTCTGGTGGGGCTTAAGCAAATTTCAGTAGCACCTCTACTAAGACCTAAGCTTATGTGTAACAGGACGGATTAATCTTGTGAATCTCACAGCTGCTCCTTTGGCCTTACTGTCACACTTGGAAGCAAGCATCAGGGAGTGATTTACCATCATAGCTGTAAATGAGACATTCCATGTAGCCAGCAGAATGTGGGTGGTCATTTTGGTCTCCAATATTCACAGTCAATGTGTTGGTGGAGCTCATTGGTGGGATCCCGCTGTCTGTGATCAGGATGGGCAGGTAGAACACCTTGTGCACTTCTCTGTCAAAGGTACGCAGTGCCGTGAGCAAGGCACTTCCATTGTGGAAGTCCTGCAAATTGAAGTTAGTCAGACTACCAAAATCACTGAGAAGGCGAAAGGAGAAAGGTGCTCCGTTAGCAGCAGTGTCTCGGTCCTTAGCGTACAACAAAGTAGAGGTCTCATTCATTTGGATGATTTGCGGAGAAGCTGTGTTTTCCCAGACCACTGGGTTATAATGAGCCTCAAACTCTGGCCCATTGTCATTTACATCCTGTAGAGTCACTAAAACAGTGGCACTGCCAGTCAGAGGAGGCTGCCCCATATCAGTGGCAATGACAATAAGCTGGTACTGTGTTACTGTCTCATGATCCAGCAGTCCTGCAACCATCACCCACCCATCACCAGCTACAGAGAACTGGCCACCTGGGTCAGACTTGTTTAGCAGGTGGAAAGAAAACCTTCCATTCAGGCCAGAATCCAAGTCAACAGCAGAAACCTGGACAACTTTGGTGCCAACAGGTGCATCTTCCCCCAGTGCAGCCACTTCATAGAACTGGGGGTAGAAGACAGGAGCATGGTCATTGGAGTCCTCCACATAAATCACACAGTGAGCGATGCTGAAGAAATCCATGTCCTCTGCTTTCACAGTCAAATTGAACACCCTTTCATGAGGCTTCTCAAAGTCAATCCGCTTTCGTAGCCGGATAAAGCCACAGCTGTTCACTTCATCAGTCTCTATAGAGAACTTGTGGTCATTGTCCCCATCAAGGATGCTGAATGCCACCACCGCATTTTCTCCCTCGTCTCTATCCACAGCAGACACCACTGTGACCTCAGTGTTAATACTTGCATTCTCAGAGACAAATGCAGTGTAGATCCTTTGCAGGAAAACGGGAGCATGATCATTTACATCGGTCACCAAAATAGTGGCAGTGCCTGTCCCAGTAAGCCCTCCTCCATCTCTGGCCTCAACCACTACTACGTACTTGTCTTCCTTTTCCCGATCCAGGGACCCAAGCACTGTATAGATGGTGCCACTGACTGAGTCAATTGAAAACAAGTTCAGATTAATTTCATTTTGGACATTCTGAACGATGCTGTATGTTAGCACAGCATTCATACCAGCCTTTGGGTCATCGAGGTCCACTGCTGTCATTTCCATGACAGAACTGTCTGCTGGAGAATCCTCAGGGATGTGGCCCATGAAACAGCCATCTAGCACACAGAGGAAAAGAGGTGCGTTGTCGTTCACATCACTCACTTCTATGATCACATCTGCAAAGCCGGTCAGTCCCTCTCCACTTTCATCGGTTGCAAGAACAAGAAAGCGCCACATTGATCGCTTCTCACGGTCTAACCTTTTATTTGCGCTGATCTCGCCTGTGTTCTCATTGATGCTGAACTCACTATCGGCCCCCTGTCCGTGCAGGGAATAGTTAATGGCATTTTGATCAGCTGCTTGGTCTGGATCTGTTGCAGAAACCTGGAACAAGCCACAGCAGGTAAATGTATGTGTAAAAGAAAAGGGGAAATCACTCTTCTTCTATTGATGGCAGTTGGCGTTGTGCATGCTAAATTAATAGCATGCATTTTAACAGCAAACATTTATTGGTTTGAGTCATTCAGATCAAGTAGTCTTTCAATAAACATCATGCACAGCCTAGGGAAACAAAAAGATCATGTTTATACAGACTAATATATTCATAGTATCATAGTATAGTAAGGGTTGGAAGGGACCTTAAAAGATCATCCAGTTCCAACCCCCCTGCCATGGGCAGGGACATCCCACTAGATCAGGCTGCCCAAGGCCCCATCCAGCCTGGCCTTGAACACCTCCAGGGATAGGGCAGCCACAACATCCCTGGGCAACCTGTGCCAGTGCCTCACCACTCTCACAGTGAAGGAATTCTTCCTAATGTCCAGCCTAAATCCGTCCCTCTCCAGTTTATACCCATTCCTCCTGGTCCTATTCCCACAAGCCTTTGCGAATAGCCCCCCTCCAGCTTTCCTGTCGGTCCACTTCAGGTACTGGAGGGTCGCTATAAGATCTCCTCAGAGCCTTCTCTTCTCTGGGCTGAACATGCCCAACTCTCTCAGCCTGTCCTCGTAGGGAAGGTGCTCCAGCCCTCCAATCATCTTTGTAGCCCTCCTCTGGACCCGTTCCAACAGCTCCACGTCATTCTTACACTGAGGATTCCAGAACTGGACACAGTATTCCAGATGAGGTCTCACAAGACAGGAATCGAGGGGCAGAATCACCTCCCTTGATGGTCTGGTCACGCTCCTTTTGATGCAGCCCAGGACACGGTTGGCCTTCTGGGCTGCGAGCTCACACTGACAGCTCATGTCGAGCTTCTCGTCGACCAGCACTCCCAAGTCCTTCTCTGCAGAGCTGCTCTCAAGCACATCATCCCCCATCATGTACTGAAAATGGGGATTGCCCTGACCCAGGTGCAGGACCTTGCACTTGGCCTTGTTGAACCTCATGAGGTTCTCAGAGACCCACTTCTCCAGCCTGTCCAGGTCCCTCTGGATGACATTCCATCCTTCCGGTGTGTATTCTACTTCCCAGTATGTTTTGGAAAGAGGAAATAACTGCAGGAAGAACAAATGGAAGCAATAACAGATCTGCTGAGTAAATGTTTCTTCTGAAACTCTTTGGAGCTGGAATACAAAGGCAAAGATGTGCTGTTTTCTTCTGAGTGAGCAGAAGGCTGCAAAAACAGGGTGGCCATACAGCCAAGCTGATTATCAGCACAGGCCAGAGAGAACTCCCAGCTCCTGATGTGCATCCAGGGATTGTTTAGGAGACTGCTCATTGGGCCAGTACTCATGCCAGGGACTGCCCAACAACAAAACAATGAAAACTGTTGAGTTCCAGAGTCAAAGAACAAACCCTGGTAATGTTTATTTGGCAGTATAAATGTAGTCAAAGAGTTTGTGACTCAATACACTAGGTACACACACTATGCTTATGCAGTTACTCAAAACACGCTAACTCTGCTTTGAAAAGGAAAGCCCTCATGTTTTTCAACATCTAGAATCATAAAATCATTTAGGTTGGAAAAGACCCTTAAGACCATCAAGTCCAACCATTATTCATACTGGTCAAGGGAGAAAGACAACCATGCAAATTCAAATAGGCTTTCTTTACTCTCTTCTTTAGGGAAAGTTGCTAGCTAAATACTAAGACCGGGGCTCACCCACCGTAAAGAAATTATCTTTTTGGATTTGTGTGCATGGATGGGATTGAGCTGAACAAAAAGTCAGGCCTTCTCCTGCTTTGTGCAAACTGCTTTACCTTTAGGACAAGTACAGGCAGATCTGTGAGCTCCTCCAAGACACTGCCCTGGTACTCATTCTGAGTGAAGACTGGTGCTTCATCATTCATATTGACAACATTGATGATGATAAGAGTGTGGTTTTCCCACTTTCCATCAGAAGCTACAAGCCAGAGCTCATAACGTTGTTCTTGTTCATAATCCAGAGGCTGAGCAATGAAGACAGTTCCAGTCTCAGGTTCCACATCAAAAATTCCTTTCACGTTTCCTGATGTGATCTGATACCTTAGTTTGGCATTTGCACCTACAAGAGAAAGCAAATGACGTTCTGGATGCTCAATCCAGCTACGCAGAGTGGATGTGTAGCCAAGAGAAATCTTATACACCCAGATGCTTATAGTATGTGTGGGAGATAAAACACAGACACAACCACAAACAGAATGATCCATGTATGTGATTTGAAGGATTTATGTATGGTAGATTGTGGGTTAGGTCTGCATTTATATTTAATAATATAATTTGCAGTCACAGACAAGCACCTGTTTATTGACAATGAAGGAATTGTGTGCTTCTAATTTATTGCATAGTCATCTGCCAATAAGAAAAAAATAACATACTATTAAAATATTAGAAGCTATTTTTGTTCAATGTTTCCTAAGCCTCCCGTTTCAAATGCAAATATTCCTTAACTTTTTCTTTTTTTAACCACTGGATGGTGCTAAAATACCAAAGAAGTCCTCTATTTTGAGCAAGAATTCATCTCAGCAGAACATTCCAGCTGTACAACAGCAGTTGTTTGATTGCTGCACAACATTTAGGAACAAGAGAAATACAGTTATTTGGTGCTTCATGCTTCCTTACATGAAAAGGAAAAAAAAATACATGACTGCATTCCAGAACAGAAAATAATTACCCAAATTAAATAGGTGAACTGCTAGAGGTAGAAAGAACATTCCACATATTCTGTTTTGAGTCAACTGTGCATGAGAAGACTAGAGCAACACGGATGGCAAGAAAGTAAAAAGGCTGTCCTCCACATTAGTGCTTGAAACAGCTTGGCTGCCTTTGCAGCATGAGTTTGAGCATCGCTTGCTTTTGCCAAGTTCTCTCAAGTGCAGCAGCTGGTTTTCAATTGCCTCTTTACTTCTCCATCCTGGGCACTAAGAGATATAGGCATTACAGCACTGCTACCAAAAGGAACAGTCAACTCCCACCTGCTCCCAGCAACATGTTCCTCTGGTGCTCAGTTGCACTCTGCCACCGATGCACCAGCTTGCCTCCTTTTTTTCAATAGGTTTGTTTTTCTCCAGAAAGTTGAGCTGGACCAATTTATGAAAGAAGCAAAAAAGCCACAGCAGAAGCAAAGACAGGAAATGACTGGTGGTGCGCACTGTTGGACAGGTTCAGCCCATCCAGTCTACCACACTGTAGGGGCAGTTTAATACCATCAGAGCTGATGTAAGTGTGAGCCCAAGAAAGAAGGTGTGGCTTTCCCTTTTTTCCTTTCTTATTCCTGCCTTCTCCCTGCCTTCACTTCTGGCCATGACATCCTATATTTTACACTATTTGTCCGATTCTTCCAGAAGCACATTCAACCTGCTAACTCACCAAAAAAAAACCCAAAAAGGTTTGGGTTTCTTGCAATAGTTGAAGGTAAAACTGACTCCCAGGAATATCTGGAAAGCACAGGAGTCAGAACAAAGCAAGCACATGCTCAGGACTGAGTGAGGTTTTACGTTACTTCTCGTGAAGTTACAGCAGGGTTGACTGCAGGTGATTTCATTCTTTCCCAAGTGGATTGCCAAATAGCTTAACCTTTACACTGAGAACCTGAGCACCTAACAAACGAAAATGCTCCTGAGTGCCCAGAACTTCTCACTTTTATGAAGGCCTGAAATGTTTAATCACCTCCTGAATGCAGAGATTTGCTTGTCCATGAAGGAAGTAGCCCCATACACAACACATAGTAATACCAAGAGGACATAGAAAGACATGCAGGGTCCACTCACCCTCATCTTCATCATCTGCTGTTGCTGTCACAACAGGACTTCCCACATCCCTGTCCTCATCTATGCTGACCTCATACAATGACTGAGGAAATGCGGGAGCATTGTCATTCACATCACTGACAAAAATCCTTATGTAGGCTGTGTCTAAGAAGGAGATGCAAAAAGAACACGCAGAGTAGAAATGGCAGAGGTGGAATACCTTGTTGTTCTCCAAACAGCTCACAATCCTCCCAAATCTAGAAAAGTTAAGGAAGACAATCTCTGATATCTTTTATCCAATAAATAATTCCCTACTAGTTTTACCTGTGTTGGGCTGCCCACGAACACCAGGTCTAGCAGATTCTGAAGAGTCCTGAGACTGCACTTCAATCAAGTAAGAGGCTCTTTTTTCTCTGTCAAAAGATGCATAGGTGGAAATAATTCCTGTCTCAGGCTCAATGGTGAAGAACTGGTAATCCTTGCTAGCATCTTTCAATATTAAGTAGTGAACCTAAAAAGGAGATAGTTGAGAGGTTGCATTTTCCATTCTCATTTGTATGTACAAGTGTTGTGACCTCCCTCTTCCCCAGTAGCTTCCTGCGTCTGCCTGCAAAGTAGCAACACAGAGGAAAGACAGTTCATCCGGACATAATATTTCAAAATCTTTTGCCCATTTTGATAAAAAAAACCCAGAATTCTCAAACAGAACAACCAGTGATATCAAGGCCCATCGAGCCCAGTTTCTGATCTCCAACAGTGGACAGTAAGAGCAGTTAAGAAAGACTGTGAATAACAAAAGGACAGACAGTGTAGGGAATGACATCTTCCCTGGTGTCTCCTTAGCTTCTAGCAACCCACTGCGCTTCTGATCTCAAAAATGGGGTGAGAGTTTGGATCCTGTTCAACAGGTCTGAAAAAATTAAAACCTCCACTGATGAAAGCTATTCACATTTTACCCTTTAACAAAGGTTTTGCTTCCTCCTCTGAAGTCGTGACCACAGCATCCCCAAGTCATGACTACAGCACTGCCAGGCAGTTCTGCCACACAGGTTGCGCTTCAGAAGTTGCAAAATGAGTTACAGAACCGCAGATCTCTACTAGCCAGAGCTTCCTCCCAGAAGAGCTAGAAGGACTTTTGGAAAAGGCTCAGGAAAATGAAGAAAAAATGACAACTTTCCTTCATAACATTGTTTTTTTCCTGGGGTTCACCAGTGATGGTGAAAGAAAATGTTATTTAATTGACCATATTCAAAAGGCCATGTTTGACTGAACAAAATCATCAATGGTCAATTGAATAACGAGCTGAAGAGGCAAGAGTTTGGGAACATGTTCTTCAGTCACCTCTACTTGTCTCAGCATGGGAGCAATCCTGAGAATCAAACAGCAGTGCTTTGTCATGGTTGCTGGATCAGGATGAGCTGCTATGATGCAGGATCCCAAGATCATGAACAGCATCTTCTCTGCTTGCATCCCATGTGCCAGCACATCAGGCATATGCTAGACAAGTGTTCCACAAGTGCTGTAAGAAGTGTTTGTGGCTCATTACCCTGTCATCTGCTGTCTGCGTACTCTCACTAATTACAATACTAAAACTTGCCTATTGGGAGGAAAAGAATTGGATGTAAGGTCAAACCTCTCCATGTAGGCCAGAATCCAAGTCCGTAGCTAACACCTGGACCACAGATGTGCCAACATCAGCTCCTTCTGGCACAGACACCTCGTAGTTAGAAGACACAAAGAACGGAACATTATCATTGACATCTGCAAAAGGAGGTGATGGGGACCACAGTGAGAAAATGTCTGAAGACTTTTTTTACTACATTTTTTCCCACAGTCTTAATTTTGCTTGGAGAAAGAACTCACGGTGTTCGTGGTAAGAAGCAATCCTGCTTTGGGTTTTCCCATTTTCCTGGCAGCCGTCAGGAGGCATTTTATAAGACATTGAGCAGTTTCTGGGAGACAGCGTCCTAATCTCAGCTAAGATACTAGCTAAGAACTTGACCAGCAATGATCTTACCGGAAGTCCATGAATGCCAGGACCCTGAGGCCTTTCATCCACAGACTATAAAGAGCTGGTTATCTACAACAGTAGTTAATTTCAGTATTTTATTAAGAGCTGATTAAAATAAATTGGAATGTCTGTAAACAGTCTTCCCTGGCCTTCGTAAGGTTATGTTAGGCTGTAGGACCTAATGATTATTTAGGATGCAGTTGGATATTAGCCTCCCCTCATCTAACTACTGGCATATGTCCAAAGGAAGCATGCTTATCTTTCCACTCTTGTTATCCTGCTCTAAGGAATGGGATCCCCTTTCCTATGAGCTGGATCACACAGTCCCATGTCAACAGTGCTTGTTTCGTTGTTCTGAGAGAGACTGACTCTCTGGAGAGAAAAGAGCTAGCTGGGATCTGACATACTCTGCAGCTGTGTAATTGCCAGATCCAACAAAAGGGACATGGTAAGATTGTGCAGGTGACAGAATGGAAAAGCCGTCCCTGTAGTGGCTGTTTGCAGTCAGGTCAGATGAGGCAACACACACACCCACATTACGCTCATACCAGTGCTAGTCCTGCTTGTCTTCCTTGCCAGGCCTCTGTAGAGACTTAAGCTAGAAAAAAATATGCCCAGTATTTCGAAGGGCCAGTTTCTGACACATTTTTCTCCCTAAAATTGCCTTTTTCCCCAAGTTTCCAGTGTGGGCTTCCATGAATCCCATTTTCTTTCTTTCCTATATGCAAAATCATCTGCAAAAACTTCTTTACTAACAGGCTTTTTTATTTTTGCATATTTTATAGAAAAGAACATGTCTCGTTAGTGATAAGTTTCAGCAAATTCATTGTGTGCTTGTGCATAAATAAAGGACAATTCTGCATATGAAACTTTTTGATTGCTATTTCTCTCTTAAAGGTGTTTGGCCTACTTTTCTAAAACTAATGCATGTATGTGTGTAAACCTTCTTCTTTTTTTTATTAAATACTAAGTTATTAAAGAAAGATTTTTGCTTGTGAGTAAAATTAAGTTTCTACCAAATTCTGATACCAATAACTGCACTACAGGAAAAAATTTCTGTGACAGAGTCCATAACCTACAATAAGGCACAAACCCTGACTTGAAGCACTCCTGCTGTACAAACCTGAAGGGGTTTTGCAGTGGTGGACTGTGGAAGACAGGACAATACTGTGATAAAGTGAAGCAGGGAAGTTGGATTCCCACTCAAATTACCACTTGGTGGTAAGCTTATTCATATTTTTATCTAAATGACTACCTATCAAAGTTACTCCATTAATGCTTCAAAACGCAGGGATTAAAATCTGATTTATAGTTCTATGCAGATCTATAGTACAGCCTTACAAAATGATCGCCCTATAAGGAGGGTTGGATCAAATCTTTGAAAACTGTACCTATTGTCAGGACCCTTGCATTTTTGTTTCTAACCTCAATATTAAACAGAAAATTCAGAGTGGGTTTCTGTTTGATATCTATCTTGGCTGTTTCCTCTAACACAGAACATTTCCAATAATACTCATTTCCTTCCAATAGCCTGGGGACATTTACTAGATTTTTCCTTCTATCAAAAGAAAACCTTTGCTATTGCACTTATAAAAGCAGACACTACTCTTGCAATAGCACTTATACAGCCTATTTTTGCATTATCACATTTTATAGTCGAACTTAGAAATAGTCCCAAACATACCTTTTTAATGACCGCACAACTAACTTTTGTGGTACAGAAACATACAAAGCACTCTTAGATGGCTTGCCATTTCACAGACAGTACCTTAATACATGATGTTAAACTAAAAATAACAAGAATTTTTAAGTGTTCTAACAGCAGCAAAGCTTACCTGTTATGTTCACACAAACAGTGGCAAAGGAAGCTAAAGGAATCATTGCTACATTTTGTGCCCGGACTGTCAAGGTGAAAAACTTAGTTGTCTCAAAGTCAAGTGGTTCAGCGACTAGAAGAGAAGCAGATCCATCAGCTCTGTTTGGCTTCAGATAGAAACGAACTGGCATATTAGTCTCTGGAACTTGACCCTCCTCCAGATTATACGTAACCCTGGGATCACCGAGAGGGGATGTGGCTTTGATAGTCTGAAGAAGAAAAGAGCCACCACATACGTTCATGAAGCACAGTGTTGCAAGTGTTAAATTGTCCAGTTTGATGGCAAAAACATACATGCACGCATGTTATCCAAAACCATACATGCCTGTATGACTCATATAACAGACAAAAGAAAACCATTTACAGAGCTGAGTTTCATTTTACAACACACAGGTTTGATGCAGGTCTTTAATCAGCAGCAAATTCACCTGCCTGCAAACGGGCCAAGCAAGAACTGCATCACTGGCTAAAGGAAATCTCTCCTCTCTTCCCCTTTTAAAAAAAAAGCAATCCAAAAGGATACTGAGTAGTGCTTTTTACCAGGCAAGATACAAAATCTAATTACTAGATACTAATTAGAATTAGTATCTACAAGATACTAAATTGTTTCCAAATGCTTGGATATTACATACAGGAGGAGGAAGGCAGGAATTATCTCACAATTTACAAAGAGACTATCCTTAAACAATAAATCTGTACAGGTTAAAAAGGAATTGATTTGGGTTAGAAGAGCCCACAGCAAACTACAGACATTCCATTTAGCTAAACTGAGAAAAGCTGTAGGAAAGATGCAGGCAGCAGAGGCCACTGAGGATGGAGGAGAGAGGGGCTGGCCCTTGGTGAGAACACCCAAGGATTCCTCACGCAGACAGGGCATGAGTTTTGCTTCTGTGGGAACATATCCTGACAATCATTGGTGCAAGAAGTCACCACGAAAACTGCTGCCAGCTGAAATGCCAGCCTAGTCTGCAACAGGTACTCCCGACAAACACTAATGGGGTACACAGCTGTGAAGGCTGATAAGGAAACAGCACAGCACAGTGGGTATCTGCATACTTTTGACACAGAGACAGAGCACAACAGAGGAAGAAGCCAAAATGAAAAGAAGAGGGAGGGAAGTAATTGCACTTTTAACATACCACTATCTTAGTGTCAGGAATGGTGTTTTCGGGGATGGTTACCCAGTATCTGCTCTGCTCCCACTGGGGTGCCTGGCTGAGTGCATTAGTGACAGTTACCGTTAGCTCCACAGTGCTGCTTCTGTTCCCTCCATCTGTCGCTACAATATAGCGACTAATGCGGGTTGTCTACAAAAGGAAGAAGATTGAGGATATTTGCAAACCATTTCATACAAATCAAGGGATTGCAATTAACCCTCTGCAATAAGTTTAAGAGGTTGGAGGCTGCTTTCTTCCAAGCAGAGTTGCATTACCTGAGATAATGGGCGGTTCACATATACCCAGCCCGTGCTGGGGTTGATCTGGAAGTATTCCAGTTGATGCTCTAACATTGAGTATGTGACAGCAGCATTCACACCTTGGTCACTGTCACGAGCTGCAACACAGAGGAAACTCATCCCCACTGGAGTGTCTTCACTGAGGAAGTCTTTAAAAAGACAAAAGTATCATCAGCAGGTCTCATTCTGGTTTACCAGGCTGTGTATAATAGAAATCCCCACGTAAAACCTCAGTCCCTTTCACAGGGAATTAAATCTGTCCATAATGAGGCAGGTTATAAACTATCATCACCAACCGAGTGTCTACAGTCCTCTTTTATCTTCCCCTTTCTTCTTCCTCGATACGCTGAGTTGTTAAGCCAGCTGTCAGTGAAGCAGGTTTACTGACTACACCACTGCCAGCACTCATGTCCCTCCACGGTGGTGCTGGCAAACCCTGCGGCTGCCTGCACACCCGCTGCTTCAAATCACAGCCCGGGCTGCTGGGCTCAGCTGCTAATAAGAGCAGGTTGGATTCCAACCATGTGAATTGTGAATTCCATGTGAATTGAATTAATCCTGATTGTGAGTGATGGCAGCAGCACTGTCAGCAAACGGCAGTAGGTAATCACCACGCATGAAGACTCAGGTCATAGTGAAGATCTCTCCCAGCACCCCAGTGTTTTGGAGAAGCTGCCCAGGGCAAGAGTACAATGATCTTTTCATGTGTCCTTTTCCTTAGGTCTCACTCCATCTGAGACAGAGGCTGTGTCTTTGCGTCTGAAGTCCAAGACAGACCAATCCTTCTTTGAACGTGCTTTTATAAACACCATCTAAATATCGGATGGCAAAGAGTCGCGCAGTTGAAGTACCCATTGCACAGAAGAGCAATTCCTTTTGTCTTCCTAAAGCCTGACTTCTGGCAGGGACACCAATAAAATTATAAGAAATGTTGAGCAGTCATTTCCTACTCCCCTCCTCTCTGCATGATTTTGTATAAAGCAATCTGTATTCCTGCCAGCTGCCTCTCTTCCGCATCCCAGTCTTTAGATTGCTCTGATATAACCTTGGTCCTATTCCTCCTTCCATCCTCAGCTGTCCGGTCCCAATTCCTCTTCCAAGCAGCCACTGGTGCTTGCCTGATTGGGTTTTTGAGCCATTTCCAAGCACCAAGACTCCATCAGCTCAGTGTATTGAAACAGCCCTGGCAGTGGGAAGGCCATTGCAGTTAGATTTAGACAATCCAGTCAGTCTAGTTACTGACCTCTTGTCCAGAAACTGTTCAGAAACATTTGTTTATCTTTGATATCCCTTGTATTTGTTTCCTTTAGCATTTTTGAGTTGGGACAATCAGATTTGCATGCTATTTATAAAGTGGAGTGGCCATGTTTTCTGTTTTGATTTTGTTCCTTAATGCCTACAGTCTGTGGCTGTGGGGCACTAAAATCTTAAACTACCACGACCACTTGCTCTATGAACACAAATTTGAGCTTTAATTAGCTTACATCACCCCCCAGGATATTTAATTGGCCTAAGACTCATGTCTCTGGTATGTCAGTAACAACCAAAGCCAGTCTCAGAAGACATTTACTGGCACTAAAATAGATTAATGAAAATGGAATTTATTGCTAAAAAACACTGTAAAATATCTTTCTTTTGTGGTTTTCCTGTGTCAATGATTCTATGAAATTTATGCTTTCATAGTCCAATCCTGTTAAATTGCATAAGAAACAATACAAGAAACAATGCAAAATTACTTGGAAGGGCTGTACTCTCATTTTATGTACTTCTGCTTGCTGCTGGCACAACTCTAATACCATCCCTGCACACAGAGTTAAGCATTTCTTTACTGTCTGTTTTACAGGAAGGTGATCAGATGCATAGCTTAAACCAGGGATTTGACCAACATCCTAATGCAGATGAACAAAGAACTAGCAGTTTCCAGGATGAACAGAAACCTATGACTAATGGCATTTGATCTTGTTAGAGAAAAAGCTATTTTTAATTCTGTGACGTAAAACATTGATTACTTATGTATAGTTGCTGGAAAAGTGCTATGCATAAAGTGACCTCATTATTTGCAGTTTTCCCATCCTAAAGGGCTGTCTTTGCTTCAAGACCATTGCTGGTTCTCTGTGTTCATAAAAAGACAAAAAAATCTGTCTGTTCCTCAGAAGTGCTGAAGTCACCATGATTGCCAAATAGAATTAAAGAATCATATAAAAGTTTGGGTTGGAAAGGACCTTAAAGATTATTTAGTTCTAACCCCTCTGCCATGGGCAGGGACACCACCCACTAGATCAGGCTGCCCGAGGCCCCATCCAACCTGGCCTTGAACACCTCCAGGGATGGGGCAGCCACAACTTCCCTGGGCAACCTGTGCCAGTGCCTCACCACTCTCATAGTGAAGAAATTCCTCCTTATGTCTAGGCTAAATCTGCCCCTCTCCAGTTTATACCCATTGCCCCTCGTCCTATCACTACAAGCCTTTGTAAACACTCCTTTCCCAGCTTTCTTGTAGCCCCTTCAGGTACTGGAAGGTCGCTATAAGGGTGTCCTCAGAGCCTTCTCTTCTCCAGGCTGAACAAGCCCAACTCTCTCAGCCTGTCCTTGTAGGGGTGGTGCTCCAGCCTCTCAGCTTCACTACTTTAAAAAAAAATAAAAGTGGGCAATTTCACCTGAAACACATGTTTGAAGGTAGAGCAGAAAGGTTCGTCTTTGCACAAACATTATCTTTACCTCAAGGACTTCTCTCCTCTGTCTGAAAATATTTCTCTCCAGTGAAATCACTCCCACCTCACTTCTCAGTGCTGCTTTGGCCAGGTTTGCACAAACCACTGGTAGGAATGCAGAAACAGGTATTCCCAATCTACATCAATTTAGCACTTGGAGTTAGTTGCTATAAGATACTCTAAAAGGTGCAACACAATCTTCTTTCTGTCTTTGTGCATAACTCTGAAGTGCAGATATAGATATGTAGACTATTTCCTAGCAGGTCACTTCTCCTTATTAAGGATGACTTACTTATGGGCCATATTCATTTTAATAAGTCATTGGTGCTTGACATTTCTATAGAACTGGCAGAACGTCTCCAACATAGAGTTGTTTATACATTTTTTGCCATTCTTGGCAAGGCAATTACATAAGGGCAGGCCTTTCCTAGTCCAGCACCTAGGGAGTACGCCCCTCTCTTGGGAGTGATATCATGTGTAGAGGGTCCGAGTGTACTGAAGTGCAGGATTTTACTGGAGAAGCATCAAGTAAAACTAAAGGAAAGACTGACGAAAAGCTCCCCATGTGGGAATGAAAAAGGGAATGGTATCAAGGGAAATGGGAAAAGTGAGCTCAGCAGCACAGTTACAGGAGGCATCAGGGCTCATAGCCAATTGCAGGATAGAAGACAAGAATTTTGTTCTGTTGACAGTTGCTCTTCATTGGGGTTGATAACTTCTCAGCTAGGATGTCATGTTTTGTTTTGGGACATCAAATAAAAATCCTGTGTGCAGAAAAACTGGGCAAGGAAAAGACACAAAGGGAAGGAATCACACCTGCCTAATATGTAGCACTGAAGACTGACAATGTTTTTAAGAGTATTACAATGAATAAGCCACAAGAACAGCAACAAATTCTGTATATTTCCACTGACAATGAATTAAGAGGTAATTGACTTAGTGGACAGCAAAGGAAAATTGATCACCTAAAACCTGACCATTGTTATAAAGAATACTGACCGGGTTCATGTCACAGTATCAGGACAGGCAGTTAAGAAACACTCACACTGATAGCGACTGTTTTCAAACTTGGGATCGTTGTCATTGACGTCAGCAATAAAGATGGTGACTTGACAAATACCAATCAGCGGTTCCAGTGCTTGGTCGGTGGCAATAACAGACAGCGTATACTCCCTCTGCTTCTCCCGGTCAAAACTCTGCGTGGTTGTGATGACTCCTGGGAACACAGACACCCCCTGTTCTGTGTGTTACAGCCTTGGGACCAAATTTGCAGAAAGGGACCAGCACGTCTTCCACAGAAAAGGAAGCTCTGACTCTGTGACTGCTCGCAGTACTACTGTCAAGCTTATTCCATAGCAACCCAGCAATGCGTCTCTTGGACAAGATCAACTCTAGTTCTGCTGTCTCTCCTCTTCTCACATGCCACATGCTGCCAGGGGTCAACAGCTTTTTCTCCTGCCCTGATAAGGAGCTTCAGTCTGAGTACCTTGTTATCTCACTCCTCATGGAGCAGAGAAGGACTTTCTCCTACTCATTGAGAGGCATCTTTTAGGTTTACACCAGTGACACTCCAAGAAACTGAATATTTCAAAACCAGCCTGTTGTTACTCTGGGGAATAGTCACGCTATAGAAAGCACAAGTGATGAGATCAAAGACATCTCTAATATAGGATTTTATAGAATTTTGTTGAACAGCCTAAAATAGGGTAGAATCACATAGCTCAGTTAATAAATCAAACAATTTTCCCCAGTACACAGTTTTTCCTCTCTACTGACCAGGTCCCTCCCTATTTCAGCTCTTTTCTCTGTCTGGGAGACTTTAAACTGGCCTTGTGGAGGCCAGTTCCAGACCTATGTCTCTACTATGCTAAGGACTGGGATTCTGCTGCTCTGTTGTCAGCCCTTCCAGTTTCCTGCACAGTCCTGGATACACAAATATCACATCTTATTGTTTCGACTATAAAAGCATCAATGTCTTCTACAACTCCTTCACCTGAAATGCATCAAATTTCTCTGTCACTGCCTTGTCCTGGTATGAGGGTTTTGACTCTATAAGCACTGCATGGGACATCCTATTTGTGCATGAGATGAGAAATAAATCATTTAAAAGTACTGTCAGGACACACTGAAGGGAAGAACAAACTCAAGCTGTTAAGTCACATTTTTACTTTGCATTTTTATATAGCTACACTCAATCCAATAGGAAGATCACTGACACAGAATAGCTTTGTAACTTCTTATTAAACGGGTTTGTTTCCCTACTTCATTTTTTATTTAAATCACTGTCTCCTTAATTTAATCTATTTTCACAGCTATCCATATAGTCTGAAATTTTTCAGTGTTCATTCTACAAACAGCTAGAGCTAACCCAGCAGTATCACTGTTAAAACATGAGCCCACATGGACATGCACATACAGTGGCACTATCATTACAATCCAACAGCCTTTTCATTTTATCTCTGTAACTTGAAAGCTACTCACCTGTGTCTGGGTCAATGCTGAAGCCTAGGGAAGCTCCATCTCTATGCATGAGCCCATACTTCACTTCTCCGTTGACGCCAAGGTCTGCATCGTAGGCTTCCACCTGTAGCACATACGTGCCTGGAGGCTGATTCTCCAGAACCCAGGTGCTGTCACTGTAGTAAGCGCACTAAAAATACACCCAAACATACAACTCTACATATTACACAGAGTGACATGAATTTGCTGCACAGTGTCAATATTTCTTCCAGCACATGTCAAAAGAACTCAGAAGAAAATCACTTACGTTACTTATACTCAAAAAGAAATCAAGTTCTAAGGCAGAGGAAGTAAAAAGAAAGGAGAATGGAGACTTTAAAATTTAAGTATAAAGAAAGCTAATTGTGTTCACTTACAGATTCATTCTGCTCTGCAAACAGTCCTTTCAGCCACCAGCAATCATCAGTGGCCAAAAAGAGTCTATAACCCCAATTATGGATGGGAAAAGAATATCTGTAGAAAGACATCTTACCTCTCTGAAGACAGGCTTATTGTTATTAATGTCGTTAACTCCTACAATAACCTCAGCAAAACTGCGGAGAGGGGTGGGTCCCCCTGAGGCATTATCGTCTATTGCAGTGATGTTCAGTGTGTATCGTGGTCCTTTCAGGTTCGGTGGTGGGTTTCTGCGTAGTTTAATGATACCTAAATTTGGAAGCATTAGGTGTCATTTTCTTTTACCATGTAAACAAACAGAGCCAAGCAAGCATCATGTTTCTCTTCCGCTGTATTTTTGGTTCAGTTTGTGTTTTGGTTGTAAAGTACAGGATTTTGTCATCTCAGACCACACAGTCCTAAGATCAGGAGGACAGATTTTGGGTTCTATTTGGAGAATGACCATCATATCAAAGAGCTAACTTTCATTGATTCAAAGCATTCCTGTTTGCAGATTGTATTAATATGGTGCTTAGTTCTGATTTTTGTCACTCAGGTGAAGCAGAGCCAGGACAGATCAGAGAGTAAATAACTGTGTTCTAAACCTTCTTTCCTTACCTTTCTGACTGTCCAGTTCAAAGTTACCCTCCTCGTTGCCTCCTGTAATTAGATATAGCAGCCCATCTCCATCAGGGTCCTTTGCCCGAACAGTAGCCACTAAGGTACCGGGACCAGCATCTTCCGAAAGGAAAGTTCTGTAACTGATGCACACAAGGGAGCAACAGAAGCACATTCAGTATCAGAACAACCATCATTATGTCATCAGCCAAGAACTGTAAATTCACTATGAATGTCATTCTTTTTAAGACTGGGGCATGCAATCATGCAACCTTTAATCATTTTAAGATGAGACTTTGATCATCTCTGTTCAGCATATATTTTAGCACTGTAATCCCGCATTTTTGGTACATGTAATTCCAAGGATGTTTTGGAAGTTATTAATATGCACCATATTACATTGCACTGCAAACCACGATCACTTATCTCCTAAAGATGAGACAAAGCACTACTATCTGTCAGGCAGTGCTTCTTCTGTCCGTATCTACCAAGGGAAAGCATCAGATACTACAGAGATGATGTAAACCTGTACATAATTTTGTAATTGAATGCATTTACGTTTTGTATTTAAAATGTGTTCATACTTTAAACTTATGCAAAGAAATAGAAATTCTATAAGGAGAATAGAATATATAAGGGGAGGGGAGGAGAGGGGAGGGGAGGCATTTTTAACAAACAGGGCCTTGTGAAGTTAGTTTGTTATACAATCTGCTGATCATAACATTAAGTTCTAATGTTTGCTAACTACTATCTTAATCTGTCATATAGTTATACAAAGACAATCCCTTTGAGACGCAGAAGTCAACACAGTCAAATTCATTTCCCATAGAGTTAAATCATTTATTCATTCTGTTCTCTCTATAAAACAGTTGCTCCATGAGGTCAATATGCTGGTATCACAACTGGTGGATTTTTTGGATACAATCTAGAAATAAAGGGATAGCTTCTAAGCCTTTCTTCATTCAAATTACTCCTGGATTTCACTGGCACTTACAGCCACACAAAACAAGTGACCATTCAGCCAAGTGTTATTAAGGTTACACATAAGAACAGCATCTTTAAAAACCAAAGCAGGTGTTCAAGCTGGCTTACACGGACTGGGAGAAGACAGGAGCCTCATCATTCACATTGGCCATTCGAATCCGCACAGACGCCGTCCCTGTCCGAGGAGGATGTCCTTTATCGACAGCTATCACCACAAACTCATACATATGGTTTGCTCGCTCAAAGTTCAGCCTCTGGTTAGAATTGATGACTCCATGATGCGTGATGGAAAAATCAGTGCTCTGGATGAAGTAAGTGATCTCAGAGTTGGAGCCAGAGTCACAGTCTGTTGCAAGCACTATTAAAGAACAGGTTTAAAAGAATGATCACATTGCATAAGAGGTTTGGTTACACTATTTTCTACCAAGAAAACTTCAGATAGTTGTGGGGTTTTTTTTTGACAACAGACGTCACCTAAATCTGTTTTATCCATAAAAGCCTTATTTTTGTGGTAAGAGTCTGGGAACTCAGCAGGAGGCTGGGAGCAAAAAAGCAAAACAACTCTTCCCCTCCTCCAACCCAGCCTGAGTGATCACAGCAAGGCGCGTTTGCAAGAGAGCCGTGATCCCAATACCGCACAACATGATTTGTACAAATAGCAGTCAACACTGGTAATTACCATATAATCAATATGCACGTTGGTAGAGCATTATCAGTCATAAACTGTGTCCTCACTCTCTCTGGGGATGCTGTTCAAATTTAATTAGCTCCCAGCTATGTTATAGCTAAAGTCCTTTTTAATCACCTGGCACTTCAAGGTACAAAGAGTGATTAAACATTCCTTCCCAGCAAGTGTTTTTTCAGTAGGTCGGGTGTCCCATTTGCTCAGAAGCAGAAAATCAGCAGAACAAAAAGAGCTACAGCACACAGTGTTTTATCAAAAGCGATGTTTAAGAGCAGGAGCTCACCTCTTTAATTACCCTGCCAAAGAATGAGGCTTCACATCATACCCACTACCCACATTGGTATTAAGCAAACTCCTTATTCTACCAAGAGGACACAAATGCAGACATCATGGTAGCACACAGCCCTTTGGAAGTGATTTCAGTACTCGCAACAAGCGCACCGACACCCTGGCAGACAGCTACATCATCATCTAAAAGTGAGATGAAGAAATATTGCATTTCTTTTTCTTTGTGGGACACCCAGAGGTTGCAACATCTTACCCTTCAAGGAGCTACAGCCAGGGTAACAGATGCTTTTTTTTTTCCTCTCCCTGAGATGACGCTTGCTTTGGCAGCCACAGTCAGTGGCACAGCACTCATCTGGCACAGGGTACAGGTGACTGCATATATGGCTTCTTTGCAGCCACTACCAACACCAATCTCCCCTTCAACACAACCATAAATATAAACATTCACAGGCTTTCCAAAGGTTTCTCCTTTAACACTTTGTAAGTCAATTACACAGCATTGATACCTATTAGGTAAAACTAGCTGCCCACTTTAAAACCTCTTTTTTTTTTCTTAATGCATTAAGAAGAGAAAACAGTTACTGTTGCTTCCAGGATACAACAAGATCCCTCCTTGAGCACGGTTGTGCGACCCAGCATGGTGGTCCTCACCTGAAGACACTCCCAACTCTAATTCCAGGATACCTAAAAGCCATCTACAGACCTCCAGGAAGACTATCATCCACATCTTATAAAGGCATTGCCCACCATGGAAGAGCTCCCACTTCCTCACGGTAAGAACATGAAACCCAAACTGACAGGCCCGTGGCAAGTCTGAAATGAAAAGTAGCAGGACGGTCCTCACCTTGCAGGAGAGACGTGCCGACAGGAATGGTTTCAGGGATGTTGTCTCTGCTGTAAATTGAGTGCTGGAATTCAGGAGAACAGTCATTTTCGTCAGTGATATGGACCATAACCTGAAACAAAAGGACATGCTGAGAGGGGACTTTAGTTTCTACATTTAGGAAAAAGGCACCTTGTTCCGGACACTGCCTGGGCAGACACTGCTTTTCCTGCTGTCCCATCCTCACACCTCTGATGTTAAACTTTTCCTCACACTACTGTAACGGAGATGTATTATCTCCTTCAGTTTCAAGCAGACGGGAGGCAAAATCGAGCGAAAATAACAGGAGGCATTTGGCAGAGCCTAGACCTGAACCCCAATCAGAGCCCAGTCTTCTGCCTATACCATAAGGTCTCCTCCCTCCCAGGCATCTACAAGAGTTTTTGAGGCTATCTCTGTATGTGACTGATAACAAAGATTGCAGAGACAGTGGGTAGAAAGTGAAGTGGTCCACGTACCTCAGTCACACTGCTAAGAGTGCTCTCAACTTCCATAGCTTTCAGTAGGAGGTGATAGAGGTGGTGCTCGCTCTCGTAGTCCACAGAATGGGTCAAGCTGAGCTCTCCGCTCTCCTGCCTCACCCTGAAGAGCCCACTGGGGTTCGTCAGCAGAGTGTACGAAAGAGGCTGGCTCTGGAAAGAAACAGCCTCAACAACTGCTACTCTGTAAAGAATGAGAGAATGAACCCTTTGCTTCAAATCAACAACAACAAAACCTATCTCCTGAGCACACAGAAGAAGAAGATTAGGATGATGAAAGGTGAATCACTCACTTTGTCAATGCTGGGCTCAGCTTTGTATTCAGGCTGGAAATCTCCATGCTAGAGGAGCCCACCCACCCTCTCTTCTCTCACCAAACTGATCCCTGGACATAGCAGGGCTGGAGTAACAATCCATTGCAACACTCTACAAACACAAAAACATCTTGTTCTTTCCTTTTGTACCCTTCCAAATACTAGCCAGCAGTTACTGGTTTAGCTTCAGTTACAGAGGTAACTGAGGTACTACACTTTTCACTTTCTTTGAAGCTGTATATTCAGAAACCGAATGAGTTCAGGGATGGACAAGAAACCCACGAAACACATGGTCTTTCCAGGTCCTGCTGCCCCCCTTGTCAGGACATGAAAGGAATGTTTGCCTGCCTACCGTCACTTATGTTTTGAAGCTCCATCTCTCACAGCAGTTAATGGCCAGCATGACAAGATACTTTAAGCCCATCTCAGTGAAAGCTCCAGGGAAGAAGACAAATTTCCCTCCTCCTCATTCAATCTCTTACAAAGAGTAAGTGGCCCATCTCCAGCAATTTTTCCTACTTCATCAGCTATTTTGAGGCTTCCTACTCCTTAAAGGCTCTATGGAACTGCTTTAAGGCTACTCAGTGCCTTAAAAACTCACAGTGCTTTCAAGCAGCTGAACAGTGATAACAGAACCAGAGCCAGCTTGGCAGCATCTCCCCACTGTGGCTTGGCTTAGCTACTCTTCGCTCAGTGGCAGAGCCCCTTGGAGTCTTAGCTGTATCGGTTTGCACTTCACACGGGCATTGTAATCTCAAGGGTCTGGCAATGACTTGCTTTTCTAAAAAATTACATACAAGTCAAACAACTCCAAATTCGGTTAATTTAAAGACAGTATTTTTCAAGCACTCATTTATATCCGAAGCATTCCAGGAGATGCGTAGTCAGGAGTCTGGCTGTTCTAATTCACAATGCAATGCAGTGAGACCCCAAGCACATGAAAATCATAATTTCAGCAGAATTCCAGCCTCCCAGACTACAGCATGTGCCACACTGGAGACTCTCAAACACTAGAAAAGCCATCATTTCTTTTAGAAAACACAACACTATTTCTAAGGTGTAGTAGGCAAACATATATGCATAGAATTGAGAAGCAACAATACAAAAATTTCACTTTATTGTGCTCTGTGAAGTTCCTCTCAGATTGGAGGGAGGGAGCTCACCTAACAAAGTACAACTTACTTTTCTCCTGCTGGAGTATTTTCAGGGACAAACACAGTGTAGGACATGTTAGTGAACTGCGGAGGTCGGGAGCCTGCCAGGATGGAAATGGAAGCGTAGGGGCTTTTGTTGCCATACTCATCGGTGGCTTCCACAGTAACCACGTACTCCTTGTTCCACATCAAAGGCAAGCCAGTAGTCATGATAATGCCAGTACTCTTATCTACTCGGAATCGTTCTTCACCACCTATGAAAACATGCACAAAGCTGGTCTGAAAAATGCCCTATAGCAAGAATACTTTCAATTTCACTATTTTAAGGTACGCTATCCTTAAATCATCTACCTATGTCCTTGCATGCACTTCTTTTTTCGCCCTCTGTTTTTGCACCTTATCTTTCACTCACACTGTGCTCTATTGACTGATGTGGTGTAAAAGAGATGAGAACAGGTGAGAAATGGAGCCTTAAGCTAACAGTAAGGCTGTAATTGATTTCAAAATAGAAGTAAAGCAAAGCAAGCAGCAGCAAGAAAAATTACCATCCACATAACTGTTATACTTAAAGCACCTCCAGCTTCTACTTGCTATACTTTCTGTATCTTTAAGGATTCCCCAAGGGAAAAATCTATCAACGAAATGATAAAATGGAAAATTGTTAAGAAATATCTGCAACTTAACAGAATGTTACCATTATTTTTTTTCAGGATAGACCTACCTGCAATGAGTGTGTAAGTTATTCCAGCACTGGTGTTTTCATTATTACTGTAATATGCGACGAGCTGGTAGATGAAAGTGCCTTTTCGGGCGTCTGGATCGACACGTGCCAGGTAGGGGTATGGGTACATGCCCCAAGACAGAACTTCCTCTTCAGGGGCAAGGAGTGTCACATGGCAGAGGTACCAGTCGTTATCTACAAGAGATGCATGGATTTCTAGACAGCTTGCTCACAAACTTTAATTGGGAATGTTTAAGATCTTATCCATTAGTACTGAATTGCCCATCACATTCATCCTACTGCATGCATAAAAAATTCAATACAGATACTGACTTTGGCACCTTGATGTGCATTATATGCAGTTAGTAACTAATTAAAAACACTTCCCATAATAGCTTTCAATTAGTTTGATATGCATATTAAATACTGTCAGTTACAACACTTGCCATGACACAGTTTTAAGTACGTACGCATCCAGACTTGGATGAAATTTCTCCTTTTTGTTTTTGACAAACAGTGCCAGTTTTACCAAATCAGATTTAGGATTTATTAAAAAGTTTCTCTTAAAAATCAGTGGAAGTGGTAAGCAGTCAAAACTCCCTAAAATTCTTCAAGCTCAAACACAAATTTCTTTAATTTTCTCAAACCATTGGATATTCAAGGAAAAGCAGACATGCCTTCCCCTCCTGCTCCAGTGTCCCATTTTGTTCCATGTGAGTGTAAAAATGGCTTTGAAACCAACCCTTTCCAGGGCAAAACCTTGGGCTTTGCTTCTGTGGGGAGAGGAGCCAAGAGGCAGGTCAGCCCGCAGCTGTACCCAGCGCCAGGGAGAGAGCAAGCCCCGTGTATTGGCAGGGGAAGCACAGACAAACTGCTCTCTGCTGGGCATGGAGGATCTGGAGTTGGCAGCAAGCACCCCTACCTGAAACTCTGGACAAATATGGCACATCCACTGACTGCACCTGTATCACTTTTGTGGCAAAGCGACCTCTGAAACAATGGGTGCAGACCACTGCATCTGCCCAACCTCAGACTGTCAGACTTGGAAGCAGCCTGGAAGGACCACACCACTGAGCACCTGACCGAGATTCCTGTCTGATCTCCAACCAGAAGCATAGTCCCAGGGCTTTTGGGTTAACAGTCAGTGGGACAACTCCTTGGATCACCCAGATCGGCTCCTGAGGTGGCAGTGCCACTGCTAGCGTCAGCTCAAGAAAAGGGTGAACACCTTACATGCAGAAAGGCTGTCCACAGAGAAAAAAGAGAAAGAACCTCCTACTGCAAAGAACTTGTAGAGATTTAATCACAGTATTTGAGTCAAGGTCTTCAGATTGACTTCAAATTAAAATGAATATATTATTGAATATATAAAATACATTCAAATAAAAATAAAGAAACTAAATGTAGAAAGAGAGGGAAATAGAAAAGCAGATATACGTCTGCCTGATAAAATATGATCGCATACTTTAACAAACTCACTGAGGTTGCAGGTCTGTTAAAGGCTACATCACTACCAAAAGAAACACCCACCCGTGTATATGTATGTCTCATACAGGAAACTTTCGATCTCTGCCTTCAGGAAGGCCACGTGTCACATAGAATGGAAGAGGACAACAGCATGTGGATGTTGCCTTTGGCAAGGAATAAGCTAGAAATTCCAAACAAATTTTAACTCTAGACCTCAGAGATCCAATAGTAAATAAAAGTCTACTCACAGATAGAGACATGCACTGACACACAAAGCCTGTAGTTACAAGCAGCCTTATCCCACAATAAAAATACATGCTGCACAAACTTTCCAGATGTAATCATTCCCAGGAGGGAAAAGACTTCATTGAAGTCTTGTGGACTTTAAAAAGTATTTTAAATAATTTAAGACACAGTTTCTTTAGCTAGAGGAAATTCTCAGATTACACAATTTCTGCTTTTATAATGTACCAACATTGCACACATGGGAACATTTGGTAAATAGACTCATCTAAGAATTTTTTTTCTTTGTATTCCTTGGTGTAACACGAGGCACAACCCTCAGAAACAGCCAGTGGCTCACAAGAGCAGCTGTAGTGTCAATACTTCATCCATAAAAAAGAGGAAGAGCAAAGAAATACACACCCATTCACCCATTCACCCAGTTATAGGCGGTGTCATTTTGCTGGGGCCAAGTAACTGAATGAAAACTTCTAGGCACAGGGCATTAAAACATATCTTTTTTCATCCACTGGTCTAATTCAGACAGTTCAAATTTCTCTGGAAATTAATATCTGGTTGAGCATTTCTCCCATTTAGTGAAATCTAGAAAATTATTTCAAAGAATTATATTTATACGGCTTATTCCTTGATATTGTCCCATGTACATGACTCAGGTGTTAAATGTCAATCAACAACAAAGTCATAATCATGTTGTGAGAATTGTAAAAACCACCACCACGTCAAAACGTCAGCCCTAAACCAGAGCATTATGCTTTAAAAAAGACAGACAAGGCAATAAATTTCACTGATTTCAGGGGAAATATTCATGTTGTTCAAATTAATCACAAATTTCTGGGCTTTTAAAAAAATGTTACCTTCCTCCTTCTCTGAAATATATATTTAAATAGATTTGTAGAATTAATGAATCATGTAGGTTGGAAAAAACCTTTACGATCATCAGTCCAACACTTAATATAACATTACAAAGTCCATCACTAAACCATGTCCCTAAGCACCACATCTACACAGCTTTTAAATACCTCCAGGGATGGGGACTCCACCACTTCCCTGGGCAGCCTGTTCCAATGCTTGACAAACTCTTCGGTAAAGCAATATTTCCCAGTATCTAGTTTAAACCTCCCCTGGTGCAAGTTGAGGCCATTTCCTCTTTTATTTGGTAGAAGAGACCACCACCCACCTCGCTACAACCTCCTTTCAGGTACCTGTAGAGAGAAATAAGGTCTTCCCTCAGCCTCCTTCTCTCCAGGCTGAACAACTCCAGTTCCCTCAATAGCTCCTCATAACACTTGTGCTCCAGACCCTTCAGCAGCTTCATTGCTCTTCTTAGCACGTGACCCAGCAGCTCAATGCCCTTCTTGCAGCGAGGGGCCCAAAACTGAACACAGGATTTGAGGTGTAGCTTCACCAGCACCAAGTATAGGAACATGATCCCTAGTCCTGAGGGCCACACTTTTTCTGATATAAGCCAGGATGCTATTGGCCTTCTTGGCCACCTGGGCACAGTGCTGGCTAATATTCAGCCTTTGCTGAACCTTGGTAAAATTGTGACACTAGCAAACCCTCGGATGACAGAACCACAGGATGACTGAGGTCAGCAAGGAGCTCCAGAAGTCATCTGCTCCAATTGTCCTACTCAAGTAGGCTGAGCCAGAGTCAGTCGCCCAGGACCGTGTCCACATGGCTTTTGAATATCTCCAAGGAGGAGGGCTCCACAACCTCCCTCAGTAACCTGTTTCAGCAAACTAAAGTTCTGGGGACAGGGTTTCAAGAAAGATGTGGACCAGCTGGCAAGTATTCAGAGAAGAGCAAAGAACACAATCAGAAAACGTGGCTTCGAGAAAGGTGGAAAGACCTGGAGATTTCCAGGAGACTGCAAGGGACGTGCTAACAGGGCTACAAGATGCTGAAGGACTGATGTGTGGTCAGTCAGCTGTTGCCCACTCCATGAAACAAAAAGTAAAAAACTCTCACTCCCAAGGGAAAGATTTGCATCAGAAGTTGGGGCCAGGGGAAGAGGGGCAGAATTCCCCAGCAATTTTTTAATTATAAGGATAATCGAGCACTTGATAGTGGCTGGAGAGGTGAGAAATCATCCATCGATGAGACCTTTAAGACCTGACTGGACAAATATCTGCCAGCAATCACTTTGTTATGGCAAAGCCTGCCTCTAGGCAGGGGCACAGTACCGTTAAATCCTTTCCATCACACTTGCATCCCCTTGCCCTTCAGCTCTTGCATCTCACTGATTTCTAAAGCTTACATGTTCATGTGTCACTCGTTCCTCCACAGCCTGAGGGAATTTCTAGCATATACAGTCTTCGGATTTTGTGTTTTTCTTTGCTGTTTGCTTAAAGGTAAGAAGTAAGAGGAGGAGTGAACATTAGAAACAGACAGCACCACACACAAAAGGAAAAACATAGGATGAGGCCAGACCTGGAGAGCTGTGGCACAGCAGCAGGTGGCAATAAACTTTAGACAACAAGTGGAACACCTTCCTGCAGCTGAGACCTGGCTCACTTCTTCAGCCCCTTAACATTCACTGCTGCTTGTAAGGCTTAAAGGAGCAGAGCTGTTCTCTCTGTGCAAGTAAGTAAAACTTAAATGAAGAAACCTGCAAGCATGCTGACAAAAAAGCCCAGGTTATCTGCATACAGACATCAGAGCTCTAATTCTGGCAGGGAGTGAATGGAAGCAGTGAGGTGGGTATCGGTCTCTTCTCCCAAATAACACGTGATAAGACAAGAGCAAAAGGCCTCAAGTTGCACCAGAGGAGGTTTGGATTGGATATTAGGAAAAATTTTTTCACCAAAATGGTTACTAAGCATTGGAACAGGCTGCCCAGGGAAGTGTCACCATCCCTGGAGGTATTAAAAGACAGGTAGACAAGCTGCTTAGGGACATGGCTTAGTGGTGAACTTGGCAGTGTTAAGTTTATGGTTGGATTTAATAATCTTAAGGGTCTTTTCTAACTTAAATGAGTCTATGAAGAAAAGATTATTATAAAGGTCAGGTTTAAGTGGGAGCAACTCCCAAACTCTAAAAAAAGCAATGCTGAACATGCACTGGGGACTAACTTGAGGCCGGTCAAACAGCCCTATTCTGCCCTGTCATTCAGAAAAAGCTGTTCAGAAGCAGCATGTTGAGCTTTCACTACTCAGGAGTAGAAACAATTCTGTTCTGGTAGCTGTCTCCTCTTTGCATAGTCACCAGACAGGAGAAACTTAAGGATTTTAAGGTGTTACAGACACATAGCAATCAAATCCTATGGAAAACTATTGCATTGACTTGAAACAAGTCAGTGAAACAAAAATAGTTTGATAAAGTATGGGTTTTTTTCCAGCAATGCACTGGGTTTTCAACTGTCATAACTGCAAAGGCATTAACAGATCAAGCCTCTGAAATCAATAGTGTTTTATTTTGTTCCACTGACACAAGTGCAGCACCCTATTAAATCAAAATGCAACATCACCCAGTGATGTTACAGCTTACCCACTCAGTCAATATGAATCATCCACTGAAAACAAGGAAATAATCAGGCAACCAGGATCTACAGCATGTGAAAAAAAGACTATCAATTAGATAAGACACCTGCTCTCTGCACCACGCATTTGAAAAAGAGTCTTGGTATGATCAGTCTAGAAGAGAACATTAAGTGGCTGGTTTTGCTTGAGGTACCGGTATACGACCAAGGCTTCAGTTCTACCCCTTGTTTACATGTAAGAAAGGCACCTCAGGGATGGTATGAAAGGGATGTCAACCAACCATCAGCCGAGAGGAACCTAAGTAAAAGGGTTAGGACGTAGCAAGTGCAAGATGGGGGAACTCACCATGTGGCCATTCATGCAATAAAAAGCTGCTAACTTTCTGTCTTTGAGGGCTAAAGACACTTCAGCAGATCAGAGCAGATATACCTGTGCTATTCTTGGACTAGAGCATGGAAACAAAGAAAGTAATTACTATAGTAATATCCTTACTATCCCAGTCACAGAAACAGAACTCCCTTGAAAGCCCACAAACCATTCCATTAGCATGAGAGTGAACAGCCCACAGCCACACAACAGCTGGGCAACGCGACTGTACCAAATGCTTTATCTAAAGTTATGTCAGTGGGGTTCAGTTTTCCCTCAGTGGTTAGCCACAGCCAGCAACCTCAGCAGACCAGCCTGCAGAGATCACTTTGCATGATTTGAATTATATATTTCTTAATATACACCAGCACTTGGAGATGTTATCTACTCACACACCACTTCTCCAGCTTTAGAAGGCAAGGTCTTGCTTACCTCAATACTACCTGCAGACTTCTCCAGTGGGACCACCAGAATTGCCATCAGGAAATGCAACTGCAGGTGCTAATGCACATGATGCCGTGAAAAAGGCCAAACTCAATAATCAATACTGATTTGATTTTTAAGCAGGTATTGCTTCAATACATAATACAACGCCGGACACACAGGGAATCATTTCACTTAATGTGTGTCCCTTGAGGCTGGTTTCAGGACTTCTATACTGGTTAAACTTACATATTCATATAGATTCCGAGAAACACTGGTTACATATTGGGGAAATATTGGTTAAACATAAATAGAACTCATTATCATATCTTATCATCCACTCTCGAATGTACTTCACAGTTCCTTTGTGTCTTCAGAATCCTGTCACGCTCTTTATCTTACCTCCTCACTGTGTCTCTTGGCAAGCTCAGGTCTCTCCTTTGTTTCTGCTGGGAGACTGTCCTTGTTTCAACTAGTAAACAAGCTAAACTCCTGTTACAATCACATTCTTTCTCACTGCAAGCTGGCCAAGATTTGATTCTTATTATTCTTATTATTCTTAATAATTTATTCTTTCCTTCCCACACATGGGCAGCAAAGTTAAATGTTCAGCCGATATTTCACTTTTTGTAGGAATGCAGAGCTCCAGTGAGTACCTCCATCTCACTGGGTATCTGAGACACCCAGTGGGGCATTTGTTGGGCAGCAAAGACATCTCTATAGACTTATGTCCATACATCAGTGGAAAAGCTTCAGGCAGATGCAGGAACAAGACTGCAAAATCTATTGTATCTTTTCTGCTACCTGCCCTTACCTTTAAAGCTTGACTGTAGTGTCATCCTCTGCTTTTTAAAACGTTTTGGGTTTTTTTATTTGTTGCCAGAGGAAGGCTCTGGAGCACTGTCAGGCCTGTGATTACAGAAGCAGTGGCTTTGCCTCTGCCCTTAAATCTACTGTTTCTGTGACCGGCTGTCCACTACTGCCCAAGAGGATTAAGAACCCTCCACAGCACTGCAGAGAAGGTAGTAGGTACAATTATTTATGGGACCCCAAAAGCTTCCACATGACAGGGTTCTTCATAAAACAAGTCTTTTGCTACAGCTTGGCATGTTAATAGCCTACTAATCACCATTAAACGATGCTATTAAATACTACACAATCTATAATTATTTGCAAGCACATCCACTGGTGAGGAAGTCAGACCATGCTGACACAGTAAAAACATCTGAGGAGTCAGCAGCACAGAGGACTTTTGGGGGATTTTTTAATCTTCTTTTTCTGAAGCAAAGTGCTGTAAGACACAGCTGCAATCTCGGCATTTAAAAGTTGTTTCTCTTTGCAGATCATTTAGGTCTTATTGTTGATATAAAGGAGAGGCATGCTCTTTGGGTTTGTTTCCTTCCCTCACAACTTCATCTTCCACTCTCTGGACAATATTTTTCACAAAACAGGTGAAACAATACAGACAAAATAGGCATTTGTGTGGTACAGCACACTCCAAGACTATACTTACAGCACTGAAATGAAATGACTTGCAAGGTCTCTTGTCTGCCAACAAAAAAAAGAGGCTCGAAATATATAATCTCAGATTCTTGGAAGATTCCTAAACATTTTTATAGGGGCAGCATCCTTAAAGAAACCCAACATCCTTTGAGGAGCCTATGACTGGGCAAGCTCCTAACTGCTGCCTCTGCCTTCCTGTCGGTCCCACGTAACACAGCATCTAATCTTCCTTATTAAAGTGGCATTTATTAAGTTTAAAGTAGTAAGTGTGGGGCATAAAAGATCCTCCTCCTGAGAGGCAGAATCCGACTGCTGCAGTGGTTAGGATTCACCCCACTTCCAGTCTCAGTCTTTCTGCAGAAAAGCTACAGGCGTTTGTTCTTGTGTCAGCAGTCCTTTAACACAAGTAAGTCTCTTCTTGAACTTTGTTTGAATGTTTTTAAAATAAACTGTTGCTTGCTGAGGCCTTATGCAATAAGAGCTGTTCCTGTGACCATACTTTGGGTGTATTAACTTCTTTCCAAACCCTTTAAAAGTTATTGTAACCCGTCAAATATCAGGGTTTTTTTTTTTCATCAGTAGTAGTGTGTTCTATATGTTCCAAGAGACATCAAAAAACCAGTTGTAGCACTATTTCTTGTTAACACCATTGTATGCAACTGTAAGAGATGCATCTCAAACTTAGCAGCATGTGCACCTTTGCTAAAGGTGGAGAGCAGCATTTCGAGATGCATTGGGATTAACCAGAACAGCAGCCTCCAAAGGAGCAGTGTACCAGTTCCTGTGCTGTGTACTAAGAAATTAAAAGGTAGAGTTGATACCCTACATTCCAGTTCTCTTTATATACCAGATTTCTAAACAAAAAAGTGCATCCATAGTCGTATGTACAAACCACGCTTTACTCTGCTGTCACAAAGGTCCTTCTATCAGGAACACATAAAACAGGGAGGAGTGTACAGTTACAGTAGCAGAATCCCAAGTCTTTTCTATCAGCCTGTTTCCTCAGGTCAAGTTTTTAAAAGGATTTAAACTTTCTGCTTTACTTTCTCTTAAATTTTGGACCGTTTCCACTGGCAATGCAACCTCACTGCTCAGGCTAAATGTCCAGTAGTATATGCACCAGTATATGCTAGTACGCACTAGCCAGTGTCTCACTACCTTGGCAATGAAACACTAAGGAGTTTAATGGAGTTTAACTGAGTTTAAGGAGTTTAACTGGGAGCCACCACTACTCTCCAGTGAAGACAGCTTTCAAAACCTATCAGAGATGCATGAACGGGAGCAAGTTCTGTTCCACTTCAGAATCGTATTCCCAAACAAGGACACATGCACATCTGACTAGGGACACTTACATGAACAAAGTGCCTGTGCAAACATGGTAGGTATGAATTTTGAGCCTCCCATGTGTAACACAGGTGTGAGAAGGTAGCTGCAGATCAGTCAGCCATGAATTGCACAGTGCTCTTGCAACATGAGACAAGGCTGAGGGTATGCAGGTATTTCTGGCACAATATAGCTTTGATCTGGGTCTGAAACAGATTTTTAAACGCCTTCTTGCTGTTGTAATGTAATGAAAACTCAGAAATATTAAATCATAAACTGTATAAAAAGATTTAAGATGTTAACATTAAGAATAAAGGGCAAAACAGTCAGTTTTCAAGGTCTCCTATCGCTTTTATCTTTAACTTGTTATGATAAAGGATTTCTCATAATTTAAATAGCTTCTTATGTACCTTACTAAGAATATTTGTAACATAAACCTTACATTTACCTCTGCAGTTTTCAAGCCTCTTGTTGGTTTCCCAGCTAGACTTTATCAGACATTTTTACCACTTATTATTAGTCATTATAGATTTCAACTCTACTTTTTTTTACAGTGAGATTCTTCCAAAGATACATACAGACTGGGTAACACAATAACCTTCATCCTGGAGCTTGCTGTTTTGTCTAATGTTCCATAGCCACGAAACCAGTTTCACGGTTTAAGTGAAGCAAGGCTTTTCACCATCAGCACCTGAATTCAAAGACATAGCAATGGTACCTACAGATGGTTTTAATCAGTCTGATACCAGGAGAGGGGGGGAACCAAACCAGCACATGGTATGACCTCTGATCCCGATCGCCAGGTCAGATTTCTGTTTCTGGAGTCAGGTTTATTTTGCTCTAAAAATGGCAGGGGGTGCCAGCAAGAAATGGGCCAATTCTGGCTCCATAAAAAGGAAAACTGACAAACCCTAAGCTATATTTTCATTTGAAATCATAGCCAGCAACACGTAAGGATTACTTTTTACTTTTGCAGAAGCTGCATTCTACAGATGGAAAGGCTCTCCCTTCCCAGCAGGCATCCTGGTGGAAGTTTTGTAAGACAGTGCAAGGGACTCAAACCACATAATGTTTCTGTGTGCGGTCTAGGCTGCATTTTCAGGAATTTCAAAACCTGACAATGCCTTTTTAAAATGTAGTTTGCTCCTAGTGACCCATAAGGCTTCAATACTGATAGTATTTTACAAGAAAACACAATAGCAGAGGAACAGCATTATGGTACAGCCTCCTCAGTCAGGTTTAAGATCTGTCTCCTTGGAATTCAGTTACAGTAGTAAATAATTGTTATCCCACCTGAAACAGAATAGGGGATGAGACCCATCTCAATTCCAAAACATGAAAATACTGAACAGCCTTGCAACTGTTTCATTAATTTCTGCCATAAACTAACTGCTGGTGTTTATCTCTCAGATTTAAAGGGTTGCTAGCCTCAAGCTTACTCTTCAGAGCACAGCAGACGTGCTGTAGGGGGAGAGATTTGTCGTGCTGAGCTTTCCAGTCTCTCTTGTTAAAGAAAAATAACATTTGTAGATTATGGAGTGATTTCTTAGCACGAGTGTTTTCAGTTTGATAGCACGTGGGCTGTAGCTGCAGTCTTGGGGTGTGCAGGAGCATGGAAATCACTCAGTGGATCTCACTATTCCAAGCAAACACAGCATGTGCTCAATAAGCCCTTTGTGGCAGGATTTTAAGATTAAAAACCAAACAAACAAAAAGCCAAAACAAAACCAGAGCTGAGCATCTGCTAGAAATGAAGCACAGGGGTAAGAAACTATTTTCCTTCACTTTTCGCAAAATGATACGCAAAGCCCTTAACAGAAAGCTTCTACAGAGCATGCACGAGCACTTGTCACCCGTCAGAAAGGACAGCTGTGGGAGGGGGAAGAAGTCCCATCCTGTGTAAGTCAGTAACAGGTGAGGGGGCTGAGGGAACTGGGGTTGTTTAGCCTGGAGAAGAGGAGGCTGAGGGGAGACCTTATTGCTCTCTACTACTACCTGAAAGGAGGTTGTAGGGAGGAGGGACCTGGCGTCTTCTCCCAAGTGACAGGGGACAGGACAAGGGGGAACAGCCTCAAGGTGTGCCAGGGAAGGTTCAGACTGGATATCAGGGAAAAAATTTTCACCAAAAGGGTCACCAGGCACTGGCAGAGGCTGCCCTGGGAAGTGGTTGAGGCACCATCCCTGAAGGTATTTAAAAGATGGGTAGATGACGTACTTAACGATCTGGTTTAGTGGCAGATAGGAATGGTTGGACTCTATGATCTCAGAGGTCTTTTCCAATCTGGTGATTCTATGATTCTAAGTGTGAGAACCCATGTAGATGCTTGCAGGTGTGGGTGGGCTGATGTATATGAACAGAGGCAGACCTGGAAAGGGAGCTACATCCCTTACGACTCTTCCCACCCCGCACAGCCATTCCACGCTCAGGCTAAATGCTGTTCTGATGGTGCTGTAACAATTTCCAGGATGCATCCTAGAAGAAAATTTGGATGAGCAAATTGTGGATTTGTAGCTCCTATCTTTGTGGCAGAGTCTTCTCTGATCTCCAGGTCCCAATCACACAACTACACAGGCAGAGCCCAGCACAGCAAGGCTTTCAGTCACGGAGGCAACCTGCCAGATTCCTGAAGAAGCAGCTAACTGCTCTGTGTTAGGTGAGTGAGACAATTCACAGAAGGTGCGCCAACCTCTCTGTGATGTGCCAAGTGTAAACTCAAAGGGAGGACTGTATTTTCACAGGGCAAGCTCTGACGTCCCCACAGAGCAGAGGGCAGCCCCATACACGTCACTGCTCTGAGTACTGAGCAACAGGTAGGATCCAGAATTATTGTTCTCCACATTCAGTTTGCTTCACTATCTCAACCGCATAACGTTGTCTTCCTAGGACTACAGTTGCAAGAGACAGTACTCTCAGTTATTATCTGACCTCTTCTTTTTTTTTTTCTAAGTGCCAGAAAAAAGCTTTGCTTTTCTTGCGAAAAAAAAAAAAAAACCCAAGACATGCTTCACTGGAGAAGCAGCGTCTGTCAAATGCCTAAGTCCGTTCACAATTTTACATAAGAGTTGGCAATTAATAAGGGTCCAACAGTTTTGGATTTTAATTAATGAGATGATTAAAAGTCTGGACATGCTATCGATTACTATGCGAGGCATGATGAGAAAGGAGGAACAAACAAAAGTTAATTCTTTTTGGGTTTAGACAATTCGCCAGGTTTCTTCTGATAAAAAAATGGATGCTCAAAAGGCCTCCCACCATTTTGTCATCTTCCTGTAAAATAAGTGGCCAGAAAAAGATCCCAAGTTCATTACTGTACAAAGTTATGAGATAGTTTTGATTTCAAAAGTAGCTTAAAGTAGGGTCTAAATGACCTTGTCCCACTTGATCATTGAATTCCTTTCTCCCTGAGGGTCATCTCTTGTCAATACATTATTAGTGCACAGACAGTGGTAAAAACATGTTGTACAGCACCAGACTGGAGAGGACAACACGATTAGTCATTTGTACAATGCTGCTCACAAGGTTATTTGCTTTCATTATAAATAAACAAGAGAATCAAGCAACATGTCACCTTTCCAACTCCATCTTCAGCTTGAACGAAAAGTGGCACTTGCAGTGTCAGATGATTTGTTTAAAGTTAGTATTTAGAATTGCTGTGCAGCATTTTTATTATGCCAAATGTTTCTCACTCGCATGTCACAGCCCATTCCTGCAAGAATAAGTCTCTGGGACAGAAGACTCTGAGATTCTCAGCCTGCACACGTTGGAGGATAGTAAAGATCACAGCCCCACACACCCCAACACATTTGTTTTCTTCCCAGCTCTGTGTTTCACAATTCCTGAGCATTAGGCTGTAGAACTCATTTACAGAAAACTGTAAATATTCCCTCTACAGTGAAGTTGTAAGCATCTAAGAACAAACAAACAAATGTTAACCAGTAATGTTATCGGAGACCTGCGCTACAGTTACAAATGCACTATAGAACTTCCTCTGAATAAGTCGAAAGTAACACATGGAAAGGACAACTCCCATAGCCATAATGCACCTCAAGCTTAAAATGGTTTGAGGAGTTTAACAACTCTAGCCATTCTCTTTTCTGTGTTATTGGGAGAACCATATGCAGTATGCAAGCTGTTGACGTACAGAGGATTTACACAGTGGTATAAGAAAATCTCAACTCAGTTCTCTACACCAATTCCCAGCATTGCAGGTTTAGATTATCTTTATTCCTCTGCTCATGCGCTGCTCTGCCGCTACGGTAGCTGCCTCCCAGCACCATTTCAGAGTGCTTCAGTGAATCCTCGCCCAAGGATCTCCGAGCGCAGTGGGCTGTAGCTGCAGGTCTGTAAGAACGCATCCCCAGGCCAACGTCACCTCTCCTGTCCCAGGTCACACAGGACCACAGTGACGTGAAGGGACTCTCTGGCAACTCCCCCTGCGATAAGACAACCTGTCTGTTTTAATGTGCTCCCCCCTTTAACCGCTGGTTAACTCATGAGCAGAACCCCTTCAGTCCTACAGCAGTGAATTTGTTGCAACAGGAATTCCTTGCAAGACAACAACCAAAATGCCAACCATCATCCACGTTTCACTCATTCCTTCAAACTCATGAGGCGAAAGCTTCTCTGCATTCCGGAGAAGAGCCAGGATATCCCCACGCCACCAAACCTGCCTGGGGGTAGCTCCCACACCCACCACTCCCCGCACTCACAGAGGGCGCGATCCCATCTCCTCGAGAGACAAGTGCCCACAACAGCTGTGCCCAATCAGCGTCTCCCATCCCACAGGGACATGTGACCCTCTAGGAGATGGGACCCTCACCCTCAGTGGGCCATTTGGCCTCCGTCCCACCACACCCAGGGCAGTGCTGTTGGGAGATGCAGCCCTGATGCAAGAAGTAGTTACTATTATAAAATAGTGGAGTATTTTTGATTTAAGCTAAAGTAGAGTTAAGTTTCATCTAAGTAATTGTACTTGTTTTTGAAAGTTCGACAGAATGTCCCTCCGACAGCATGTTTTCTTTCAAACAGTGTTTTTCCAGACATTGTTCACTCTTTGGAGATGATAACGCCTTGTGTTCAGTATGGTCTGTGCTGAACAGATGTCTCTTCTGCTGTAATCACCTCTGCAGCCCTTTCCCTGCCTCAAATGCAAGGTCAGGCACAGAGCTGGCTCCAAAGCTCCAAATTAGCAAGAGCTTTGACTGTTGTAAAGTTCATAATAACATTAAAATCAGTCCTTGAGAAATAACAGAGTAGGCATAAGATTTCAGGGAAAAATTATACGAATGCATGTAAGTGGGGAATGTTAGAATCATAGGACAGGACAGGACAAACTAGACTAGACTAGACTAGAATAGAATAGAATAGTTTGGGCTGTAAGAGACCTTAAAGATCATCCAGTTCCAACCCCCCTGCCATGGGCTGGGACACCTCCCACTGGATCAGGCTGCCCAAGGCCCCATCCAACCTGGCTTTGAACACCTCCAGGGATGGGGCAGCCACAGCTTCCCTGGGCAACCTGTGCCAGTGCCTCACCACTCTCACAGTGAAGAAACTCCTCCTCACGTCTAGTATAAATCTGCCCCTCTCCACTTCATACCCACTGCCCCTCCTCCCATCACTATAAGCCTTCGTAAACAGCCCCTCTCCAGCTCTCTTGTAGCCCCTTCAGGTACTGGAAGGTTGCAATAAGATCTTCTCAGACCCTTCTCTTCTCCAGGCTGAACAAGCCCAGCTCTCTCAGGCTGTCCTCGGGATGGGAGGTGCTCCAGCCCTCTCATCATCTTTGTAGCCCTCCTCTGTATCCGTTCAGATATCTCCATATCCTTCTTATCTTGAGGATTCCCGCACTGGACACAGCGTTCCAGGTGAGGTCTCACAGAGCGGAACAGAGGGGCAGCAGGTTCTGTCCCAGCTATCATCTCGCTGCACACGATGGATGGAGATCTCTCCCTCCCGTTGCTCGGTCCTGACAAAGGCTTTCTAAAACGCGCGAAGGATCCCTAGAGGGTTTCGGTCCCATCCCCCCGCCCCCATCCCTGTACCTCGTCCTCCGCGGTGCACCTTGACCATCACCTCCGCGCGGCCGCCGGCGCGCAGCTCCCGCCGCAGGAGCAGCCGCCCCGACGACCTCTCGACGGCCACGGGGGCGGCCCCGGGCGCCGCCAGCTCGAACCAGGCTCCGGCCGCCCGCTCGCGGCCCCGCGGGACGGTGAACACGGCGTCGCCCACCCGCGCCCCGCGGGGCAGCCGCGCCGTGTAGCGCCGCGCTCCGCGCCCCGACGGCACCGACCGCGCCCGCCGCCGCGGGGGCAGCGCGGCCACCGGCGCCCCGGGCACCGCCCGCGGGCACCGCCGCACACCGCGCTTGGGGCGCTCGGGGAGCCGGAGCGGCGCCGGCCCCCGCGGAGGGGACGAGCGGGAGGCGCCCGCCAGCGCCCGCGTCCCCGCCGGGATGCTCCGGGGCGGCCGGAGCGGGCGGGGAGCGGCCGCCCCGCACAGCAGCGGCAGCAGCAGCAGCGCCAGGAGCCGCCCGCAGCCGCGCCGCGACCCCAACATCCCGCACGGAACGCGGCACGGACACCGCACCGCGCCTCACGCAGCCCCGCGCCGCACCCGCTCCAAGCGGAGCCGCCGCCACCCCGAGCGGGGGGCGGGGACCGGGCGCCCCGCCCCTGGGAAAGCGCCCGCCCGGCCCCGGCCCGGCCCTCCGGCGGCTCCGGTCCCTGTGCCCGGGCTGCGCGCCGCGGCCCCCGTCCTGCCGCTCCGGGCGCCCGAGGAGAAACGGGGGCCTACCTGTACGGTGACTGTACCGCACACCAAGCTGAGCGGTGCAGTTGGCACACCGGGATGTCATCCAGAGGGACCTGGACAGGCTGGACCTGGAGCTGTGAGAACATCATTAGGTTCCACAAAGTCCAAGTGTAAGGTCCTACACCTGGGTCGGGGCAATCGCGGTTTCAATGTAAGAGGGGGATGATGTGCTTGAGAACAGCCCTGCAGTGAAGGACTCGGGGGTGATGCTCAATGAGAAGCTCAGCCTGAGCCAGTGATGTGCCCTCGCGCCCAGAAGGCCAACCGTACCCTGGGCTGCATCAAAAGAACCGTGTCCAGCAGGGCGAGGGAGGGGATTCTGCCCCTCTACTCCTTTCTTGTGAGACCTCACCTGGAGTATTGTGTCCAGTTCTGGAATCCTCAAGATAAGAAGGACATGGAGATGTTTGAACGGGTCCAGGGGAGGGCTACAAGGCTGAAGCACCTCCCATAGGAGGACAGGCTAAGACAGTTGGATTTGTTCAGCCTGGAGAAGAGAAGGCTCCAAGGAGACCTTATAGCGACCTTCCAGTACCTGAAGGGGCTACAAGAAAGCTGGGGAGGGACTGTTTACAAAGGCCTGTAGTGATAGGACAAGGGGCAGTGGGTGTAAAGTGGAGAGGGGCAGATTTATACTAGACGTGAGGAGGAGTTTCTTCACCACGGGAGTGGTGAGGTACTGGCACAGGTTGCCCAGGGAAGTTGTGGCTGCCCCATCCCTGGAGGTGTTCAAGGCCAGGTTGGATGGGGCCTTGGGCAGCCTGATCCAGTGGGAGGTGTCCCTGCCCACAGCAGGGAGTTGGAACTGGATGATCTCCCAACCCAAACTGTTCCATAATTCTATGAGTCCCACAGTAGTCAATGCTGTAAGCACATGCAAGGCATGAAGATCCCTGCCATAGAAGATTATGCCATAGTACATAGCATCACTGTCTACCCAGTTAGGTGTAGCCACTACTTCTGTCAGGTCACTGTCAACACTGGTCGTGACACCAGATAGAATTGTTAGTGACTACCTATGCTTATAAGTCCTGCTTCTCAGAGGCTTTGCTAGCATGGGCACAACCCCACATTGTTGCAGCTATCTAGGTTTTGTGCCAGAACTAACCCTGTCAGTTGGGACAAGTGCAGGGTTTGCAGGTATGTTCCCCCTACCATCATGTTTAACACAGCTTTATCCAGCCTGATCGAGCAGCCACAGCTTAGAATCATAGAATGGTTTGAGTGGGAAGGGACTTTAAAGATCATCCAGTTCCAACCCCCCTGCCATGGGCAGGGACACATCACACCAGGTTAGGGTGCCCAAGGCCCCATCCAACCTGGGCTTGAACACCTCCAGGGATGGGACATCCACAACTTCCCTGGGCAACCTGTGCCAGTGTCTCACCACCCTCATTGTGACAAAATTCTTCCTAATATCTAGTCTAAATCTGCCCGTCTCCAATTTAAAGCCATTGACCCTCGTCCTATCACTACAAGCCTCTGTGAACAGTTCCTCCCCAACTTTCTTTTAGCCCTTTCAGGTACTGAAAGGTCACTATAAGGTCTCCTCAGAGCCTTCTCTTCTCCAGACTGAACAACCCCAACTCTCTCAGCCTGCCCTTGTATGGGAGGTGCTCCAGTTCCCTGATCATCGTTGTAGCCCTCCTCTGGACCTGTTCCAAGAGTTCCATATCCTCCTTATATTGATGTTTCCAGGACTCAACACAATGCTCCAGGTGATAATCCAGATTTAGGTCTAGGAGATCAGTGAAGGCATCTTTTAAAACCACCTGTATTAGTGTCAAACTTTACTTAGAGACATGAAGTGGAGAGAAAGCTACACTCAGTAAAGCTCCATGTTTCATTCAGCTCCATGAGGTGTTGATAGAGCTAGTCCTTTCCTCTCCTCTTCTGCAAACAAATAATACCAAGCAGCCAGTGAAGCTAACTCAGAGGAGCTGCGAAGAAGTAAGTTTACAAGCATTCCTGTAAATTTTGGGGAGTTCAGGGAGACTTGGAAGAAAACAGGCAACCTCCTGCTTTCCTGGGTGTGCACAGAAAACCCAGTTCATATAAAAGACCGAACAGTAAAAGAAATACAGGAGAAAACACTCTTCCATAAAGGATAAAGGGATACTTGATTGGTTGAAAAATAGTTGTGGCCAAGCAGACATACTTCTGTGATGTGAGCTGTGTTTGTCCTGGAGTGTGGCCTCTCAGGAGCACCTATACAGGCTGCTGCCCCTTCAGGAAAGATGCATTTTTGGCAGACAGGGGAAGAGCAAAACACTGCTTGGCATAATATATAAACAGTAGCACCAATTATTGCATTTAAATGACTTTTGGGAGAAGAACAGCGTTTGCTCCTCTTGAGAGCAGTACTGAAATGCTCCTTCTGAATTAAGTAAGCAGACACATCAGTCTTCCTAAACACGCACTAAGCAGTCTGGGTGTGGGAATCATTGCACCGGCTGTAACATGATCAATGAAAATGTGAATCCAAGCCAGACCGCCCCAATGCCAATCACTCCCCACTACTTGTCAAACCAAACTTTACGCATTTTCTCATCACTCCAAGCGCAAGCCCCAGCAGCGTCTCCCACTCCTCCTAGTAAACAAGAACAGTAATATCTCCCTTCACATAGTGATGGCAACAGCTCAGGAACAGCCTTTTGCTGAGCCTCTGCATCCACCTGGTCATGCCATGTGGGTATTTTCCCATCAGAAATGCTCCCTCTTGCTGTTCTGAACACAGGTTTGCTAGTTCTACTAGAAGGCTGTTGGGAAGACAGGGGTGTTTTTGCCAGCTGTGTTGTAACTTCCACAATAACATATGTGGGCTGGAAATGAAGCTTTGCTCAAGAAAGCTGGAAACCATTTCAATCAGCTTTAGTCAAATATTACAGGCAGCAGTCAAAGGCGACAAACAACCGCTACATCCGCACCTCTGCCTCCTGGGAATTACCAGCTTTAAGGAGAGGTGACCACTGTGAGATCCTGTCACCTTATTGCAAGCTGTCAGCCTTCATTTTCACCCTAGGATGGTGAAGGGATGATAAGTTGCTAAAAATTGGCACAGTATGAGATCTCAGACTGGGAAGGCAAAAAGTAAAATAAAATTTTACGAAATAGTTCACCACTAACAACAGCAAAGTAACCATCAAGATCCACCCATGGTTAATGTGCTGTAGCAACCTTTGAGTGTGTTATCTCTACTCTTCGTGCCCTAAAAATAAAATGTGCATAATTCCCTGCCTCACAAAGGCACTGGAAAGCTCATTAACTGATGACACTTAATAAGCCAGAGAGACCACCCAAACGAGTGTTCAGTTTAGGACGAGTTTAGATCAGCACTGAGATGCAGGGCAACACACCCTCTTCTGAAGTGGGCTGTGTCACAGAATCACTGGGTTAGAAAAGACCTCTTGGATCATCGAGTCCAACCATTCCTATCTGCCACTAAACCATGTTCCTGAGCACCTCGTCTACATCTTTTAAATACCTCCAGGGATGGTGACTGCATCACCTCTCTGAGCAGCCTCTGCCAGTGACCAATGACCCTTTCTGTGAAAATTTTTTCCTGATATCCAGTCTGAACCTCCCCTGGCACAGCTTGAGGCCATTCCCCTTTGTCCTATTGCCCTTACACAAACTATCAACAGGCAAATTAAATCCTCTCTAAATCAAGAGCCCAATTTGAACCCACATTGCTAGATGCACTGTTGTTTCTATTTTTTTATATTTATGCACTTACAAACATACAGTTTTGTCTCCAGCCTGTCAAGACATGAACCGAATTTCACTCACAGTACTCCCTCACACCTCCGAACCCATGCATTGTTAATATATTCATTTACATGTCATTTTGGTGATGTAAATTTAGGCTTCTGCTGCACCTCACTCCCATTGACAGAACTTAGGGTGCACCCCACAGAGCAGAACCAGCGACAGCCTTGTCACCATAGATACTGACTGGCACAACTGCATCTTTTTCAACGTCCAGTTGCATAAAACCTGTGCTAAAACAAATACATATATATTTGTGGGAGCAAACTCTACCCTGCAATTTAAAGAGATGCAAACACACTTGAGGTGCATTTGGCTCTGGTTACCAGCTCTAAAATGGCATGACTTCATTCCAGCCAGGCACAGCTGAGATACTGTCTGTACTGGTGTCAGGAAGTTATATAAGTGTTAAACAAGTTTTGGAACTGGGGAGGGGCAGATTTAAACTAGACATAAGAAATTCTTTACTATGAGCGTGATGAGGCACTGGCACAGGTTTCCCAGGGAAGCTGTGGATGCCCCATCCCTGGAGGTGTTCAAAGCCAGGTTGGATGGGGCCTTGGGTGGCCTGATCTAGTGGGAGGTGTCCCTGCCCACGGCAGGGGAGTTGAAACTGGATGATCTTTAAGGTCCCTTCCAACCCAAACTATTCCAAGATTCTAATCAAAGAGGTGACCTGAATGAGGGTGATGAACATGGCTCTTGGCTCTGACAGGAAACAACACAGAGAAGAAATAAGTATAAATAAATTAAATAAGTTTCCTGGGTATCTTCAGGACTCTGTCAGCTTCTGTTGCTGAAGAATCAGAGTAAAATTTATTTTTAGGATTCTTCTCCAGCAAATGTTATCTGGTGAACTGAGGACTGCGAATTGCAACTATGAAATCTAGGAATTGGTCTTCAGAGGCCAACTGTCAGCAAGCCCAGCAGCCTTCCTCTGGCCCCCTCCTGCAGCTGGAGCATGTCCCTAGAATACAACCAGCAGTTTGGACTGCAGCTCAGATCATAAAATGGGCCAAATTTGGGGAAAGAAAAAAAAAAAAAAAAGGAGAAAACCCAGCAGTGTTTATCCAAGTGTTAACAATGCAGAAACAGAGGCAAAATATATAATCAGTGTACGTTTAGAAGTAAGTTTTCATGATGAAACAAAACAAGACTTGATTTTAATATACCTTTCTAAAAATTGCATAAACAGGTCAATTGCTTCTGCAGCAGCGATTCTGTATCATCATCCAGAGTTGAAAAGAAACCACAGGCGCCCTTTCCAGCATCCAGCAATTACCATCGGGAGACCACAGCTTCTGCACTCAGGGTCTCACAGACGTTAATGGGAAGCAGTGAAGAGAAGACAGCTGCATTCTTGCTCATACTTTATCAACCTTTTTCAAAGGGGAGAATGGCTTACAACATCATTTTATGTTTGCCCTCCTCTTAAAGAACCTGCTGGCGTTTATTGCAACAGTGTAAAAAAGTCAGTCTAACATGTTTTCTGTCCTCTAACCAGCCAGTACAGAACCACCAAGAACCAGCAGACATTAGAATTAAAACTTTGAACCAAGGAGAAATTCCAAGTCATTATAAAGCTCCTCAGAATTCGGAAGGTAAGCGTATATACTGCTGCTGTGTTACAACCTACTGAATAGTTCAGTATTACTCTACGTTGCTTCATGTTTGTTTATACTATAAATGGAATTTAATTCATAATGAGATGCATCTCATCAGTATTAAAAAATGCCTCACATCTGTTACCTAAGCAATATGAAAGCATGTGGGAACTGAGGCACGCTAGGCTGGGTCACAGCAAAAATTGGAAAACCTGGGAAACGAGCTCCCAGATTACAGAGCTGCAATTTAGGGGTGGGAAAATCCCAAACCAACAGTAATTTTACCTAACACCTCTCAAACATTGATTATAATCAGAATATATATTTTATCCATATATATATATATACACACACACGCATAAAATACATATACAACTATTTATATACACATATAAATACAAATACTACTATATATATATAGTATATATATACTATATATAGTAGTATTATATAGTAGCATTATATATATAATTATTATTAGTGTTATATATATAATAGAATATTCTGTATTTCACACCTGGTAACCGTGGTCTCAGTTTTGGATAAAGACATGGAGGAGTACACAAACACCAACATATATATCATAGTGCCAGGAAACTCCACTCCCCTTTCAGCTAAGCAATCACAAAGTCTGGGTGCTTGAAGGATTCATAGATAAACTCAAATACTTCAACATCAGCACACTTCCTGACTGCTCTAAATGGAAGCAGTCTGATGAATGTTCAAACTCAGAACCATTATAAATGAAAGATGTAAATACATCTTCTTTAGGTGCTGTATGATGGGTTTTTGGAGAAGCACTTTGTACGGTATTTCTACCATCTTCAGAATGTAACTAAATCTCAAGATTTTCATATCACTACACAGTAAATTCTTTATTATTTATCATTCAAAGATTTCACTCTTAGTAATAATAGTTTATAAAATGATAGAAGGCTCCATATATGTAATCATGATCTGCAAAAATTCAAGGCAGAAGATACACTAGCTGATTAAAATAAATAAATCAGTAAGCACTTGATGTTGCATAGCCATTTATGTCCAGGTGACATGCTTGCTGTAGAAGGATCTTCAGGAAGAAAGTCAGAGTTCAACAACTCAATATGCAGCACTTCATATTTTGCCGCTCATCCTCATGCCAGTACATTTCTGCAGGCAGTCACAGTCACCAGGACACACAGATCCAGTCTGAGCAGGCTGCTAATCCTCAAGAGTTGTCAGAGTATTTATGCTGCCCCATCAAGCCAGACATTTGAGCTATGCTGTACAGTCTTCACTTGACTGAAAACTGCACAGGCAAATAATACAACAGAATACAAAAATAATTTTATTACCACAGTAGAGGAAGGAGGTTAATTCATTATGAACTAAATGTTTTTGTGAAAGGCTATCAGACTTCTCACAAGAAAGCACAAAATGGTTTGTGTCACAAACAATCCATATTTTCTGGACTTCGCTTTTACTACAATTTTATTATTTTCTTCCACAGAAAAAGTTTGTCACAAGAGAAAAATATTTACTATATATATATATTATTTTGATAAAAAACTGTCCAAGACAACAAACAGGATAAAAAGAATTGGATTCCTTAGATCTGTTATTAAATAGCTGCACATAAATATGTCCCTATGCCATAAACGCTACTGCTAAATGTCACTCTTAACCAGTAAAGCACCACCAGTAATTCTTCTGCATTACTGAAGAAACAAAGTTTGAAACTTTGAAAGGCATTAAACACCCACTTCTTCTCCGTCAAATAAACAGGTAACTTTAAACATCACTTGAAAGGCAGAATTACATACATTTAACTGTGCTGAAATAAAAAACATTGTCAGATTAATTATACGTTTAAACATCTGGGTGAGGTACCAACAAATTCAGAAGACCTTTAGGCATCGCTACGTCTGCATTTGGTATAGTAAGAGTGCAGCAACATAATGGTGACATCGTCTTTTAGGTGAAGTAGAAATGATTACTAAGACAACACATGCTGCACGTTTTTGAATTTGCCCTTGTTTCCCCTCCTAAAGTTAAGTTTTAAAAACAGTACTAAAGGCATGATTATACAGATTGATGTTGAGGTATTATTTCACATGAAATATTGCTAATAAAGTCAGCTTTTCTTTCATCTCTAATACCACAGTAAGCTCAAGTGCTCCTGTCCATCAATATTTAGGAGATTTATAGATTCAACCCCCATTAGTGATAGAAGTCACTCACTACATCTCCAAAACACAACAGTAAAAACAGACATCTGTAAAATCAAATACAACACATGTGCCCATGCATTCACATGAACAGGTTATGCTTTCTCCTGTTAAAATTTTGGTTATACGAAGTTAACAACAGTCAGTAAGAAGTGTTTCAGTGACAGCTTCCAGTCACTATGACCTGATCTTACAGCTTCTATTCATATGAATTGTATGGAACAGCTGAAGAAGTGTCACAAGATTTGTACATTTGCAGATGGCTTAGTAAAAATAAGGCGGTAAAAACAAGATTTGATCCCCTCTACTTTTCAGTAGATAGTAATTTACAAACAGTTTCAAGAATTTTCAATGCCTGTTGAACCTTTTAGCCCTGTTTCTTCGTATTTGCATACCTCTTCCCTAACCCCCCAATGGAAACTGTATTTAAGATTGTATTGTATTAAATTGTACTTCCATTTATTTTGGAAGAAATAAAATTTTGAATAATATGAATAGAAGCTTATGGTCTGAAGTGCCTTTACTTAATTAGTTTCAAACAACTCCTGGCAAATCTATCAAGTGAGTTCAAGTATGTGCTAACCCAGGAAGTGAACGAGTGTATATTTTTGTCCTGATTAAGATAAAACTGTACATGTCAGTTTAGCTGAAGCTTGGAATGTGAAGGAGGAAATAAGCCAGCAAAATAGCAACACATTCTCATTCTTCCCAGTGAATGGCTGTTAGGTGGCTGGCATACAGCCTACCTGCAACACTTACTACATGAGCACCCTCACAGGCAGGAGTATTAAGATACAACGGAAGCTCTAGAAAGCTTCCCTCCCTCAGAGGGACAGGAATAAAAAAAAAATCTTCACAAAAAGAAACACAATTTGAGTTTCTTATTTGTTTAATAAAAGCTTGCAAGGCACATGTTTCAACTGAATTGCAACATCTATAGCAAAACAGATCAAAATTTGCCAAACATTCCCCCAGCCCTTTCAGTGAGTTAAACCTGTGACCTGGCTGAACACCAAGCTAAGGTATGTATACAAGTCCGATGTAATTTTGCTCTATTTTTGTCCTTCTGAAGGATATAATGAAACTTATTGTTTATTTTTCACAGAAGGTGGAGATTAGAATAGACAATAGTATTTTTGCTAATCCATGGATGAATAAGACATTCAGGCTCATAGTTTTCTTTGCAAGATATGATTCTTCCAGTCACTCATTTTAAAAATTGCCTTTTTACTGAAACAACAGCAATGTTTCTCCCACATAAAAGGCTCCTTCTGTTACTTAAGGCTGCTGTGCCAATGGTTCTGCAATACAATTTTCTCTGATAGAAAAAAGCAAGGTAAAAATCTTAAACGATAAGGGGGATCAATCGAAGTATCAAGAATACATCTGAAAAACTATGACAAAACTAATAACAACTATGTCACAGTTCAAATAAAGGTCAATGTGTTCATTTCCACGCGTATAAAGGCCAACATGCTACCAGATAGTTTTCTTAAGGTGTACAGATGGCCTCATTTGTGTTTTTCTTGACTTGTGCGCTCTATATGTAAGTCTTCAAACTATGTTCTAAGTGGCAACACATATATACAGCGTTGTGGTAAAACAAGGAGAGCTTAATATTGCATCTTGGCATGGCATTCTAAGGCATGAAGCCATAAGGTATGCAAATTCATCCACCCAAATGCAGTTGTAACCCTGAAGTTTGTTGCCTGGAATGCCTTATTGCTGTTATGAAATGGTATTCATGAATTATTAACTACAGGCACGTACATGACTGACACACAGATATGTAATTCCTTGACAGTGATCCTAACAAATTTAAATCATATAAGGAACTCTAAATTTACTTCCAAATACTGCATCTACGTCCACTCTAGCACATACAGAGAAGATGCCTGCAGGCTCGGCATTGCTCAAGTTAATACTCTAGCTTCTGTTGTTATACAGTAACTGAAAGGTCTGAAATGGTCCAGTGCAGTAAAACACATGCACTGGTGCATGAGCAAATAAATGCAGACTGCATTTGGCCAGAGACACACATACTCACTACCGTCAATACAACCACGGAATCCCCAGAAAGGGTATTTCCTTTGCAACTTGTAACTTGGTTATACTGATAAGTATCTCTCTCAATGATCACATCCAGTATATTTAATGGATTTATCTGAACATTGGTTTCAAACAAAATGCTTAATTTAACATCTTGTTAAGACTCATGGGCCTAAAAATATAACAAACTAAAAAAAAAAAAAAAGATTACAGACATGTTCACTTTTACAACAAAAGAGCTTCTTTTCTTTTGAATCAGTCCAATCGTGATAATTGGTTTTAAAAAATCTCAACACTACCTGTTAGTTTAAAGTAAGCAAAAGTATCTGTATAGAGCAGATAAGAATCACGCATATAAACCAACATGCTGCAGTTCCTAATAATTTCAGAGTTAAAAAATCTCTGAATTTGCACTTTTTATCAACAAGTGCAGTAAGGACTGGTTTGCAGATTTTTCAGTTGAAGGTTCAGCCTATTAAGCCAGATCCTTCATTAAAGACATCTGGGCTCCAAAGAATCATTCCCACCTGCCTGACAGACTGGTCTCTGGGCCAGGTGTTGCACAGATCCATAACTGCAGGTAACTCCTAATAGGTGAATAACCTCTTCCAAAACTCATATCCTGGCTTTTTGTCCAACTGCATCTACTTAAGCAGAGTTACCTTTTATTGGATTTTCTATTCACAACACAAGGATTAGGCCCGCCATGGTAATTAAAGCATCATTCATTCTGTTGAAAGTATATAGCCAGCAACAAACAGGATAAACAGATAATTTGTTAAGAAAAATAGTTGTGGACGCAAAGGGGGTCATATAAGGAAGACAAATTTTAGAGGGAAGCAAGACTGCAGAGTGATTTCCCAAATTTTCAAAGATCTCTATGCAGTTGCATAATTGATATAAAAATACCTATGAACAACTGTACCATTATTTATTAATGGTGGTGATTATAGTGTTTTTGATTACAGTTATGACACTTGGTATAACAATGACATAATAAGTGGAATGGAATGAGCATCGCCCATCCCTCCCCATAAACACGCAAAAAAATACCGGCACGCACACAGAGGGTGTGAAACACAAGCGCAGAAGCCTCAGTAGCAAACTCAGTTGTTCTGCTACACTTGTCTAAAAACAAGTATTGCATACTGTTGTATACTGGCCTGTTCTGATGGCTGCCAAGACACACAGATGCACACACACACACACACATTTTTAAGCATGGAAAAATCCTGAAGACAAGTTCTTTCCACACTGAAGATCTGACCTTGTCAACTCCTACTGCTGGGTCTAAGTCCAAGCGTTTGGATCAACATATCTCTAACAATATAGAGATCAGTGCCTTAATCTAAGGAAGAGTTGTTTAAATAAATCCTCCTTATTTGACTTACACAAACACTACAGCTACATATAAAATGTAAGAATGGGTGCTCAATAATCATAGGTGTGTTTACAGTGGAAGACAGGAAGAATTAAAACAACAAAAAAAACCTCGAAAACACAAACACTTACTTGAAAAGACTCGGGATACTGATGGCTTTGCTAGAAAATAAATGCTATTATGACTTAAATGAGCTCTTTAAATAATTTTTCTCCATTTACTGAAGCCTACCCACAACAGCCCTCTAACGTTAAAGTTAGAAATCTCATTTACATAAAGATGATTTATAACGGGAAGAAAAATGCAAAAACATGGAAGACTGTCACACTTTGCAGAGACGGTAAAATTGACAAATTTTCCTGTTTCCTTCAAGGATGGTGTCTGTGTCTGTTGATCTGCAGTTCAAAGAATTCCAGCTCGGTAAAATAAAGTTGTCAACACACTGCAAGTGTGCACATGTATCTGCAAAAGTAACTTCCTTGATCAAAAGGAACATTTCCAACTGAATTTCATTTACAATCCTCAGAAAGAAGCTTGCATGCTTTTTCATGACTGGAAGGATATCACAGTGTTGATTCTATATACAAAGTAGGATCTATTCCAGTATACCCGAGTAAAATAATTCACATACGGAGAATAGTTCAATTTGATTTCATGACAAAATCGTCCATATTTTGAGTAAGCATAGCTGTCGCCTTCCTCACAAACCACCTGTCAGAAAAGAAGATCTAATTAAAATACTGAAGATCAGTGTTTACAGAATGTAATTCTGCACGTGATTTACTTCTGTATTGTGTAAATTTCCTTTATGACAGACATTTAATTTCCATACTCTACAATTCCAACAAGCTGAAAACATATTCCCCTGTAATTTATTTAACCATCTAAAATAGCATCTGTGAATTAATATCTTTGTCAGGATAGCAGACATTAAAACCTATGTACTTTAATCATACAATAAAGAACAGCAGCAGTGGAAATTACGCTCCGTTTACCCAGTACTTCAAACCTGACCTGCACATAGCATGACACCTATGCAGGGAAGCGATTTCTCAGCCACGTAAGTTCGACGTACCCAAAAAGGCTGAAGACAAACACACATATCACCTTATAAATTCCAACCAATTATTGGCACAAATTTATAAGGGTTTAAAGGGTTTAGCTGTTGGAATGGGTCCAGAGGAGGGCTACAAAGATGATCAGAGGGCTGGAGCACCTTCCATACAAGAACAGGCTGAGAGAGTTGAGGCTGTTCAGCCTGGAGAAGAGAAGGCTCAGAGGAGATCTTATAGTGACCTTCCAGTACCTGAAAGGGGCTACAAGAAAGCTGGGGAAGGACTACTCAAAAAGGTTTGTGGGGAGAGGACTAGAGGCAACGGGTATAAACTGGAGAGGGGCAGATTTAGATTATACATTAGGAAGAATTTCTTCACCATGAGGGTGGTGAGACACTGGAACAGGTTGCCCAGAGGAGTTGTGGCTGCCCCAACCCTGGAGGTGTTCAAGGCCAGGTTGGATGGTGCCTTGGGCAGCCTGATCTAGTGGGAGGTGTCCCTGCCCACAGCAGGGGGGTAGAACTGGATGATCTTTAAGGTCTCTTCCAACCCAAACTATTCTATGATCCTAAAAAAAGTGGTATGAGAAATTCATAGAGAAAAATCTATTGGTGGCTACCAAACACAAAGATATTTCACCTGAGCTACAGTCCTTCAGCAAGACACGGCTGGAAAATATCTGTCTTGCCCCACAATAATCATACGCTCTCAGTCAGTGTCAGAAACGACATATTGGACAAGGACTATAGGACACTGTCCAGCTAGAAAGTAATACCTATCTTTTTAAACAGAGCAATTTGGAAAACACTTCCATAGATCTGTCAACAGCCTAACAGCCTGTCCTCTGCCTCACTTACTTTGGGAACAACTAAATGCTGCAGTCTCCAACTACATATGCTCTAGCTTCCACTATTTTGGAAAGTCTTGATCGTTTTTCAGTACGACTTAGGATAGTTTTTGTTAGCAAGCAAACTGAGTTTTGTTTCAAAGCTTCCTGAGACAGAATCACAGAATCACAAGGTTGGAAAGGACCCATTGGATCATCGAGTCCAACCATTCCTAACACTCCTAAACCATGTCCCTAAGCACTCCATCCACCCGTTCCTTAAACACCTCCAGGGAAGGCGACTCGACCACCTCCCTGGGCAGCCTGTTCCAGTACCCAATGACTCTTACTGTGAAGAATTTTTTTCTGATATCCAACCTGAACCTCCCTTGACGGAGCTTCAGGCCATTCCCTCTTGCCCTGTCCCCTGTCACTTGGGAGAAGAGGCCAGCTCCCTCCTCTCCACAACCTCCTTTCAGGTAGTTGTAGAGAGTAATAAGGTCTCCCCTCAGCCTCCTCTTCTCCAGGCTAAACAACCCCAGCTCTCTCAGCCACTCATCATAAGACTTGTTCTCCAGTCCCCTCACCAGCTTTGTTGCTCTTCTCTGGACACGCTCCAAGGCCTCAACATCCTTCTTGTGGTGAGGGGTCCAGAACTGAACACAGTACTCAAGGTGCGGTCTCACCAGTGCCAAGTATAGAGGGAGAATAACCTCCCTGGACCTGCTGGTGACACACACTATCCCGACTTTCAGGAACAAACCATGTCAACTTTCTGAAAGAAGTACTTTATTTCCGTTGGCCATTCCAAAATTTTTTCTACACCTAGCATTTTTAGCATCCAACCCGGTGCAGACTCAGTCACAGAGAGGAAGCGTAAGCGATGCTCATTATTGGACAAGGTTCCTTAGGATGAACTACTGAATAACTGGGCGTTAGGAATTAAAGGATGAAGAAACTCATTCTGATATATGACTCAAACAAAATCTTAAAAACCTGACAGTTAAACGGTGCTGCTGAAGTTAGTATGAGATCAGGATTATGTGCAAGAGAAGCACGCAGAAAGCATGGAGATGAGAGATGTAGGGATATGAGAGAATGGAATCCTGAAATTATGGTTAATTGTTCCAGCTGACAACCTAAGTGTGAAGATGGAACAGGAACTTACTCATGCAAAAAGAGATCTGAGAAGAAAGTAAGAGATAACGTGCTGATTATCAGTGATGGAGGTCACTGATACACACACACACACTTTGTTATGGTACAGTATATTGGTTAGAAAATGGGATAATCATGGCATACATGATTTTAACAGCAGGGCAAAGAAAGAAAAAAGGATAGATTTCAGCAATGGTAAGGAACTCAACAGAGAAAAAGACAATATCCTCTATGGATAAACCAGCCAGGAAACCTGCAAGTAAAACTAACTAATCATAGAATCATAGAATAGTTCTATGATTCCCTCTTCCCCTTCTTGGCCTAAGAATAAGCAACTAATCCCTAAGTGAGTTTAGGGCCACTCCTGCCTTTATAAAGTCAAAACTTTTGCTGGATTCCCAGGAAGCAGCTAAACAAGTAGTAATGAGATCACTTTATAAACCCCATCTTACTCCCTACTTCAGCAGCAAGAGTAGCTACTATCAGCACTCAGAACAAACACTACATGGCAATGACTGAAGAGTCATTTATGCAGCTCTTCCTAACTCTACAGAAGTTATTTAGCCAATCTTTCCACCGGCTGTGGCTTAAATTATCTGATGGGGTGCTAATCTATCTACAAGACTGAACTGAACAGACTTGTAACCCCATCAGTACCAAACAGTCTGGTCTTCGTCTCACATTGAGTTGTAGAAGAACTGAGTTTATCCACTTTAAAATATCATCTTGAAAGCTAGTAAAGAACACACTCTGAGGCAGGTCTTTAATGCTTCTGTAATAACCTCTTCAAGTGTTACGGTTTTAAACATTCATATGTAGTTAAATGGTATTTAGTGACTGGCAGGAAAGCAGCACAGCTAGATACTAATATATTAGAAGAGATCAGGGCAGTTGAAGAATAGTATGGGGTAAGATTAGAGATGTATAAAAAAACAGACAAACAAAAAATTAATCACTTTTAAAATGTATGAGTCTCTGTCTACGTGTCAATTACAATCAGAAACATAAGGTTGGCATTATAAGAAGATTTCTTTTTTAAGTTAATCATTTATGCATTCAAATAGTCATTTTTTCTTTGTTACTTACATGACCATTAGCAATATCCAACAGATCTTTAACTCTACATCCTCTTACAGGTCCCACTTCATTGCAAATTGCATCTTCAATAACCAGAAAATTGGCTTTGTAAGATGTGAGTATCTTATAAATATCCTCTGCTGACCTCTTTGAATAGATCTGATAAATCTAAGAATTAAGAAAACAAGTTCACGCAATGCAAAAATCAGTGATAAATTAAATACTGGGGAATTGTGTGGGGGAAACAACTTATCTGCAATAACAAATTATATGTACACACCAAGCTGTAAAATGTTCAGGTTTGAAATTTCCAGAACAGGTGAGGTAACAGCCAGCTGAATGGGAACTATTTATCTCTGCTGATGGCAAGTTCTCATCTTACATACTTCAATTGGTCTGAAAAGTCTTCAGAAGTAACATTTTGATATTTGTTTCTGTCTAGAATGACTCGCTGATAATCTACTTGATACTCCCTTCCCTGTTTGCTGGACTCCTACATCCTCCTTCCTTCTAATACATTTAGGGTTTTTTTCTCATTATATTTAGGTGAAGAGGAAGACAGTTCCTGTGAGACGCTTTCCAAGTCAAGCGTATTTTGTTAGAGATTTCTGCTTCTCTACTGTAATCCTCCAGTGTTCAAATACAGACTGAGAACTAACATAGAACAGAAATTTTGATTTCTTTGCTAGGCAGTCACTGGGCAAATCCATTCTGCTTTGTGACTTTCTTCCTAACAAAATACACAAGACAAAAATTGCTCACAATCACGTTCAGAAATGACACCCTGCCTAAAACTCAATATGGTCACACTGCTCAGTAAGATATCTTGTTCATGAGCTTGTAGATAACGTATTCATCTTATCCTGTTATCTTTTTTTCACAACACATTGTGCTCTCTTCTCACCTTAGACTGTAAACACTTTGGAGAAAAGGCAGTATTTGAAATGCCACTCACGTGTAGTAGAAGCAGCACCAAACAAGTAATCTGCATTACCAGGTGGCCTGGGCAGCACAGAAGAACAATCTCCATGTGTGTGTCATGAGGACTGTTAAGGTCATCTTCTGTAGAGCATTAACATCTGCAGTGCTCCCACACATCTCAATCAGGCACTTCAGTCTTACAGGATGGAACGGTCTATAAATCGCTGATAACAACATGCATTTTTATGGAATTGGATACTCACATTCTCATTTCTTTTCAGAAGATCATCATCATTATACAAAGGCAAGCTTGACACCATCCATCCAGTACAAAGCTTAATCACACCCATTAACTGTGGGCTGCCTGCAAACACAGCAGTCACAGGAGCCTGTCGTCTGCAAAAGCAACATCAACATAAGTGTCTGAGTAAATTTCTCAAAACAATGTTTTTAATTTTATAAACTGTGTGAATCTTTTAAGGTGCTGCAGTATGGAGTACACAATGATACCATTTGGGTCTAATTATAATTGAGGTATTAATTGCAATTACAATTAGTTTCCTTGCCAGGCAAAGCTCAGTCCTGCAGCAATATGGAGTTTGCAAGGAAGGACTCTTGCTGGATCAAGCACTGATGACCATTCTCCTCCCCTCCTTACCACTCAGAGTGGTCCTCAAATGGATCAAATAATTGTTTTCCTGAATGGTTCATGACTTGTGACAAAACAAGTTTGGGAGGGAGAGTAGGTAGAAGGAGAAACAACATGGTGTTATCTTGCAAGGGAAAGATCTGTGATTATTTTCATTTGATCTCTAGGACCACGTACTTCATCATCTATGAGCAGAGAGTGTCATGATACAAAATAATGTCTACAGTAATTATGTTTCCAGGTTTGGTTTCATCTTTGACTATTTGTATTCCTGCATTAGTGCAAGAAAACAGTCATCATCACACTTTATTAGATTTTGGGCAACTTTTCCTGCAAAGAAAATTCAAAATAAATTCATATTATCGAAGAGAAAATTTTAAGAAAATACACTGTAATAATGACACTGTAATAAAATTCCAATATTAATATCTATGTATATCCTTAAGAAAAAAAAAATCTTTATTTTCATTAAAAATATGAACAGCTGCTACAAATAAGGGTAGTCAAATTGCTCTTATCAAAGTGAATCTCGGTGCAGCTCACCATGATTAATTATGTACTTGAAGTGTAATACATGCAGACTAATGTAAAAGCCATTAGGAACTTGGCAATATTCCACTTGCTGCCTTGAAGGGCTACAGCAGTGACAAACAACATACACTACTATTAACAGAAAGAAGAAGTTGGCTGGAACACGATAATTACCAGCCTTGTCTTTTCTGAAGATGAACAGGCTGACAGTAAAGACTACATAAATATGGAAAATAATATTTTTTAAAAAATACTGTTAAAGGTAGGTACATTATCTGAACACAAGGGATCTAATTTTCAGAGAAGTGCAGTTCCTAATGACATATTCAATGTTGGACTGAATGAGGTCAGAATCCTGTTTTGAAACCTTTGGTGAGAAGAAAAATCTATCTGCAAAAACAGCCTGACTCAGTATTAACTGTGCATGTGGCTTTGTATGAACGATATAACATAGCTCAATATTTGCTATGTCCTGCCTTGCCAGAGAGATAAGAACCCTTCCAGCCTTCTGGCTAAGGGGGAAATTTGAATCATATGTGCTACACTGCACGTATCTTGACCGAAGCCTCTAAATCCTCACATTCAGGCACTTCATTATACTGGCTCAAGCACACAAAAATGTGTCTGTCCACCGTTGTCATCATAGTCAACATGAATCCTCTAATCTACCGAGAAGTTAGCGTGTGGAAAATCAAGTATTAAGATGTCCACCGTTATCTGGAAATTAGGTCTAGTAATGATATTAAACATGATTTGCTTGTGTTTCGGGATCTCTTGTAGTCAATGATAAATTCCTTATCAATAAATTCCTTATCAAAATTCGAATAACACCAAACTTAAAATACGCATTTGTCCTCCTATATATCATGGAATTACTTAGCAACAGAAAATTCAGATTAATAGAGGTAGCTCCACGAAATACTAAGATAAAAACACCCTGACATAAAACAATAAAATAGGTATGTAAGACCGTACTTACTTTATCCATGTCATAAGTTCTACTGTATCAGGATCATAGAATTCTTGTAGTTCTGAAAGCTCTGTCATTATCCTAGGGAAAAACTGATGGGAAAGAAAAAAATTTATACAGCATCTCATTATACTAAGGCCTGAACAACAGAAATGGGGCTCATCTGAGTTATCCCTCCTGACCGGTATTTTTGTTTGAATGTTTTGCAGAACACAGTTTATACTTACCTGACAGCAGACCTTCTCAAAAATAAGAATATTAAACACAAGTTCTCATCACTCTCTATTTTATTAGAATATTTATAAGTAAGTAAAAAATTAAAACTACAAAAAAACCCTGTGTGGCAACAATATTCATCAACTTTAACTGGCCTTAAAAGCATCAAAACCATACTTCAAGTTTTCATATGCAAATGCATATAAATAAAGGCAGCAAACCAAGAAGCTGATAAATTTCCCACAGTAAACCAGCTTGAGCGGGAGGGATTGGATTGTTGTGACTTGATGGAAAGGTGTTATACAAGGAGGATGGGAGAGAAGGAATTTCCTAGAAGAGCTTTATGGGGGTAATCTGCCCTGGACTTTCCTCTGACTTTTACTTCAGTCACTGCAAGGAAGGAAAGTACACTGTATTGTATGAACTAGGATAACTCAGTTAAAGCTCTTGAAAAACATTTTGGGAAAAGAAGTGATTCTGGGAAGACAGAATGCCAACTCCTCCCGACCAGCCCAGACTGCCAGCCTGCACCATGGCTTTCCTATTCTGTCAAGTGTGAGTGATGGAGGAACAACAAGTCATTTATTAAGATGGGAGATTTTTTCCTTGAGCCATTTTGAGTGTTTATCTGAAGCAGGCTAGAGGCTGGTCATGACGCCTGGAGGAGCTGAAGTATGTCACACTGTTGCAAACTGGTTGAACAGCATGAACATGAGCCAGCAGTGCGCCCAGGTGGCCAAGAAGTCCAATGGCATCTTGGCTTGTATCGGAAACGGTGTGACCAGCAGGTCCAGGGAGGTTATTCTCCCTCTGTACTCGGCACTGGTGAGACCGCACCTTGAGTACTGTGTTCAGCTCTGGGCCCCTCACCACAAGAAGGATGTTGAGGCTCTGCAGCGTGTCCAGAGAAGAGCAACGAAGCTGGTGAGGGGGCTGGAGAACAAGTCTTATGAGGAGCAGCTGAGGGAATGCAGGTTGTTTAGCCTGGAGAAGAGGAGGCTGAGGGGAGACCTTATTACTCTCTATAACTACCTGAAAGGAGGTTGTGGAGAGGAGGGAGCTGGCCTCTTCTCCCAAGTGACTGAGGACAGGACAAGGGGGAATGACCTGAAGCTCCGCCAGGGGAGGTTCAGGCAGGATATCAGAAAAAAATTTTTCACGGAAAGAGTCATTGGGCACTGGAACAGGCTGCCCAGGGAGGTGGTCGAGTCGCCTTCCCTGGAGGTGTTTAAGGAACGGGTGGATGAAGTGCTTAGGGACATGGTTTAAGGGAGTGTTAGGAATGGTTGGACTTGATGATCCAGTGGGTCCTTTCCAACCTGGTAATTCTATGATTCTATGAAATGCTATGTGAAAGCTACTGGTTGCCAGCTCTTTTTGAAAAAGATGAAGTCTACAGGTTATGCCAGACTAAAGGTACAACTTACTTTGGGACAGCCAATCAAATCAAACGCCCTTATCAATCAAAGCCCTTAGAAAAATCTAGCTAGATGAGGGACTATGCCAGACTGAGTCAGAAGGCAACCAAACAGAAGGATGCTGAGCTGTACACTCAGCCATTTATAGTCACAGTAACAGATTAAGAGCCTCAAGGCATTTGCACTGTTCCATTGCTATTAATCAAAGTTTCCAAGCTCAGGGATGAGTTATGAACCTGGAGAGCAAACTGTTCACCACTGCTTAAAAGCAATAGTTGGATCTGCAGTGGATGAAGCCCTCTAGAGTTCAAACCCCTATATTGCTTTTATTAAAAAATAATCAGAAAAATAATTATTTGGTCAACTAAATTAGTTTCCTCTATTGTAATACATTTCATAACTCCATTGAGCAACTCTAGCTTTTTTTTCAGGAGAATATCTATTGCTCTGGCAGAAATACATAAAGAATCAGATTACACTGCACTCAAAATTCCTACTGTAAGACAGATGTTACAAAATCTGTTAAAATACTGTTGGTGACAACTTGCTTTTGTATTTGAATTCTTACAAAACTACTTTAACTATTTCAAAGCTATGTCAGTATAGCAGAGGGTTACACTTTATAGGATATTTCCCATAGTTTTTGCACTTACAGAAGTTTAAAAAATAATTTCCAAATAGTCTTTCCACCAGTCTTGGTTGTGACTTGTAATAAAGAATTAAGCATTTATTTTAAACATGGAAACATCTGTAGCTTTTCTTCCCTGTACTGTAGTATATACATACCTCTACACAGTGCTCGGCACGAAGGATTTAATTCTGTTATAATTTGATGGAAGCTTTTCAAATAGATTATTTATGTATGGCCTCCCATAATCTTACTTCCATCTAACCACACTCTTTCACTAAAACGAACATTGAGGCAAAACAATTTTCAATATCTCAAGTTTTCAGTTGAAAATTATCCCAAGTTCAGTATTTTCTTTGTTGAGTCCATTTATATGTCCAAAGCATAGCAGGTGAATGTATAAGAGTCTTAATTTAAATTTAAACACTTCTTAATTACAATAAGTGATCATTAACGAACTAAATTGTTAAATACCTCATACTGAAAGATGTAAACAGTTTTGTTTAAAAAAAATATTTTTCGGTGCATGACAGCTTTTATTTCATCATATATATTTCATTTCAACATATGTTTCATTATATTTGTTCATCATTTTGACTCATATTGTACCTAGATACAAACCAAAAAACTCAAAAGTACTTTTTTTACCTCTTTCCACAAACTGAATCCAATTATTGTGGGAACTGCCATACTCAGAATAAGAGCCTAGAAAAGACATGTCAGAAGAAAGGGATTATGCACAATTCTCCATTCACCAAACTTGGACTATCTACTGATTCTGCTCATATAGCAGGCTACATTTATGCCTTGACCCTTAGAGTGACAGTAGGGGAACACCTGCCATTTTCTACCAGGCAAAAGACTCTCTGCAAGCAAGAACTTGTCTAATTTAGCAGGGAAGATCTTACTTGCCCCACAAAAACTTTATGATCAATATTGGCGATGGTTAATTACTACTCAAGTAACAATGATGCAATGTGCACATGATGCAGGGAACAGAAGAAAAGCAAACACCTCACATATAAGTGTAATGAGATAATCTGAGAAAGGAAAAAAAGTATGAAACAAGCATTTCAATCCTCTGATCATGTTGATGCTTTTGTTCAGATTAGCAATATTGATATGTAAACCCCAGAAACCCATTCTTCAGCGCACCATCGTTCTAAAGGATATAATTTTGCTTTGCAAAGATAAAGTAGCTCCTGTGGTACCGGAAACATATGGTAAGGAATGCACACAAGACATCCTCTTAATAATAAGCTATTAACACATCAACTGTGCTAACAGTAAAAATGCAGGTCTACATAGCAGAAAGACTATATAAAAGAATATGTTTACTGTGTACATCAACATATTGTCACTCCTTGATTTGAAGAACACTCTCAATGTTTTTGATTTAAAAGTGTATGGCGTTTTCACAAGCGACAGTGAATTTCTGTTTAAGTATAAAACATCAATTCCTAGAAGTCTCTGAAATTAAAGTAAGTGATATCCTGTACCTCATTAGAAACACAAATGCACAAAGCTACTAAAAATTGCACAAACAACTCCCAGCTTATTAAGAATTAAGCTAGCTGTTTGCACTGTAGCACAAGCTCATCTTCAATTGCAAAACTTCTCTATAATAGCCACACACAAATCTTACGCAAAGTAATTTCATTTACCATCTTTTATGAAGCAGCTTTATTCTAAACAATTAAATACAGCTATCTACCACATTTTAGGCTCATTTCCTAGTAAAACAAGGCTTACATCGATGCTTGCCTGCATGCCTGTACTTTCTCTCCTGCACTCCTCCTAAAAGGTGCATGACCTTGGCCAATCTCAACTAAACGTAACAGAGAGCTTGAGGTCTCAAACATTTGTTAGAAGAAATTAAACAGACGAAAGAAAGAGAGAGGGAAGACAGTTCTGCTTCTTATGAGAAAATAGTGTGAACACAACTTTATCACCAGGCACCAGAGAACAGGTGAAAGAGTGACATTAGGTAAAAAAGACACAGAAAAAGCAGACTATATGAGATCCACTGCTCACAGAACTAAACGTTCTTTAAATGAGTTCTTCTATAGGTCTTAAGTAATTGTTGTGCATGAAGTTATACACTTGCTACCTGTAATTCCCCGAGACATTGGCAACAGCAACTCACCAGCAATATCGGATGCACAGCTTTCAGTCGAAGCCACTTGAAAAGTGTCATCCACAGTTCGGGAGAGCACACACCAAATGCAGCAAGCATGCAAACATACGGTGTCCATAGATATTTCATTCTGAAAAATATTGCAATAACTTAGTTGGGACTCTGCGTGCCTCTACGTTCAAGGTATTTATAAAAACATTCAGATTTTTTTCATTTGTCAAACAGTCTGGATGTTCAAGCAATCTGAGATCAAGTTTGAGGGCACTGAAGGGTAAACCAAGGAAATCTCTAGCAGAAGAGCAGGCACCTGATTATCTGCTGTAAGATGCAGGAGCAAGATCCAAGGTAAAAGATGACAAAATCCTTCACAGAGTTCAGGGGAGGATGAAAGAAAAAGAGAGAGACTAGTGAAGTCACTTGGCTGTTGCAGTTTTCCAGCCAAGCAAGGACAAAAAGCAGCTATTCAGCAAAGCTGTACAGACAAAGTACTATAAGGGAGTTCCTGAAGAAAGGAAAGGAAAATATTTAATAAACAATTTAAGATTTGCTGGTATTGTCTGCCTCTAAAGGATAGACTAGACAAGTTAAAACAACGACATGATAACACAATAGTCTGCTCACTTTAAGGATTTGTGAATATTCAGATTTTAGGATGATGAGCGTAACTCAAACACAAGTATGCCACCTTCAAGCTGATTTAGCCGAGAGCAGAGATTAGAACAATAACATCTTCCAGAACATTAGCTTCTGTAGTTTTAAGGACTAACACAATACCTTTGAAAATAGCTTTGCTACTGCTTTAACATCTCAAGCAGAAGTATACGTCGTGCTAGCCTAGACACAAGACTGATAAATCTTCCACGTCACAATATTCCAGAACATACACTGTTCATCAGAAGACTGCACAAGATCTTGCTAGAATAAAACACTAAAAGAATGACAGCACAGTTCCAAGTTAAATACCATAAAGAAAGTAATGAAAACTTTCTTCAATTAATGTCTCTCATTTTGGCTTCATGAAAGCTTGGAAAACATGTTAAGAAGACCAAGCACAATTCATCATACACCTGTATCCAATTTACAGTGAAAAATCTGTGCTCTCTTCCCTGCTAGCAAGTACCACAATATGCCAACATATTTCAGAAAAGGGATGAATTTCAAAGGGGTGAATGGTGTATCATGTCCAGTTAGGAACTCTCTGTTGCTTTCAAAAGAGATACATCAAAATCAGACTTACCCTTCCAAACACATCGCTAGACAACCAAGTAAAATTGTGTGAATTACATGATAAACTATTTCTGGCCTCTCTCCAATTCGACCATCCTCAAGTTTAACTGTCTCTTTCAGTGGTTCACCACTGCAGTTGGAGAAAATGAGACATCACTTAATTCAGACATTATCTCAGGCAGAGGTGCCAATAAAAACCACTTATATGACTGTTAAGTCAGCAGAACATCGAGATCATTGTGTCATATCATAAAATACCATGGCACTGCTTATGTGTTTCTCATACTTCATCAATGATCCAGCAGTACCTACTGTCCCCCATTTTAGACTGCAACTTCTCTGGACCAGAGGTTGTGAATTAATACAACGGGAGCACTGACCTGAAATGCTATTTTAAGGTAATTCAGCACTAAGAGACAGTCTAATTTAAAAGCACGCACACCCAGAAACATTTAGATGAAGCATGCTGTACTTGCATTCTAACTAAGTTTCTTCATATCATTAGCTTGGTGAAGAATTATGGAATCTGTAGGCTGATAATTGTGTGTGGAATGTGTATACCATTTTATGACAAAATAACGTAACAGGAACATGTTTTAGTCACATCATAAATTCTTGTAATATATTATAAATAAAAATCATAGCTAAAATCTTACATCTAATTTTTCTCTACAAATGAGATAGCAAGGCACACAACAGACAACATTTTATTCTACCATCATATGATTTCAGGTTTTAATTTTATAATTAGTTTCCTCACCAGAAACGGAAAAAATATTTGCGATTATTAACTGTTTCAAAACAAAAAAGGGGAGGGGGAAGATAGAAAGTTTCTTTTAAACTTCTCTTTAAAAAGCTGTTGGACATACTGGAGTCACTGCTCATCACAAAGCAGTAAATAGCTATTTCAACCACTAGCAAAACATGGGAAATTTGTTTCACTGTCCTGAATTTACTACCACGCATCCAAGCTTTGAATACACTACCACACATCCAGCCTGACAACCATTTGCATTTATAGAATTATAATCTTTATCTATTAGAAGTCTTGGTTCTTGAAAAAAGATCTATTGAGTTTTGCTGCAGACAAGTGAGAAATGTGCCGTAATACCTAAGCAGTTACACCATTCATCTTCTACAAGGAAGAGATAATTTCCTGGCCATTGGTTTCCAAGATAAGTTACGTTAGGATCTACAGTGTTGCTATTCTTAGTCTGTTTACAGACAGCTCCACTACTCCTTCTCTCAAGGGAACCCTGAATCACTGTGAAGCTAAAAATAATTGAGTTGGTTTTACTTCAGCTCCGTTCTGTGCAGCAAAGGCTGATGGACCTTATCACAGTAAACAAGAGTTTAAAAAAAAAAAAAATCACAGTGAAGCAGCGGAAATCTGAAATCCCCTCAACTCCACCCATCTCATCCTTCCCAGTATGTAAACTTCCAGAAAAAAAAACCAAACCAAAAATGAAAAAAACACAAAACAAAAACAAATTCTCTAGCAACAATTAGATTACTTTTCTGTTGGAAGGGAAAAAACAGACAAAACATCTTTCTCCTTTCCTATGGGAAGCAACATAAACAAAATGTCAGCCAGAGATCTGCAGGAATTTCACCTATAAACCAATGACAACTCTCTGTCCTCACTGATGGGATGCTCAAGAAGCTCCTCACTGAAGGACTTCCTTTAGGAGCCTCTGGTGGGCCTTTCCACTGGTGCTCATTTTCTGGCAAGTTCACTGGTGCAACAAACTTTGCAGCAACAAATATGATGACCATTCACTTAGACATCCATGAACCTCTGATTTCTAACTTCTTATTTTTCAGTATAAATAAGTTACTTACCAAATTGTCCTAAAAATGACCTGAGTTACAGAAAAAAGGCAGATAATTAATACCAAAATATAGAAAGGCAACAGTGATGATTGTGTTAGTCGCAAAAAAAAGTCTTGGGAAGGTGCCTGAAGAGATTCTTGACAAAGGAGCCAATTCATTGTAAAATTCCTAGTAAGGCAAAAACATCCCATTAAAAACAATAACAATACCCCACACAAGAGAAAAAAAAACTCAGCACACAACCGATCATAGTTTAACTTATTCATGTCATAGAAAGCTATTTGAAATTTGTCTTTGAGAAGTTATCTTTTTATCATTTGAAACTGCTTTCAAAGTACTCTTTAGAGTACCTGTCAAAAGCTTATCTTCCAGAAATGAATCTGTGATCCAAAGAGACCAGAGTACAACTTTTATACCACAAAAACCCTACCTCCCATCTAACTCCATTATGGGGACCACAAAGCACTTTGTTGTCAGAGGATTAAGACTTTAGAGATATTGATGCAAGAAGGTATGCTTGTTCTCATTCCAAACGAGGGGATGAAGAAGGGAAAGTGGTCATTTGAGATCATACACAAGCCCAAGGCACTGCCAAGAATAGAATCCTTAACACTGAAATTCCTACTTCTGTAGCCGAACTCAGTGAATCATTCTTCTTTCTTAATTAATGAGCAGAAAGATTAAATACTTTGCCAAAAACCACTATCAATGTGTATTCTCAACTGGAATTGGTGCAACATGTGATTCCGTGAATGCATTCTTGTCTTATTTTGTTTCGCTTTCCTCCCTCTTTTCTTTTTCTTTTCCCCCAAGGGAAGAACAGAGAACTGAACCATTTCCAATTAGACAGAATCAGTTTAAAGATTAACAGCTGGACATGCCCAAACTGGCCTTTAAAGACAAATCTTGAAGCTCTTGTGCTGCAAACTGTAATTCCAACCCAGAGTTACACAATTTTCTAGCTGTAGTTGCATCCAGTTTGTCTCAATCACTGGCTTCATTGCCGAGTTTGACAGCCTGGAAAGTAGCATGTAGCAAGTTTCCGGGGGAAAAAAATAAAATCCATAATACCTGGTAGCTGAATAATCTGAAATCCTGACCAGAAGCAGTCCTTTCTTTTCTTGCAAAACACTTAAGGATGTGCATGTATGTATGTTAAACAATGCATCTTAGTCAACGTCATTACATCTTGCCTTCCAAAAGTTCCCCAACAATCTCAATTAAGCGTGATGTCATTTTCCACTTCTTCCCCTGAAAGGCTGTGAAGTAGTTTTGTAAGAGATATGCAGTTCCCAGGAGAAAGTCTCAATTCCTGCACAGAATTCCAAGTCTTGGCTTCGGTCCAGGCGGTGTCTCCATCCTTAACAATAATTCACTTAATGTTTTCCAGAAAAACTGCAGTCATGATGTCGTCTTCTTGTACACCAACACTCAACTCTTTTACAGATGTAAACAGTTTTTCTTAGAATCACAATTATTCCCTCTGACTTTTAAGTTGCCCCTTGTCCTAATTTCTTCCAAAACATGGAGGGGGCATTTAGGGGTGTTATTCTTCCAAAACTAAAGACAAATCCCCACAATCCAACCCTATTTTGGGACAGTACTGATAGTTCATTACTTTTCACATGTTCTTCTCTTCCAGCCTATAAAATGTTAGTAACATCACCTTTACCCTAACTTTGCTTTCAAGTCTTATTAGAAACACCAGACAGGCCACAGAAAGTTTTTGCATTTCAGCATTGAAAGAAAACAAAAATCTATGAAAAGATTTGATTTTAAGGCATGAAAAATATTGAGGAGCCCCAGAAACCTCAAAATCCTAAGTAAGTTCTGCATATGCATATTTTTAAATTCAATCTTATAACCAGGTCACAAATAAAAACTTTTTCCCAAACTCCTCTATAAAATTCTTACAAGCCACTGAAATTTTACATTTCTCAGAGCAGTTTCAGAAGTTCAGCTATCTTAGAAGGTGTAAAGAGTTTTAAAACTTACTTAGTTGTGTTTAAACCGAGTTTTACTTCAATGAACTTCAGCAAATGCTCATTTTCTTTATGAGGAACAAACATCTGAAAATTAATTTAGTAGACAAAAATCGTATCAAGTGCCAGAATCAGCTTTCACATAGTCACTTCATTCAGATTACAAAATAGCAGGGAACAATCAAACATTCAACATTTAAAACTAACAGATTGGACTGTGTGCCAATTAAGATACCAGTACTGTATTGCAAATCTTCACTTAAATAAATCTGTCTT